>NW_024412440.1:1604684-1786592 GCF_014898765.1 Herpailurus yagouaroundi | reverse complement strand
AAAGAAAGAAAGAAAGAAAGAAAGAAAGAAAGAAAGAAAGAAAGAAATCACATACTGAAAATAAGTGTATTTCATAATCTGGGAACCCGTCAAGTCTCTCATTTTCACATTTTAATGATTAGCCTCAGTAAAATATTAATCCCTCAAGCAAAATTTACCAATACTCTAGTGTGCTCTATCCCAAACTCCAGTCATGTAGATAGATATCAACAGGAGGAGGAATATGGTACACACACACACACACACACACACGGTAAAATTGGGGTAAATCTACAGAGAGATTCAGAGGTGGGGGCACACCTCTCTGGGAAGAAGGAAAAATCTGAACTAAGGGCAAAGTGGAAAATTTTCAGGAACAATAGCAGAAGTCCTGCACTAGGTGAGGCAAACAAAGGTGTTATCAAATAAGTGCTCCTGGAAATAAAGAAATTGATCCCATTTACAATTGCACCAAAACCCATAAAATACCTAGGAATAAACCTAACCGAAGATGTAAAAGACCTGTATGCTGAAAACTATAGAAAGATTATGAAGGAAATTGAAAAGACACAAGGAAATAGAAAAACATTCCATGCTCATGGGTTGGAAGAACAAACATTATTAAACTGTCACTACTACCCAAAGCAATCTACATATTCAATGCAATCCCAATCAAAATTGCACTGGCATTCTTCTCAAAGCTAGAACAAATAATCCTAAAATTTGTATGGAACCACAAAAGACCCCAAATAGCCAAAATAATATTGAAGAAGAAAACCAAAGCGGAAGACATCACAATCCCAGACTTTAGCCTCTACTACAAAGCTGTAATCATCAAGACAGTATGGTATTGGCACAAAAACAGACACACAGACCAATGGAATAGAATAGAGAACCCAGAACTGGACCCAAAAATATATGGCCAACTAATCTTTGACAAAGCAGGAAAGAGTATCCAAAGGAAAAAAGACAGCCTCTTTAGTAAATGGTGCTGGGAGAACTGCACAGAAACATGGAGAAGAATGGAACTAGACCACCTTCTTACACCATACACAAAAATAAATTCAAAATGAATGAAAGACCTAAATGTGAGATGACACCATCAAAACCCTAGAGGAGAAAGCAGGCAGCAACCTCTTTGACCTCAGTCGCAGGAATTTCTTACTCAACACATCTCCAAAGGCAAGGGAATCAAAAGTAAAAATGAACTATTGGGACCTCATCAAGATGAAAAGCTTCTGCACTGCAAAGGAAACAATCAACAAAACTAAAAGGCAACCAATGGAATGGGAAAATATATTTGCAAATGACATATCGGATAAAGGGCTGGTATCAAAATCTATAAAGAACTTACCAAACTCAACACCCAAAAAACAAATAATCCAATGAAGAAATGGCCAGAAGACATGAATAGACACTTTTCCGAAGAAGACATCCAGGCGGCTAACAGACACATGGAAAGATGCTCAATATCACTCATCATCAGGGAAATATAAATCAAAGCCACACTGAGCTACCACCTCACAGCAGTCAGAGTGGATAAAATGAATAACTCAGGAAACTACAGATGCTGGCGGGGATATAGAGAAATGGGAACCCTCTTGCACTGTTGGTGGAATGCAAACTGGTGCAGCCGTTCTAGAAAACAGTGTGGAGGTTCCTCAAAAAATTAGAAATAGAGCTACCTTATGACCCAGCAATAGCACTACTAGGAATTTACCCAAGGGATACAGGAGTGCTGATGCATAGGGGCACGTGTACCCTAATGTTTATAGCAGTGTTTTCAACAAATTATGGAAAGATACCAAATTTCCATCAAATGGTGAATGGATAAGGAAGATGTGGTTTACATATTCAATGGAATAGTACTTGGCATTGAGAAAGAGTGAAATCATGCCATTTGCAGCAACATGGATGGAACTGGAAGGTATTATAAGTGCAATAAGTCAGTCAGAGAAAAGACAGATATCATATGTTTTCACTCATATGTGGATCTTGAGAAAATGAACAGAAGACCATGGGGGAAGGGAAGAGGGAAAAAGTAGATACAGGGAGGGAGGGAGGCAAAAGAGACTCTTAAATACAGAGAACAAACTAAGGGTGGATGGGGAGGTGGGGGAGAGGGATAATGGGTGAAGGGCACTTGTTGGGATGAGCACTGGGTGTTGTATGTAAGCCAATTTGGCAACAAATTATATCCAAAAAAACAAAACAAAACAAAACAAATGAGTGCCCCTGGGTGCAAATTTGCCAGCTTGTCTGTTCCATAATCTGTTGTAAATACAACCAAATGGTGAATGCAGCCAAGGGATAATTGCCCTTGGAAAGGAGCAGCAGTACATGGGGTCATGTTAATAAAGTTTCTGTGGGGGCAAGATCAGCAAATTTGGGCATTTAGCAGTTAATTGTGGTTCAGGTAGATTCTACCCAATGGAGGCAACTTCCTTAAACCTTAACCTAACCAGGGGTCACAGGTCGAATCATTAACAACAGCTGGTCCTCTAGGGAAGTGTTACTAAGGTTTGCTGAATTTCTCAATATACTACGAATAATAAACAGGTAATTACATTTGAAATACATCTAAATAACTTCTTACACATTTTTTTCTAGATCCAAATAGTAAAATTCCAAGTATCAGAAAATACATTTTATTTTAAGGGAGAAGTGAGAAATATGACATAAAGAATGTTTGCTCAGGGGCGCCTGGGTGGCGCAGTCGGTTAAGCGTCCGACTTCAGCCAGGTCACGATCTCGCGGTCTGTGAGTTCGAGCCCCGCGTCGTGCTCTGGGCTGATGGCTCGGAGCCTGGAGCCTGTTTCCGATTCTGTGTCTCCCTCTCTCTCTGCCCCTCCCCCGTTCATGCTCTGTCTCTCTCTGTCCCAAAAATAAATAAACATTAAAAAATTAAAAAAAAAAATGATACAGAAGGCTTTATAAGGTTTTTGCTTGCTCTCCCTTCCCCTAAGCCCAGTGTGGGGGCAGTTTTCACATGGCAGCCAGCATCTCAAGTGTGGGACCTGGGTTACTGGTTGGGATGGAGCAGAGTAGTCCTTATTCTCAAGAATCAATTGTATTTGTTTAGGTCTGTCTGGAGGTTAACTGAAGAACTGACACAGGGCACTGGCTTTTGCTTCCCCTAATTTGAGCTCTTTCAGGCCAGAAAAGTGGTCATACTTACTTGAAGGGGATTCCTCAAAAACATTCAAAGGCAAATGAACAATCTCAAGAAATAACAGTTGAGGCAAACAATGGGGAGACTTCAGCTTGAAGTCTGAGAGGAAACACATAAATCACCATGTCCTCCTTTCTTATAAAAGTTCACCTCACCTTGGTCTTATCAAAAAGGTGAGTGTATAACTTTAACAAACTCTGCTGTCTCTCCTTAATGTATATCAGTAAAACCTCCTGCTCAACTAATATCTTTAGATTTCCCAAACAAGTCACAGAAATCAGTCTCTAAACTCATGTATAGCTAAAACCTTCTTGCATAAATGTTATCTGCCTTAGAAATCACTATGCTCCCTTCCAAGGGGTAACCCTCACTATGGAATGGCTTCCTTCCAGTAGCATCTCAAATATCGTTTAACCAAGAATGAGATACTAGTATCCTAAAACTTAAACACATTCTCTATGGGTCTCTTACTTAGGTTGATATGAGGTAGTGCTTCTGTCCATGTGTGTAAATCATTTTTAAGGAAAAAAGTATGAACAGGATGAAGGAATAAAGAAATGTGGTATTAAACTACAGCTTGAAAACAACTCATTAGTCAGGCTAATGTCCTCAGAAATATAATAGCAGGAAAAAAAGAAGATTTTAGGCAAAGAAAGAAATATGAAGATTAAGATTAGACAGTTTTGATCAATTCAGAAAGCTAAGCAGTTATAGGAAAGACAGAAAGCAACTGGTGGTATATAATATTGATTTATGTTATAATAAAAAAAAAGAAGCTTAGGGAAAAGTAATTTTAATTTGAAGTAATTAAATGAACTTTTATGAGGGTATTGTTTTACTTAATTTAACTTCATCTGCACATGTGATTTATTCTCAATTTCTTATTTCTGATTTATTAGCTATTTATAGTAAATGTTTTTGTGAACAGATGATTATTGAAAAAAATTTATGGGACAATTTCATATATTTTTATGTTTAAAATACAATTTTATGTATTTTTGTGTTTAAAAATTTTATTAGGCCTATATACCATAATGATTTATATGTGATTATTCATATGTATGCAAACAGAATATTCAAATAACATTTGTATATATTTCTTGGGAATTTTTACAATAATTTTAAATTTGGATCTTCAAGCTCATGTTATAGCAATAGGAATTGATAAAGACATAGAAGGAAACAGATATTAGGAAGTGTTGGGTATATTTCTGTCATTCAAGCACTTTAAAATATCTTAGTTAAAAGTTTTACTTCAAATACATTTCAGCTTATGCAAGTTGAATTTTATCTGCTTTGATTTTAATACCAATTAATTAGGTGTGTCCGAAGATTACAATGTCACATTCTGTATTGACTATATGAGTGGTCACTTTAGGTGTTAGTATCAGATTGCCATTTTATATTTGTAGTACAGATCTTCCTTTGCAAGAATAAGAAATAATGAGATAGTATGATATTTAATGAAGGGGGTGTCTCTGCTAAATTGTCAGTACATAACAGAAAATCTATTGACAGAGAAACCAATGTAATAATTTTTATAATGTTAATATTTTTACATAAAATAATACATACAAATCATAAGATAAAATGGGAAGGCATATAATTTGGGGTCTAATTACTGGATCATGTATGTGGAATTACAGATTTTATATTGAAATTATTCTTTTCTAAAGGTTATAGAAAAGCAAGGCTAGAATCGACCTTGACTCTCCCTTCCCTCAATATTCAGGGAGATTCAAATCCAATAAAGACAAAAAAACTTTATTCATGAATAAAGTGGAATACTCTGGGGCACCTGGTGGCTCAGTCAGTTGAGCATCCTGCTCTTGATTTTGGCACAGATCATGATCTCATGGTTCATGGGATCCAGCCCGTGTTGGGCTCCACGCTGATATCATGGAGCCTGCTTGGGATTCTCTCTCTCTCCCTCTCTCTCTCTCTCTCTCTCTCTCTGTGTTCTTGGCTGACTCACATGTTCTGTCTCTCAAAATAAATAAATAAAAATTTAAAAAGTGAAATAACCTAACCAGTAAGACAATGTGTTTTTTGTACTTACATCATTTATTTCATACCCAAAAAAATTTTGATCAGTATGTAGAGTTTTTATGAGTTTTATCATTAAAAGCACTCTAAAATTTATATACTGAAGGTGTGAAAAGTCTTGAGAGTATAAGTGGTCTTTATAATTAATAGAAAAAGGACTTAGGGGATCTAGTGATTCATAAAAAAATGAATTAAACGGTATGAAGTGTGAATCTCAATGGAGTTAAAAGAGCATGCCCAATTTTTAGGTCTTAATTGTGTAACCTGTGGGAAAATGCTTGCACTTTGTAGTAGTTTTAACCAGATGGTAACGTTGATTTATTGTTTATAATGGCAAATGTAATGTTATTACATATTCTTAGGCATTTTAAGATGTAAATCTAAATGTTGAAAATGATAAATCTGTTATTCAATTAGAGACTGCTAGTTAAGGTGACTATAATCATGAGAAAAGAGAAAATTAGAATGTTTTTGACTTTATAAACAACGTTCCCCCAACCAATCAAATTTAGGTGCCCCTAGCATTTTACTGTAATCAAAGGCCTTCACTGCTCCAAGGAGAAGTTGTAAAACAATTGTAGTTTTGATAGAACTGTAACTGCAATAAGTTGACATTTGCAAAATAGAATACTAAATTAGTTTATTTATAAAGCTATAATATTTAAAAATAGAATTCATTAACTTGGTGAGCACCAGGTATAACAGTTCACTTGCAAAGTATTATTATATAATAAAGATGATATTTCAATCATTATTCAATAAGTAGTGCTAGAATATTATTAATTATGAACTTGTTTTTAATTGAAACACAAAAATTATAACAAAGCTAATTTCTAGATGGATTAACATGATGCTTCTAAACTATATCAGGAAAGGAAAAAGACAACAGCTATAAATTTTTCAGATATACAGGATGATTTCAGCCTTTCAAAACAAGATAGATAAAAATAATATGTAGTGTTTTGCAGAGTACTATAACAGTTCTCTCTTCAGGTTCTAACTGCATATCCTTTGCACATCACAAATCTAAACACTTGGTTAGAAGTGTGTCATCTTTAATTACAGGCATACCTCATTTTATGGAGCTTCACTTGATCAGCACTTTTCACAAATCGAATGTTTGTGGCAACCCTGTGTTGAGCAAGTCTATCAGCATCTTTTTCCCAGAAGTATTTGCTCATGTCATGTTTCTGTGTAACATTTTGGTAATATTACAGTCTTTTGAGCTTTTTCATCAATTAATGTATTTGTTACGGTGACCTGTGATCCCCAATTGCAACTCATTGAAAGCTCAAATGGTGGTTAGCATTTTTTAGCAATCAAGTATTCTTCAATTAAGGTGTTCACATTATTTTTTTAGACATAAGGCTGTTGCACGCTCGACAGACTGCAGTATACTGTAAACATAACTTTTATATGTACCAGAAAACCAAAAAAATCATTTGACTCGCCTTGTTGCAATGTTCGCTTTATTATAGTGGCCTGATACTAAGCATCCAATCTCTGTCAGATATGACTGCATAACTCCAAAAGTTGTAAATTAGTGGTAGTATTATCTTCACTTTCCACAAGAGGGAACCGAGGCCAAGAGAGCTTAAATAATTTACACAAAGATACACTAAATTGAACTGGGATTTAAATGTAAGTTAATTTTTTATGAGAACTTTTACAAAGGTATATTTATATAGGGAGAGAGACAAAGAGACAGAGAGTTCTAATACTCCTGCATTAGGAAAGGCTTAAACAACATTACTTCATTATGCAAAAATGTCCTATATTTCTTGAAATTACCTCACTGATATTTAAATGTGTTGTTGTTATAGTAACAGATTGTAACATTTTCTTTGTATTATGTTTTTAATTTTTTTACATTTAAAATTTTTTTAAACATTTTTGTTTTTTAATTACATTTTTTAAACATTATTTATATTTTTAAATATTGTGTTGTTTAAACTGTCTTCTTCCAAAATTGGGAAAATCATATGATCTGCCACTGTAGTAGGCTTTATTGCTGTTCAATGCATTTTTTTTAAGTAAAAGCAAAGCAAATTTAGCAGCAAATCCCCCCCACACACAAAATACACCATGTATAGACTTAAAGAATTTATTAATTAGTAATATTTTATTTGGTTTTTACACTCTACTGAAAAGATGAAAGAGAGGAGCCAAGCTAGTAAACAATGATTGAAGGCACAGAACTCTGATCTGACTTGAATATTTACTATTTTAAAAACAACAGTATAATATTGGCAAGAATTAAAAGGTGGATTTTGAGTCTTACATAATCAGAGTCAAATATATATATTCTTTAAGGCACTAAATAAAATGCCTCTTAGTTAAGGGCCATTTTAGAAGGAAATTGTCCCTGTGACTGAATTCAATTGATAAAAGTATATTCATTCCACATTTAACAATATTATCAAATAGCTACAGAGCAACAGATACAATCTCTGGCACTAAAATAAAATGGCAACCTAAAACTGACATGATCTCTACCCATATGGAGAATGTCGGAAGTGGTTGCAAAGTGTGTGTAAAGATGCCCCCTTGCAAACCTGTGAAGTAAGGTTGCCTGGTTCTGTAGCAGCACGGAGCATTGTCACATAAACAGCGCGTACAACGAAGCCCTTGGGGCTGAAGAAAACGTGAAGAGGGCTGGGGCAGGGGGTGTATGTTGTTGCAAGTCAGGGCTGCAGAGATCTGGGAGGCCATCCCTTTTAAAGGTAGGAAAGCAATTTTAAAGTTATTCGTCTTCATAATGACAGATGAAATTAAAGTTCATCAAGTAGAGAAAGTCTGTAGATGGGAGACTGGTATGATTCGTTTTGCATGTTCAAAAGGTCACTCTAATGTGAACAGTGGATTGGAGGATTTCCAGGGAGAGGGAGATTGGCAGGTCAGAGAATGTGTCCAAATCTGCTGAACACAAAAGTGATGCAAAACCTTACCTGAAGAATCTTTTAAAACTGCACAGACAATCTTTCCAACTTCACTGTCAGTACAGGGAAATGGAATTTCATGGCAGAGTAAGGTTCTACTGTAGCTATTGCCTAGCTAATGAGAAAATGAAAACTCGTGGTATCTAAAGGATGTGTTTGCTACAAGTGAAGACACACATGATTTGCTGAAGTAATGAGTGTTGCGTGCATTCAACTAGGCTCGAAGGAAAAAGTGGACTATATGGACTTGCCTAACTCAATTCTTGTGCCAGGCAGTCTAGGGAATGTACACTTGGTGAATATAAATTAAAATTGAGCAAAATGAGATTATCAGTATATAAACTCGTGTTAATCTGAATGTACTTTCTCCCCTCTTTTGTCACTATTTAATATATGTTTTTTCACGCTTAATAGTTTACATTTTTGTTGAGGAAGTTTCTATGTGTATGCAAATATTTTTCAAAGGATTTTATGTGACAGTAGATACATTTACATTAATACCTAAAATGTCAAGATGATTATTATTTTTTTTTTCCTGCAAGGGGCAGGAGTTTGTTTTTCTTTTTGCTTGTTAGGGGTTTGCTCCAAGCTATAACAGAAAAATACCATTGTTTAAAAACAGAGTCAACATTTTTGAAATAAGAAACTAGTTTAAAATTCACCTTTATTAAACCCAATAAGTATGTAAATTATAGAAATAAAGATAATATAAAACAATGAAAAACTGGCACCAGAATACTCTTAGGAAATTGCATCTTTATTAACATGAATAAAAAATGATTTCCATTATGATTATTTCTACAATAGTTCTCATTAGCTAATGACAAAGCTAAACATACATGGAAAAAATATGATCTAAAAGATAATGAAAAATTGCATCTGAATACATAAAAGTAGCATCTTTTTTCTAAACGATTTGCTCTAATTTGGAAAATTCAGAGCATGTCGAATATCTGTCAAAACAATACAAAACTACAATCTTGTGCTGTGGGTCGTGGCCCAGTTTTTTAAACCGTAACCAAACGAATCAAGTGTATTGCAATAAGTGTGCTGAATAGAGAATTAGATGGATGGCCTGTATCCTTTCTATTGGTTTTACTCAGTTTTAAAATCACCATGGATTTATTTGGCCCCACAGATATTTTTGTCAGTTAAAGGATTAAATATAAGACTGGTGGCTAAACTGTTTTGATTGTTTCAAAGCAAAATAGAACACAAATGACCTTATTTGCAATTATCTCAGAAACTATCAGATTGTACAAGTAATTTGACCAATAGGTGAACTTTTAAGTGACAAAAATCAATTAATTTAGAGGATAGGTCAATGAGATATAAAATTTTAGTTATTGTTATGATGATGCTATGCCCTTAGGAAACAGAAATTAAACACCAAGAATTCTGATTATGAAATAACCACCCAAATAATGTTTTTATTATAGTATGTACTATTTATGCAATTTAGATGCCAGATTTACACTTTAAGCATTTTTTCCTGATATAATTTTTAAATGTCTCCTTATTTTACTGAGTTACCAAGATAGTGTCAAACAAACTGTCTGCTAAGAAGAAAAAAAACCATAAAGGATATTATAGTATTATGAAGGCAATCGATTCATCTCATGGATTTCTTCAAGCAAAGATAACAGAGAGAGGAGCTTAGAAATTCAAAAAAAAAAAGAGTAAGAATTGGTAAATAAGCATAACCAATTCCTTTTTAGAATGATATGAGATATTTTTATTTTCACCTGGTGTAAAAGAGCATTTGTACTAGCTTTTTAAAGATAAAAATCAGAGAGTACTGAAGTAGAGTTTGTAGTTTTTTTCCTGTAATCTAAAAGCTCTTATTGTTAGAGGTTACTTAGATTTAGTAAACTAAAGTAGATGTTTAACAAATTGAAACTTCATTACATAAAACAATCTCTATAACTGAAATTACATAATTATATTTTTCCTGTCTAGAGATGGTTCTTTCATTTTCCTATTCATTGTTGCAGTTCTCTTATTAATCTCCTATACTCTATATCATTCTATAAAAGGGAAACAAAATAAATACAATTAGTTTTTACTCACAAAAATCTCAGTCCATTTTGGAAAACAGAGAACATTAAATTCCCTGAGAACAACATAAATAGTAAAATCAAAAGTATTTGTTACTGCATACTAAATTTTGTAACACAAAGCTCAGGGACATTCAAGTGAAAGGTTTCTATATAACAATTTTCTTTATAATAAAATTTTAAAATCAGATATGTGTGTAAGAAAAATATAATCTATAAATAAAATTTTATGAAAGGAAATTTGCAAGTATACAGAAAAATAAGCAATGCTGAAATTTTAAATATAAAGGTTTTACATATTATTTTCTGCATCATATATTCACGCCTTTAAAGAATCTTTGATGCATTCTAATTGGTTAACTTTATATGTATTTGTCTCCACACGACACACTTATCAATTTACTGTTACACAGCTTTCTGAGTTGATTTTAAATATACTAGATAAAACTATCATTTTCTAAATCATTGGAAGGGTTTTAATGACAGTTTAAATTTTATTTCCGATAACTCTTTTTTCTAATTTATGCTTTAAAGTCAGTAACAATTGCAAATTTATTTGCCCAGCTCTGACCTCTCTTCTGATCCCCACAGGGGTGTATTCATTCTCACTTGGATGTTTAATAGGAAGCCCACTGAAACCTACAGAAATAATGATTTCTACTGTTTCTCAAGTACAAAATGCTGTATATTTGAACAGATAACAAATCCTATCATTACCACCTCACTAATATTTCTCCAGATGATCTAATTCTCTCATATTTAGTAGCATCACCTTAGCCAAAGCTCTTTCTCTAATTCACTCTCCATTCTGAGCCTGAGTGACAATTTTTAGGCAGAATATTATCCTTGGTACTACTCTGAAAAAAATCTCGTTAATATGTTACTATTGCCCTTAGGTGAAGGGGAAAAAAATGATGGTTAAAATTCTCTATAGGACTTAGAATAAATTTGCCCTGCTTATCTCCCCAAACTCACTCATGCTACTCTCTATGTCTTCTGCCCTGCTGATACGTCTGTCCTTTGTTATCTAGATATATTTATTACAATATTTTTAAATTCATCTGAATCTGATGTGTAAAGATCTTCACATATTCAAGTCTGTCTCAGTTCCTGAAATATTCTAATTCCTACTACACCTGGTTTCACCTTCAACTTCACTGAATATTTTCTTTTCTCCAAAGGCAGTCTCACCATGCATGCTACAATAACATCTGTCCCTTTTTGTATCATCTTTAATACTTAAATTACTTTTAATATAGCTCTCTTCCTTCAAGAATGAAAGTTTAAGGATCTAGAGATCATGTCTCTCATTTATAACTGAATATCTCAGAATTCATCATGGTTCCTGTAATACAGTAGTTTTAAAATCATCATGTAAATAATCATTCGCTGAATGGCTGGGTGAAGAAAAATGTATAAGTAATATTGTTAAAATATTGTTAAAATGTCCATACTGACCAAAGTGATCTATAGATTCAATGCAAATCAGAGTGAAAATTCCAATGGCATTTTTCTCAGAAATAGAAAAAAAATTGTAAAATTTGTATGAAAGCAAAAAGACCTGTATGGCTAAAGCAATCCTGAGAAAGAACAAAGCTGGAGGCATCCTATTCTCTGATTTCAAATTATATTACAAAACTATAATAATCAAAGCAGCATGGTATTTTCATAAAAACAAACACATAGGCCAATGAGATAGAATACACACACACACACACACACACACACACACACACACACACACAGTCAATTAATCTTCAAGACATGGTGCTGGGAAAACTTAATTGCCACATGCAAAAAAAAAAAAAAAAAAAAAAAGAAACAAGGTCCCCCATCTTACACCTTACACAGAACTCAACTCAAAATGATTGAAGACTTGAACATAAGACCTACAAATGTAAGTCCTAGAAGAAGACTTATGATATTAAGCCTTGACATTAGTCTTGGTAATGACTTTTTGGGGATTTGACACCAGAAAGCAAAATCAAAAACAAACAATCAGGACTACAAACTAAAAAGCTTCTGCACATCCAAGGAAATCATCAACAAAATGAAAGGTAACCTATGGAATGGGTGAAAATAGTTGTAAAACACATATCCAATAAAGAATTAATATACAAAATATACAAACAACTCAAACAGCTCAAAAGAAATAAACATCCTCATTAATAAATGGAAATAGACATTTTTCCAAAGAAGACATACAAATGGCCAACAAGTAACTGAGAAGAGGGCAGTGGGTGTCCCTGACCCTCAAGAGTTTTCTCAGAATGTAGCAATGTAACAAACTGCATGGCCTTTTTGTTAGAGTTAAAGATCTTTGTAAAAAATTCTTCTATGAAACCAAAAGCAAAACCAAAAGCCTTCTATGTTTGGAGACTTTAATGATAAATCATGTAATTTAATCAATTATATACATATACATATGCATATATATGTATACATATATTTCCATATATGATATTTACAGGCACTCAATTTCCACCGTTTTCAGTTTTTTTCTGTGTGAGCTTTATCCCAGCTGAAGTGGCAAGAGAGTGTGAATATTCATCATTTGATGTAAGATTAATCTAAATGAAAGAGAAATGCCAGTTGTGTGGTGAATTTAGAAATCAATGACTAAGCTCAAAAGCCATTGAAGGGTGTTGTTTTATTGCATAAAACTTTAGTTAATTTTTTTCTGCTACTACCTGAATTTAGATGGTACAGTAAAAGAGTTGAAAAAGACATATTTTATACTTAAGGAGTTGGGTTTGTTCCCAGGGGAACATTTTGGCAATGATTTTTGCAAAAGAAAATGACTAAGCATTTCAGATTCTAATGCTGCTCTGTTTTTTGTTTTTGTTTTGTTTTGTTTTGTTTTGTTTTAATGTGCAAGAGACTTGAACAGTTTGAATGATTGGGATTTCTAGGGCTTAGTTGAAATGCCTAAAAACTGCATTTCTACTTAAAAAATGTAAAGAAAAAACACTTTCTGATACCAGTTTCATTTTTTAGGCAGCTTGAAAGAAAGTTAATTCTGCAATTTCTTTCTATGTATTTGTACATTTTATTATATCATTTACATTTTTTCTTTTCTATTTGTATTTATAACCAGTATCTTTTAGAATTTTATGATTAATTCATTTTTTATTTTTATAATTTAGTAAGGGAAGATACATAAGCAGTAATTGACTTGATACCACATAAAATCATTTCTGCCAATTCTCAATTTATTATGTTTTCTTTGAAATGAAATTTTCTACTTAATATAAAACAAAAGAGAAAGAACAGAAATCCCTTATGATATTTTTGATTTCTGTGGTATTGTAATTTGTTCTCTCTTTTTTTTAAATTTATTTTTGAGAGAGAGAGAGTGCACATGTGTACAAGCATGAGCAGGGGAGCAGCAGCAGCAGAGAGAGAGAAAGAGACAGAGAATCCCAAGCAGGATCCCAAACTATCAGCTCAGAGCACAATGCAGGGCGGGAACTCATGAATGGTGAGATCATGACCTGAGCTGAAATCAAGAGTCAGGTGCTTAACCAACTCAGCCAACCAGGTGCCCCTTTTTTATTTCTACGCGATTTATTTGAAAAATCTCTCTGTCCTCTCTTTTTCTAGTATAGCTAAAGTCTTGTCAATTTTTTTTGTCTTCAAAATACAGCTCTTATTTTTGTTGATTTTTCCTATTTTTTTTTGTTTGTTCACTATTTCATTTATTTCTGATCTAATCATTATTATTATCCTCTTTTGCTAACTTTGGTCTTAATTGTTCATCCTTTTTTTCTAATTCCTTAATATATATAATTTGTTTATTTGTTTATTAGTTTGTTGTTCTTTTTTTTAATGTTTATTTTTAAGATCGAGAGGGAGAGAGACAGAGCATGAGTGGGGTAGGGGCAGAGAGAGAGAGACGGGGGCACAGAATCCCAAGAAGGCTCCAGTCTCTGAGCTGTCAGCACAGAGCCCAATGCAGGGCTTGAACTCATGAGCTGTGAGATCATGACCTGAGCCGAAGTCGGATGTTCAACTGATAGAGCCACCCAGGCGCCCCAATTGAGATTGTTCTTTTTAATGTAGGAGTTATTGCTATAAATTCTTACTGCTTTTGCTGCATCCTGTGTTTTAGCATATTGAATTTGCATTTTCTTTTGTGTCAATGTGTTTTCTGATTTCACTTTTGAATTTTTCTTTGACCATTTGTTGTTTAGGAATGTATTGTTTGGTTTCCACATATTAATTTTACATTTTGGCTTATTTTTGATTAATAATTACTGACTTCAAGTTTCATGCCTTTGTGGTTGGGAAACATATTTGATATAATTCCATTATAAAAATTCTAACAAACTGGATAACTTAGAAGAAATGAATAAATTGCTAGAAATGTACAACCTACCATGTAACCATAAAGAAATAGAAAATCAAACAGACTAATAATGAGTAAAGAGATTGAATCAATAATCAAAAAGTTCCCAACAAAGAAAAACAGGACCAGACTTCTCTGGTGAATATTACCAAATATAGGAAAAGAAGTAACACCAATGCTTCTCAAATTCTTCCAAAAATTTAATGAAGAGGGAACTCTTCCAACTTACTTTATGAAGTCAGCATTACCCAGATACTAAAACCAGACTAAGACACCACAGGAAAAGAAAAGTATAGGCTATTATTCCTTATGAACATAGATGCCAAAGTCCTTAACAAAATACTTGCAAACCAAATTCAACAGCCTATTAAAAGGATCATATACCATGAACAAGTGACATTTATTCTTGGGATGAAAGATGGTTCAACTTATGTAAATCAATAAATGTTATACAGCATATTATCAGAAAGAAGGATAAAAGTCATATTATTATCTCAATTGATACATAAAAAAGCATTCAACATCCTTTCATAATAACAACCCTTAGCAAACTAAGTATAGAAGCAATGAATGTACCTAAACGTGATGTCATATATGACAAGCCCATAGCTTACATCATACTCAACAGTAAAATCTGATTTTTTTTAACTAGGGTCGGTAGCAAGACAACGATGCCCACTCTTGATACTTTTACTTTTTTTTTAATCTTTTAAGTCTTTATTTTTGAAAGAGAGAGAGAGAGCATGCACAAGTAGGGGAGGAGTAGAGAGCAAGGGAGACACAGAATCTGAAGCAGATTCCAGGCTCAGAACTGTCAGCACAGAGCATGACACAAGGCTTGAACTCATGAACTGCAAGATCATGACCTGAGCCAAAGTTGGAGGCTCAACCGACTGAGCCACCCAGGCGCCCTCTTGCTACTTTTATTTAACATACTGCTGAAGTCCTAGCCAGAGCAATTAATCAAGAAAAAGAAATGAAAGGCATTCAAATTGAAAAGAAGAAGTAATTTATCTTTGGTGCCAGATAAGATCTAATATATAAAAAATGGTAAATACTCCACCAAGAAAACTGTTATAATAAACAAATTCAGTATAATTTCAGGATATAAGATTAACAACAACAAAATCAAATCAAATCAAATCAAATCAAATCAAATCAAATCAAGTCAACAGTAACAACAAGAAAAGTCAGCTTCATTTCTATACCCTAACAGTGAACTATCTGAAACAGAAATGAAGAAAATCCCATTTGCAAGAACATTGAAAAAATAAAATACTTAGAAATAAACTTCACCAAGAATGTAAAAGACTTATGCAATAAAAACTATAAATAATGGATGAAAGACATTAATGAACATGCAAATAAATGGAAAGACATCTCATGATCATGGATTGGAAGGCTTAATATTAGTAATTTTTATACTGTCCAAAACGATCACAGATTTGATTTTTTTAATGTTTATTTATTTTTGAGAGATAGAGAGAGACAGAACACAAGCAGGGGACAAACAGAGAGAGAGGGAGACACAGAATCTGAAGCAGGCTCCAGGGTCTGAGCTGTCAGCACAAAGCCCAATGTGGGGCTTGAACTCACAAACCATGAGATCATGAGAGAAACCTGAGCTGAAGTCTGATGCTTAACCAGTTGAGCCACTCAGGCACCCCTGATCTACAGATTTTAAAATCCCGATGACATTTTTTAAAGATATGGGAAAAAATTATTTAAAATGCATGTGGAAACACAAAAGAACCAGAATACCCGAAGCAATCTTGAGAAAGAACAAAGCTAGAGGCATCATACTTCCTGATTGCAAAATGTTTTACAAGGGTGCAGTAACTAGTATAGTATGGTATAGACACAGAAACAGACATAAAGATTAATGGAACAGAATAGAAAGCCCAGAAATAAAACCACGCATATGTAGTCAAATGATCTTTGGCAAGATGGCCAAGGATATAGAATGGTGGAAGGACAGTCTTCAACAAATGGTATTGAGAAAGAGTATACACATGCAAAAGACTGGAATAGGACCTCTATCTCACACCATATACAAAGATCAGCTCAAAATGGATTACATACTTAAGGAAAGACTTAAAACCATAAAGTTTCTAGAAGAAAACATGGATTAAAAGGTTAATGTTGGTCCTGGCAGTGGTATCTTGAATACGGCAATGAAACCCAAGCAACAAAAGGTAAAATAGACAAATAGGACTACATTAAATTAAAAAGGATCTGCACATCACAGCAAAGGAAATAAGAGTGAAAGTCAACCTGTGGAGTAGGAGAAAATATTTGCAAATCATTTATTTGAAATGGTGCTCATATCAAAAATACGTAAGAAAATTCTATAACTCAACAGCAAAAAAAAAAAACAAAAAACAAAAAAAAAACTAAAACAAATAATCCAATTAAAAATGGGCAAAGGACTTGAACAGAAAAAAATGACCAACAAGTATATGAAAAAGTGCTCCAATAAATTCTGGAGATCTTCTATACAACATAGTAGCTATAGTAAAGGACACAGTATTGCACACTTAAAATTTTGTTTGAGAGTAGATCTCCTGTTAAGTTTCTCATCACAAACACAAAAATAATAAAAAGGACACAAACTTGTGGAGGCAATGAATATGTTTATTACTCTGATTGTTGTGATACTATCACAGATGTATGCAAATGTCCAAATCCATCAAGTGTATATGTTATACATGTGCAGATTTTTGTATATCAGTTATACCTCAATAAAGCTGTTGCTAAAGAGAAAGTAAATTTGTAAACATGTAAGCATTTGTGTTATCACTTAAGTCTTTATTGAAAAATTAATTTCTAGAAATTCTGGAAATACTCATGAAGTCTCCTAAGTGAAGCTCTACTTAAAAATAATCTGAAGAATTACTTTGCTCTCAAAGATCACTAGGGATTGTCTTTGCATTCCCAATGTTAAATGAAGATTTTATTACACACGGACTTCCATTTTGCTCCATGTTTCTCTGCCTAGCTTAGTTACTGTATAGGTCAGAAATGAAAACTTGCCCATAATTTTATCCTGAGAAATTTTCAAAGTTTGAGGAAAAATTTTCCAGTGGATTTTCTTTTTTCATCCTCCTGTCTATAACAGCAACATGCGCGCACATGTGCGCACACACACGCGCACTCACATACCTTCAAATCATTCCTTTTAGGAACTGTCACTAGATAGAAAAGAAGTAGTTACATATGTTTCCTCTTCTCCATTATTTTCACTCCCACTGCCATAACTGGCAAAAAAAAACATTTGATTATGCTGGTCTGCAGTCTTATGCCTTTTCTCTTTCCTTCCATGGATTTAAAATGTTTGGAAAAAGGGGCGCCTGGGAGGTTCAGTTGGTTGAGCCTCCGACTTCAGCTCAGGTCATGATCTCACAGCTTGTGAGTTGGAGCCCTGCGTCAGGCTCTGTGCTGACAGCTCAAGAGCCTGGAGCCTGCTTCAGATTCTGTGCCTCCCTCTCTCTCTGCCCCAACCCACTCGCATTCTGTCTCTGTCTCTCTCAATAATAAATAAAAAATTTTTAAAAATTAAAAATAAATAAAATGTTTGGAAAAAATGTCATGGATTCATTAATTGTTTATAAGGTTAGAAGAATATAAACACTAAAAATATAAATAAATAAAAGCATAAGGGAAAAGAAAGCAAGATGCTAGAAGAAAACACATAAAAGAGACTCAAAAAGTAAAAGATAATGTAAAATGGTAACTAAAA
Organism: Herpailurus yagouaroundi; assembly: GCF_014898765.1. Taxonomy (NCBI): domain Eukaryota; kingdom Metazoa; phylum Chordata; class Mammalia; order Carnivora; family Felidae; genus Herpailurus; species Herpailurus yagouaroundi. The sequence continues at coordinate 1,768,312 of NW_024412440.1, read as the reverse complement.
AACCAACCAGATTTCATAGTTGGGCCTGGGAGGCATGTAACTGTGCAGATGACAGAGTGGTCAGTCAGTCTCTCACACTGTCTTGTTGAGTGTGTCATTTCTGTTCTTTATAAAGACAAAATTTCTGGCCCTCATCTATGAAGCCAAAACCGTCACAGATGGAAGTTAGCTGTAACTGTGAATCTGTCCCTTTGCCCATGTTCGGGAGAACAAAGTTCCTAATAAGGAATATAAGATTTGATGTCATTTTCTTTTGATGATACCTCAAAAAAAGATCAGATTTTGAAGATGCTCACTTGAATGGACTGAGTTAGAAATGAGATGCTGTGAAGTCTGTACGAAAATGACCTTTTATAATTTCTCCAAAATTACTTTGAATGTAAGGTTGCCTAGAACTTGAAAGCAGAAAAGGGTTCATGTTGTTATTTAATTGCAAAATTACATTCTAGTGCATTATATATACTTACTGTGTTATAATAAAAAGAAAGTGATATTTTTAAGCTCAAGAACTCCGTTTCAGGCAAGCAGAGGCTAGTTAGACCTGGAACACAACCATAGAAAATCTCCTAGTCTTTCTTAATCTTGTCCTATAATTATTAATTTTGCTAATACTTATAAAAAGAAGAGGGGTGGGGGAAGTAGGAAGGTATTGTTCAGTGGATATAAAGTTTCATTTATGCAAGATAAATAATTTCTACTGATATGCCATATAACAAATTGCCTATAGTAAGCAATATAGTATTGTGCATTTCAAAATTCATTAGGAGTGTATATTTCATGTCAAGTGCTCTTCCTGCCAAAACAAACACATAAAGAACAAACACTCTAGAAGGCTGTGGAGGTGTTGGATATGTTTATCCTCTCTACTATGATGGTATTATGGATTTTTTGAACATCTAAACCTATCAAATTGTACACTTAAATATGTACAGTTCTTTTTATTTCAATTTATAATCTCTCAATAAAGATGTTAAAGATTAAAATAGATATCTAAAAATCATAAAATGTATTTAAATACATTATGTTGATATTTAAGTCAGACTAATTTACACAAAAGTTTACTATCCATTTCAACACACTACGGTGGGCTATTTTAACACAGTAATAATGGTGAGTAAGTATTTGAATGTCAATTACACTAGTGTCTATCTACAAGGCCCTGAGCAAGAAACTGAAACTTTCAAAGCTTCAGTTTTGTTATCTGTCAAATATGTGATTAATAATACCTTCTTCATAAGAATGCAATTAGAGAGAAATGGTACACAAGAACTCAGGACATTTCCCTAGCTTAAAGTGAGTGTTCAATGAATGTTAAGTACTATTTTATTCTTGAAAAAAGCATTGATCTACTATATGGCTTCTTATTCACTTTGGATTCCCAGCCCTGAGCTGGATCCTGGAAAACATTAGGTATTCAGTAATTATTTACGGATACATAAAAACACCTCGAGTTACATAAATCATGTTTCATATATATTTCTAGAAAATGGCATTTCTAAATAATAATAAGTAGCAGAAAAAAGAAAACTGTAGTCTAATGTAACTTCTCACTTTGAAGGTCACCATTTAAAATAAGAAATACCTTATACTAAAGGAAAGAAAATCTGAATTTAGTAGATTGCGTTGTGATCTCATTGTTTTTGGTTACAGTTACCATTTGAGAGGATGTTTTCAAAGTCAAGCAACTTCTGATTTTTTTTTTTAATTTTATCATCCATTGTTCTGCTTGCTTAAATCAACTCTAAGGTAGGTACTATTATTATCCTTATTTAATAGCAAAGGGAAATTAATGAGGTTAAGATATTTTTCCCAAGGTCACTCAGCTGATATGTGTCATTTTGAATTTTTAATATTCAAATGCTATATGAGTATGTATGTGAGTGTGTGTATGTTTAGGACTGTTGTAGTTTAGTTATATATGTGTATTGGAATTTAATTTATTAACCTTATAATAAAATTGAAAACCTATATTATTTGAAGCTTACAGTGTAAATATGTAAATCATGTATTATTCCCCTTGTGATTTAATATACATTCTGTTGAACAAGTTAAAATATTAAATTCCCCTAAATCATTTTCCATTTACAAATTTAGCTAATTAAATTACCATTACATTTTATTCTAAGTTTCTACAGTTAACATGATATTCTAAAGCACTTTAATACTTCATAGAATATTCTTAAGATTTACCAAGCAAACCATTTCTAAGCATTTAAACAAATCTTAAAAATATAAGTCAAAATAATAAATATAGTAAATTAAGCTCTCTTAAATATTCCAATATCATTTACAAACCTTATACCTGATTATACTATACAACCTCATTTCACACATTTAACAGTTCTGATTGCCTCTTTCAAATTAAAATTATGCCTAATATTCTGAGAATTCTTATTTCATATTCCCATAAAGATTAATCTTCAATAATAAACACAGTAAGTATACTGAAATAAAATAACTTCTCTCTAGGCTGGAAACACATTGATAGGGTGTGTTGAGTTATTCCAATGTCTTATTTATAGAACTTACTTATTTCTAAAATATCTAGGGTTATAAAGTCATTCACATATCTCGTGATACAGTTTTACCATTTTCAGTGTTTTGAGCTTACTGGGACAAAAATTAATAGGAAACATACATATCAGTAATGTAATGGTTGATTGAATGGTTGATTGAACTCATGATTGAAAATTAGGACCAGTGTACCACAGACTATCACACTGATTTACCTGAACTTTCATTCTATGGGATTATTTCTTTTTAAAAAAAATTTTTTTTCAATGTTTATTTATTTTTGGGACAGAGAGAGACAGAGCATGAACGGGGAGGGGCAGAGAGAGACAGACACACAGAATCGGAAACAGGCTCCAGGCTCTGAGCCATCAGCCCAGAGCCTGACGCGGGGCTCAAACTCCCGGACCGCGAGATCGTGACCTGGCTGAAGTCGGACGCTTAACCGACTGCGCCACCCAGGCGCCCCGGGATTATTTCTTATAGTCATATTCTCTGCTCTATCTGCCACGTCAACGATGAACTTTGAGCAAACACCTTTTATTTAGGATTTAGTTTCACAACTGAGTGTACCATCTTGAATAATGTTAAATATTTAAATCACTTTATTACTTTTGTAATTTTTCCCAATTTAACACCTAGTTTGGATAGGTGGAATTCTACCTGTCACTGCCATGCTAACTTATGTCCACACCAACACATATATACATGCACGCATGTAAGCATGTATATGGAAAAATGCAATTAATATATTTTCTGCATGATTAGTTAACCACTTTCTCCAGTTACTAGGTTGTAATTATAATAGTAGTAATTATCTCTTATTTGAGAATACTATCTCATCTGTATCATCTGTTTCATTGGCAGTGAGTCTATGTTTTTAAAATTTTCAATGTAGAGATACATAGTGAGCAGAATGCCAAATAATATTAATAAAATATTTAGGAAATGGCTATTACCTATTGAAAGAACTGTGCTGAAATGATTTAGATCAAGACTGTGTATGGCTATATAAAATTAATCAACGTGATGACAGGTGATCTTTATTTCTTAGCATGCTGTCTTATGCATTTCTCTTGTCTACACTAATTCTTACACTACTAATCCAGAGATTTCCTTGTATCTATTTTCTTCAGGAAGCTTTTTTGCAGTTTAAAATTGGGATATTTGGGGCGCCTGGGTGGCGCAGTCGGTTAAGCGTCCGACTTCAGCCAGGTCACGATCTCGCGGTCCATGAGTTCGAGCCTCGCGTCAGGCTCTGGGCTGATGGCTCGGAGCCTGGAGCCTGTTTCTGATTCTGTGTCTCCCTCTCTCTCTGCCCCTCCCCCGTTCATGCTCTGTCTCTCTCTGTCCCAAAAATAAATAAAAACGTTGAAAAAAAAATTTAAAAATAAAAAAAATAAAAATAAATAAATAAAATTGGGATATTTATCCTTCCAGTGGCCTTCTGCTAATCCTATCTTAGGGACCTACCCCCTTCGTTGATTGTGTCTACTTCTGCTAATATACTGTGGTCTACTCAAAAATGGAGTTACTGATTGGCCACCACTTTATATGTAGAAGCCAATATAAAGACTGAAATATAATAAATTATCAAAATATTTATTCAATAATACCACTTATTAAATTATGTATTAAATAAATGTAACTGTACACAGAGTGTACTTAGTTACATACTTCACCTCAATTAAATAATTATCAAACATTTTGTAAGGGAATCTAAAAAATCTACCTGGAGTGGGAAATTAGTAACTTTTGCTAATGAATAAGTTTTTGAATACACTTACTAGCCCCTCCTGACCCTAGTATTTATATGGGTCATAAGTATAAATTAGCGAATACCTGTTAATGTTTCAGATCCCTGTAATAATATGTTAATTATCCTAGCTGAAATTTCCAATACCACAGCCTTTAGAATATGCTCACAGGAAGCCTTTCCAAGGGTGAGAGTGGGAACAAAGATGATACTATAAAAATAAATTTCCACATCTGTAATTTCCCTATAGTCTCTACTAAGATTGATCTGCCTATGGACTGACCTATGTATGCCCATAGGTTCTCCTTTCTCACATACCTTTCTCTAAAACTCCTACTCAAAAATGAAATACATCCTCTTGCTGTCTTGAATTTTATTCTGATGTATTGTTCCTGAATGTAAAACCACCTACGATGCAAAAAAAAGTGTCAATTAGAATTATTGGTTTTTGTGGAAGCCCCTCTTATGATTTATTATAGCATAAATATTCTTGCTTTTTTTATACATATTTTTGTTTGAGTTAATGAGGCTTTAAAAGCAGAGTATTTTGGCACTTGTTGAGATATTTTAAATTCAAATATATTGTAGGGAAGTTAGTGACAGTGATATTTCCTCTTCCATCTTTCAACAGGTTTTGTCAAATAATCCATGGCTCCTTAGGAAGAGAATTTTAAAAACAAATCAAAGAAAGTACCAAAAGATACAATAATTAAGCAGTGTTTAAAGTTAAGCAATATTTTAAAGCTTCCTCACCACTCATCGTTAGGATGAGTGAGTAGCTGGAAAGAAAGCTGTGGGAAAAAAACAAAAAGCTAAGTTTGTTTATGATGCCAGTTCTTTTCCCTGTCACTGGAGTGCTTCCCAGGATGGCCACAATTTTCAGGATGCACTGAGGAAACAAATGCGATTTCTTTCAGATACAGTGTTCATAATTCAATGAAATAGGTAATAATTTCATGAAGTCTTTGTTCCAATCATAGTCATTTTATTTATTTTTTTATAATATGTTGTATATTCTACTTACTAATACTGAAGTAGCATTTAGCTCATTTGATTTTAGCAGTATATAATTTTCTCTTTCATTAAATACAAGGGAAATTATGGTGAAAGAAAACAAAGTGAATGGATTTATTTCTTATTTTATTCATGTTCTTACTACTTAGATGTCAATCAAAATCAGAATGCTGTATACCCAAACTCAGAAATAATTCCTTTTCTTCTATCTTACACCCTCATAAATAACATAATTTTAACCACATATTAGACTATTGCAATTTAGATAACAAGAACTTGTATCATCTTATTTTATAAATCATTTTAAACATGGAAAACTTAATTACATTACCTGCAAATGATGTTTTTCATGACTTAAAAATTGTATTTCATAATTTATATCTTGGTTTTAAAAATATTTCTTCCATATGTATCAGTATGTTATTTGAATTGAAAAAATGGAAAACATTTTCTGGAGAAATTAATCTGATTTGGCTGATTGGCTTGACAACAATGGCTGCTTTTGTTATAAAAAAATAAAATAGAAAATAGACATAAAATTCAATTTTAAGTTTTTGACAAGAACCATTTAAACATGAGACATTAAAAACATTTCATTTGAAAAATGTAATTTGTATAATGTCCATATTATAATTATCATTTTACTAAATTGTTTGAAAATCTGACAAAATTAAACTTATCCACACAAAGGTATTTTATATAATACCTTTATTAATATATATATATTAATATATTAATATATTTTATATATTATAAATATATTATAAATATATATAATAATTATAATAATTATATTAATATAATATATATTAATATATATAATATAATAATAATATAATATATATATTAATCACATTTCAGTCTCCAACTTTTTCTCTCTACTTCATCTGTAATTATCTCTTATATATATAATATACATATATAATTACTAGTCATGTGATATAACTTACAAAAACCTTTGTAAAATTTTAAGAAATTGGAAAAGCAGATGTATCTAATGATAGAGAAATGAGTTCTATTACATATCAAACTGGTTTCTGTTCCTTTGATTTCAACAAAGTTGATAAGGGACTAATTATCAGTTGATAGATCATTAATTATACTTTGTGATAATAGATTGTTATATAAATTATGATTTATAACTTGAAGTGGGTTCAAATAATTGTGTGCTATAGATATATTAAAATTCCTTCCCTGCCACATACTCTTTTATGTGACCCAGTTTTCTCAGAGTTATTGTAATCATTATTTTGCAATTCTAAAAGTCTGTAATTACATAATAAGTATAACACTAGATAATCTATGAGGGCAGAAGGGAAGACTTGCTGTGTATTTCTTTCTTTCTTTTTTTTTTTTAAGACTTGCCCTGTATTTCTAACCAACTTGCTACTTCATAACCCTAAAGAATTCATGAATTGGTGAAGTTGGGAGTTCAGAAAAGGCAAATTAGAGTTGATAGTACTTGGGCTGAGTCCAAAGAATGAATAGATGAGGAAAGAGTTTAAATATTTGCAGGTAAAAGAAAGTAAAGGTGTTATATTGTGGAGTATGTCAAGAAAAAAAAGGAAGTCAGTGTTAACAATGGTAAAGTGAAAGCTAGAAATGCCCTTTAGAAGGCATAGAGATATCCAGGCATCAGCTCCTTTTTACTCAGTTGAACTCTTTAGAGTTTATGTTGCTGCCAATGTAAAGATCCTAATGGAATAGAAAAAGAGCAGGAGTTGGATATATTTGGATTGTTAGAAAGGTTGGTACAGCTGATCTTGCCAGGTGGACTTGCATGGAGGGAGACTGTAGACCAATAACGGTAGACAGTGGTTACCTCCTACACAGATTTGGACTCTATTCATTTAGCGCCATATTCACCATCATAACCCTTGTCCATTCCATTTTGAGCTCTCACTGGAAGTGTTGCAATATACTTCTATTTGGTTTTCATGTTCTGATCTTTTCCACCTTTTCGTTTCTTCATTCCTCACCAATACAATTCCACATAGCAGCCAGTGTTGTTGTGTTTGTGGTTGTTTAAATTAGGTCATGCCAGCCCATTGCTGAAAACTTACAAAAAATTCTCAGTCAACTTACTGTGCATGTTATATGCCAATCTTTGGATGTATCCTGTAAGTGGAATGATTATATAATTCCTTGTGTAAAAGTTTCTGAGGGTGAAAGAGGGAACTATTATTACACCAAAACAAGAGTTATAACCTCATTTGGGGCAAGTTGGAATGTATAGTTACCCTCTTTATAATGGCCTATGTCATCTGCCTCCTAACTATCCAACAACCTCATCACATTTCAGTCTCCAACTTTTTCTCTCTACTGCATCTGTAATTATCTCTTATTTATTTGATACAATCATTTGTAGTTTTTCAATACAAGTGGTATTATTATTCTTCCCATTGCTTCACCATCCTCACCAAAGTTTCCTCTGCTTTCCCAGTTACTTCCTACCATATCGTATTTGAATTTTTTACATATTACTTTTTACTCTCTGACTGAATTTGTCTATTTTCATGTCATTTGTCTCTTCTCACAAGAATGAGGTTGTTTCAAAGAATGTACTTTGCCTGACTTATTCATTACTCTGTCCCCAGGGCCTAGAACAATGTCTGGCACATTCAAGGAAATTAAATTTGTTCAGTAAATACCTGAATAATGTAATTCATGCAACATTTCATAAAACACTGCATTAGAATAGCCAAGATATCCTGAGATATTGAAACAGCAATTTGTATTAGGGATCAAAAATAAATAAATATATGAAATACTGCAAAAGTAAAAGAAGAAGGATTTTAGATTGACACACTGTGGATAACACATTGATTTTGAAACAGGTAATATTGACATTTTCAGAGGAATAATCCTTTGTTTATTATTATCTACTATATTGTAGGATTTTAGGATATCTGGCTGTGGTTTACTAAAAACCAACAGTAATTCTGTCTTTGTGACAATGAGATGTGTTCTCATGTACTTTACTCCTTAGAGAGGTGATAAAGGTTGAAAACCATCGAGTTAAAAAAAAGAAAAAGCTTAATGACATTCATATTTATGGCATGAAGGTAATATAAAAGCTGGTAAAAATCTAATAGAGGAGAAGGGACACATTTCCCTTGAGGTTGCAAATAATAAGAAGAATTGGGGCACCTGGGTGGCTCAGTTGGTTAAGCGTCTGACTCTTGACTTAGGCTCAGGTCATGATCTCATTGTTCATGAAATCGATCCCTGCTTGGGATTCTCTCTCCCCCTTTCTCTCTCCCCCTTCCCTGCTCATGTGCTCATGCTTTCTCTCTCTCTCTCTCCCTCTCTCTCTCTCCCTCTCTCTCTCTCTCTCTCTCTAATAATAAATAAATAAACTTAAAAAAATAACTAAGGTTTCACATGTGTCTGAACTGTCCAAGCATTTTTTAAAAGTAGGTCCTCTACTGAGCTAGAAATAGATTTGAATATTACCCATATTATAACATATGTGAGCAGATCACCTTCTCCAGTGAAAACAGAGAGAAGAAAAAGGCAGTAGGCTGAGTTCATAAATCTAAGGGTCACCAAAACCTAGGAAGCAGGGCAGAGAAGTTCCTATAGAAACAGAATAAATAAACTTGGGTAAATATCTATGAGATTAATCACAAGGTTTTTTTTTATCAATTATAAGTTATTTCAATATTCTTCTGAATTAGTTTTGAATTAAGAGAAAAAATGGGAACAAGACTTCTGATCTTTGATCCTTTCCTCTATTAATCTTAATATTGGATGATTACTTAATAACTTACTGTCATATGACTGGCTCTGTTAAAGAATGAAATAGATAAAATCATGTTTGAATAAATTCAAGTTAGCTAATTTCCTAAATGGAAATCCAATGTGCAGTGTTTTAAGAATACTAAAAACATAAGCTAATAAGAATGTGATATATAAAGTCTTCAAAATATCGCCATCTGGAAGTGTTCACTGCAGCATAATATAATTCATGAAGTATTATTTTAAATCTATTTGATTACTGATCATGTTATTTCTATATAAGTTTCTTGAAATAATTTATTATTATGGAATATTTGTGTTCATACTTATTGTGCTTCTGAAATGGAAATATGATATTAGCATGTTATTTTGAACAAAAAAAAGAGCTTTCAATATGGATAAGTGTAGTATAGACTCATTTCAACTCTCAATCACAATAATAGTATAGATTCCTTATGATTTATGTATGGGCTTCATATTAGCAGGGTGTTTAATGGCCCACCTTAATTCTGAATTTTTCAATCCACTAAAGCTTATAGATCAAATGATTTTGACATTGAAACCAAATTCCTAGAGTCAGAAATCAGCTGAATCTATATTAAGGTGTTCTAACTATACACCCATGTTTTTATTCAATAAATGTTTATTGCTATGTGCAATGACTGAAATAGACAATGAAAGACCATCATTACCAAATGATAAAGAAGGTACACATACTCCTGCCCTTCCGATCTAGGGAGTCCTACAATCTAGGGAGTCTTACAATCCAGGGAGTCCTACAATCTAGGGAGTCTGTTAGAACCTACAGGAAACTAAATAGACAATTTTTAATTTTCAATGTAAGAGCTACGACAGTATTTCAAATGTATGAGGGCAGCCAATTTTATAACAATCATATGTTCATAACAAAGGCCAAGACTCTAGAGGTTTTCTAATCCCTACATAAACAATGTCTCTGAAAACAAATGACAGAAATTTGTAGCCCATTTCAGATACAAAGCTTTTGTTAAATTTTCTAATACTCAGTTCATCCATCTACAGTATAAAGATGATAGTAGCACCTATACCATAAGGTTTTGATGAAAATTAAATTAGGCTTTGTAATTCATAATGCCTAGAATGTATGTGTATGATTTTAATATATTACTGATATTATTATATGCTTACTGAAGTTCCCAGTGCAATCCAGGAGAGAAAGGCTAAATAGCAGACAAGAGGTAAAAAGGAGAAAAAAAGAGAACAAAATGTGACACTCTGTTGACTCTGAATGATTATAAATCCCCATTAAGTGGGTGGACAAAACAAATTTAAGTGTAAAGTAACTTTTATTTAAAATAATGCTATGTTTGAACCACTCCACAGGTCCCCAGAATCTTCACAAATAACTATCACTGTTTTCAGTGTTTGTGATATACATGAATGAATATATATATGAGAATATATATATGTATTAATGAAACTTGTGGTTAAGGAGGAAATGGCACCAGAATTTATCATGAAATACATGATGTTTCTGTATTTCTTCCTCCAGGAATCTTCATAAATCTCGGTCTTGTGTAGGACATGTTTCTTTCATACAATATGCAGTTGGGTATATTAAGTCAATACAAGGTAGATTTTGAGTCCAAATCAAAATTTCAACTCCCATCTCCTTTTCATGTATTTACACGATTTATAAAATCAAAAACCCTTTTGATAATACATGTTAATGAAAGAGAAGTTTATCATGTTGGTAAATTTCTATCACAATATACATTGAGTGAAAAATAAAAAACAGAATGAAATTAATTAAAATAACTAATGTACCTAGGGGCGCCTGTGTGGCTCAGTCCATTAAGCGTCCGACTTCAGCTCAGGTCATGATCTCGTTGTTCATGAGTTCCAGTCCCGTGTCGGGCTCTATGCTGACAGCTCAGAGCCTGGAGCCTACTTTGGATTCTGTGTCTCCCTCTCTCTTTGCCCCTCCCCCACTCTCTCTCTCTCTCTCTCTCTCTCTCTCTCTCTCTCCCTCTCCCTCTCCCTCTCTCCCCTCTCTCAAAAATAAACATTAAAAAATATAAAAATAAATAAAATAACTACTGTACATTAAAAACAGGACTTCAATTTGGATATATATTCATGTAATAAAAGCCTCCCCCCAAAGAAAAAAATACGAGTTATACATGTTTATATTTGTAAAATGTGAAAAACATTTTGATTTATTAATATGCTTTAACATATTCTTTTTAAAAAAAATACAAGGCCCAAATCATTACAAAAACCGTACTTTGCATTAAAACATATTCAGTCTTTTTAAAACCATAAAAATACAAAATAGTAGAATTAGTAAAAATGTTACTATTACAAAAGAAGCTTGGCAAATACCTGTTCATTCATGTCATTAATCATGTCTATGATATGACTACTGTATTCTAATCAAAGAACTGATGATATAAACACATATAAGATAAATGATAAGGAACCATGAAATAAGAGCAATGATATAGAATTTGGAGAGTCAATAGATGCATGGGTTAATTTTTTTATTACTAATCAGAATTGTTGATTAGATATAAGATATAGAAGGCAGTATGTCAAGGATATAGAATAGCACTATGGAGATAGATTTCAGAGTCTTCATAAGTTTAATGGTGATTATAGATTCAGATGTAGGAAATCCTGTTTAGAAGAAGTATTTTAGATATTTGGGGTTTTTGATTCAGCATTTGAATATTTTTTCATATATTTAAAGAATTGTCAACTATTATATAAGATAAAATTATTGGCCTCTCAGCTTCCAATGCAATTCCCTAGGGCCAGGCTCATGAACAAGTCTCTATTACGTAGAAGTTGTTACTGATGAATCTCACCCATTCTACCTTTATGATAGGGTACTTTATTTTTTTAATTAAATTTTCCCCAAACATGTTGCAGCTAGCATTTTGGTATAAAAAATTTCCAACAAGTGCATGTACTTCTGATTTCTGGCAGTTATAAGTAAAGGAGAAATAAAAAACAATTGTCTTCCTGCTTTTTTAAGGCTGTCATTCTGCTGAGTCAAACAAGACAGAACATATTCTAGCCAGTAGGAAAGAGTTAAGTGTAGAAAAGAAAATACGTGTTACTTCCTAGGTGTCTTAAAATGTAGTGGCAAGCATCGCTTCTCTTTGTAGCTTATTTGTCAGAAGTTAGCCACATATTTTCACCAGTTTTCCAGGACAAAGTCGTTTCTGTGCCACATGAAATCCAAAAGTAGTATTATTGCAGAAGACTTCAATACATATTTGAGGGCTCTCTGCAGATGCATTAGCTGCAGGCTTTTTCTTGTAAGCCATTAATTCCAGAAACATGGAGATCAGAATACACTCCAGCAGTGGTTCTGCTAACTGTTGCTGTGAATTTTAGTTTCTATCTCGTAACCGACAGTGGTGCATGGTTCTAGCGCTTGGTGACAATGGCTGTGGTTTATTACCAGACCGGTTTTGCATGGTGGTCAGGGCAGTGCTCCTGGCTGCTTTGCCTCAGGGCCTTCATTGCCAGACTGCTCTGTGAACTACACAGTATCTTTTGTAATGCACTCTTTGTCTCTTTAAAGCAGCTGGATCCAGCTCTTCTTGTGACTAAGAATTTTCTGACTCTTGTACAATGATTATGCAGACAGATGGTAAGAGATCTGATAACAGAATTCAGAGGAATGCCATCTTCTTTTTTTCTAAGGAAAATTAGGTACTAGGTATAGAAATCCTTCCACACCAATGTTAGTTAATATATTTAAAAGATATTTGGATTATAAAGATATTGTGAGGGACTTCAATTTTAAGAATCTCAGTTGTAGGAGTTTTTTAACTCTCCTATACAAATTTTCAGGTGCACCCACACAAACAGTTATTTTCAGTTCTGCTGAGTGATTTAGAATTTCAGTGTCTCATTTCTAAATTTCTTACAAAAAAATCAGATTAGCTCAGCACACGATTTTTGGCCAATAGTGTCGGGTGCCTTTCTCCCTTCTTCAATCATTTCTGACACTGAGTTTCAGGTCTGCACATCTTTCTCTCTATAAAAACACCATCTGCTATGACACGAAACCCAAAACTTTAAGTGACTAAAAAACAAAGCTGTATTTCCCACTTAACAACAAGTCTTATGTGAATACTATTTGTCAGATGGCTCTCTTTGGTGGCTCTTCTCCAAGTAATAAATTTTAAGATTCATGCATCTTTCATTGTATATATATATATACATATAATATATACATATATATATAAACATAACATCTTTAATTGCCAGTCATGTAGAGCAGGACAGAGAGAGTGGGAAAGATCATGATCAAAATAATTTTCCCCCAAAGTACTTTGACCAGAACTCAGTCATGAACTCACATGGGTGGAAGACAGGTTAGGAAGTATATCTTCTATGTGCCAAGAAGGAAAATTACTTCCTTTAATGGTCATACATTTGTCTCCACATTATCCCAGGGTTAAACTTGTTGAGAGTGGTCAGTTTCTCTGAAAAAGATAGGTGAATAACATACGCTACAAAGCATTTAATATAATCTTTTAGAAACAGGAAGTGTCCACAAAATTTCAGGAGATACTATTTTCATTTTATAAGTTAACCAACCAGGCTCAGGGAAGCTAAGTAATTGTCCCATCATCTCACAGCTGATTAGTGAAGGGCCAGATTTAAAATGATAGTTTATCTCCAGTGTCCACATTCTTAAACAGTATTCTCCATTGGCCTTTTATTCTGAAATTTCAAAATTTTTCTTTTTTTTTTTTAATTTTTTTTTCAACGTTTATTTATCTTTGGGACAGAGAGAGACAGAGCATGAACGGGGGAAGGGCAGAGAGAGAGGGAGACACAGAATCGGAAACAGGCTCCAGGCTCTGAGCCATCAGCCCAGAGCCTGACGCGGGGCTCGAACTCACGGACCGCGAGATCGTGACCTGGCTGAAGTCGGACGCTTAACCGACTGCGCCACCCAGGCGCCCCATCAAAATTTTTCTTTTGATATTAATTGCATTTATGTATTTATTGTTATATTTTCACCAAAATCTTCATGTCTTAGAAAATAAAAAGTAGGGATGTCTTCTCATTTCAACTTAGTCTGTCAAGTCTAAATGGAAGGAGTAAATAATTTTTAGCTAATAAGGAAATTAAAATAAAAATACAAAGAACAAATTATCTACTTAATAGAATAAAATTAAGAATGTAGTGAGAAATAGCATAACAATTTCATAGAAAAATTACATGTTTAAAAAATCCACACATAGTAATATATTTTTAATATCTATATTAGTCAATGAATTTTGACAAATAGATTTTTAAACTTTCATGAATAACAAAAATTTTGCTCAAAGTATCTATAATAGAAGTATGTGACAAAACAGTTGATTGGTTTAGCATCAATTTGTAGCCACTAGGATTTTGACCATTATACAATGAGACATATCACACAAAATGTGGGACAAGGGAATATTAACATATTGCTAGTGGAAATATAAGTACAGTGTTTGGGAACTGGAAAACTGTTCCATACATCTAAAACCACAAGTAAATAAGTGTGACTGATATTTATTGACTTGTTTGGTTTCCTCTAGAATTATTTCTAAAATGCAGAAGCTTGCACTCTTTGATATTTGGGATTAAGGTAGTATTTTAAGATGTTAGTTGGATACATTTGTGCAGGCTTTGAAATAGAACCAAAGTATTCAGAGATAAGAGCATTCAAGAAGACAATCATTTTGCTGTTCTTGATGATAGGGAAACCAGCATGGTTCTGATGTCTGAAATTATAATAGGAGTTTCCTGATTCAGGATACCAGATTGCAGAACTGGGAAGGACAGGTCTGTTTTGTGTTGTGAAATCTTATTTCTGGAGACAGACTAGAGAGATTTCAGCCCTCCTCAATAATCCTGGAAAGCTATTATATGCGTGTACACACACACACACACACACACACACACACACACACACACACTTCCTTCATTAAATTCCCTTATATGAAAAATAACAAGGTATTTCTGTTATCTGTAATTAAGAATACTGCTCAGTAGAGTAATTGAGATCATAAATACTTAAGGAATAGGTATATGTATAGGTTTCATACCAATTGGTTTTGTAGGCAGTGAGGATCTAGTTTCAATAAAGTGACGGGGAAAGCCACATCATTCAGTGTACAGAAATGAAGTACCTATTGAAGCAAAGAGAAATAATAGACTAGCATGAGTTAGGGATCATGAGGAATGTAAGGACTGTGGCTGTCTGCTTCTGTTTACCCTGGAAAAAGAATAGATTTATGTTTTAAAATTTGCATCTTAAGGCATGGACAAAAACCAACAAAACAGTTTCTATAATTTCCTTAAAAGAACTCTTATATCACAGCCAACAAAAACCCTAAGGGCAGACACAGCTGAAATTAATGAGCCACTGCTAATCTTGTGTGTTGGAAAATTACAACACAGGTTTAATGTATAATTTCACAAGTTTTCGTTTGTTTCAGATTTAGAGATCTGATTGGGAAAGAATAGGAAACAAGATCTTACTGGTGACATTTAGGAAGAAGGAGAGATCTTGCTAGTAGAAAAAAACATTATTCTTGACATTGTTAAAGAACAATAGGGCAAACTTTATTTAGGAGGTATACCAGAATGGGGTTTTGCAGTATGGGAGAGAAATTGGGCTCTACTCCATATACAGTAAGGAAAAGTGGGAATTTATAGCCAGAAAGCAAAAGGTAGTTCATGGATGTTTTTGATGGAAATGCATTATAGAGCCTATGTAATTCCTTCATTACACTAGAGGCTATTTAGGATTTGGAACAAATCTCAGTTCTCTGTAACGAGAAAATATTCCCCATTTTAGAATCATTACCTTGGTTTTGGAATTCGGCAATGACTGATTATCTGGTTTATGAAAGGTTTTGCATTAGATTTTTTCCACAAGCAGGAATTGAAGATTTTAGCATCACAAAGGAATGCAGAGGTGACTAAGGAGGAGAGTAGGGTAGGGAGCCCTTGTGGCAATGTTTCTCTCAGCAAATATTGTTGTGCACTTTCCCTGCAAGGCTAGGTGCTTTATTCTAAAATGCAGAGATCCATTCAAATGTAGAGGCAGTGGTTAATGGTATTGTTGGGACGGCTGGATGCGCAGGGACAGAGTGAAACCAGTGATATTGGAAGGTTCTTTTTAAAAAGATGTTGGAGGGAAATATTGTGAAGGAGCTTTCGGAACAGATACTGAGTGTAAAGATGCTTTTCTCAAATGTTATTTCTCAGGCAAAACCCTTCTGCAATGACAGTTCTTAATCTGGGGGAAAGTTAATCTATTTAACTCAGTGAACCTCTTCTCCAAGTCAACCCAATAATAGTTGATCAAAGTATCCAGGATGGCAGTGATGGAAGTTGTATGTGTGTGTGTTCTTTTAATTTAATTTCATGAAGCTGATCAGGCTACTGTCAATTTTAATATTGATTCAGCCAGCAGTAAAAACCAATGCTTAATCTTCAAAAAAAATACTATATATCATCAAGGATACCAGTTAATCACTGGAGCCCTTCTAACATGGAAGAGGTAGAATGTTTTTCTTCACAGAACATACTAACTCAAGATCTAGAAAGGATTTGTTGAGATAAAGTAGGAGAAATGAAAAGATAGGAGATCATCAAAATCTGACAAAATATTTCAATGTAATTTTAGTTTTAAAAAATTAATAAAAAATTCCTTAGGAAGCCAACATGAGCTAGTATTTATTTTATACTCTATATTGTTATTGTATTAAATACTTCACTTTTTTAAAAAAGGAGAGATGAGGAATGGAAGTTAACAGCACTTAGATTATAGAAAATTGGGGGTGCTTGGGTGGTTCAGTTGGTGAAGTGTCTGACTTGATTTTAGTTCAGGTCATGATCTCATGGTTTGTGAGATTGTGAGATTGTGCTGACATCACAGAACCTTCTTGGGATTCTCTTTCTTCCTCTCTTTCTGCCTCTCTCTCTCTCAAAATAAGTAAATAAAATTTAAAAAAAGAAAAAAATGGTTGAAATTTCTTCAGTACTTTTCAGAGTGTGACAATACTTAATATTCTTTTTTATTGTTATGAAAAATTTAGTCATAAAATTAGCAATAAACCTTAACTACAAAGATGCCAAGTAAGAGATATATTTCCACAATCTATAGGAAATTCTGTCAATATTTTTGCCATAGAAACATTTTTTAAATACCTACTCTTTTGGGAAACATCATACAGGCTATGGAAAAAAAAATATATCTAAAAGTACTCAGAGTCTACTTGGATAAGACAGACTATTCCAAAATAGTGCAATGTTTGTATAACGGAGAAAAGTTTGGCCATGTTAACATTTATTTAAGATTGTAAGTAGTTTTAGATTATTTATCACTGTTGTTTTGTTTTTCTTCTCCAAAAGGTGGTCTTAAGTAGTTTCAGCACATTCATGGGGAAAAAAGCAGTAAATATAAAATAAACTTCTCAAATGACGAGACAACTAGAACATGTAAACCATGATTACAGCAGCCAGCTGGAAACTCAAGGGTGGAACACGAATGTAATCCATTGATAAAATAATCTCTTATCCACAAAGATAATCACTGTAGCCATGGCATCCTAATACATAAATGGAAATAAATATCCTCACCCTGTGAAAGGAAGAAGAATCTCTTTGAATTTAAATACTTCTTTTCATCTGAATGCAATGGACTGACAGTTCCACAGAAACATAATGAAATTTCAAACAAAAAGCAATTAAGCATATATTCTATATAAAATTTAGAAGTGGATTGGAATTCATCTGAATTTTATAGATTTTTATCCCACACTTAAGTATAATTGATATTAAATACATGTTTGCATACATGTATTTAAATATATACTGGTGCACTTCCATCTGACCATTTCATGTTTCTCCTTTAATTGATTCACCTTTTGCTTCTTCATTGTTTAAAAACTCAAGAAAGAAAAATGATTATAAATAAGATAAACTTCTGTTGACAAAAAGTTGTATGTAATTAAATAACTTTTAACAGGAAGTGTATCTTCCAACATTAGTGATTACATTCTTAGTTCCAATATTGTAGAAAAATTATCCTTTGTATCTAATGAAAAATCAAGGTGCTGTGGGGCACCTGGGTGGCTCAGTTGGTTGGGTGTCTGATTCTTGGTTTCTACTGAGGTCATGACGTCAGGGTTGTGAGATCAAACCCTGCAACGCCCTGTGTGGAGCCTGCTTAGGATTTTCTCTTCTCTTCCTCTACCTCTCATGCTCTCTCACTCTCTCTCAAAAAAAAAAAAAAAAAAAAAATCAAGCTGCATTTTGAATGACAAAATTTTGTTTGGGACTTATATTTCAAACACCACGCAAAACTATGGTAGAAAAGAGTTTATATGCTAAGCCATATGAAATAATACTAGTTTATTACCTGAAGTCAAAAGTACCTTTCCTAACTTAGGAAAGGATCAAATGGAAATGGAAATAAAAAATCATCTCTATTAACTTGGGTTTATTCTTTGTAATTTTATGGATATATTATTTGAAAAATACCTTCATGGATATAAACAAGTAAAATCAAACAGCATACTTTTGTGGATTTTTTTTAATATTTTCATTGAATCTTCAACCATTTCAAGGTATTGGAAATTATACTGCAGAAAGGTACTATTGCTCTGTGTACCTTTTGAAAGGTTGTGCTAGGTAGGATGCTACTCTAATATATTTAAATTTTTGACTAATTAGAACCAAATTAATTTAGGCAAATGACAAAATATATCACATGATTAAAATGTTTTTCTTTGATCTATCTACTTGCATTTTCATATCTTCATTAATTTAATTATTAATATTTTCCGGAGGGTTACACATGTTCTCAAGCATCTTGCTAATTATTAGCAATACCCACATAATTTACCTAATTAATGTACTTAATTGTTCTCATTTTAAGTATAACTGGGATATTTCTTGTTTCTAACAATTATTTTAAATTTTCAAATTTTTTGTCCTTTGATTTGACAGTTTTAACTTTGGTAGTGAAGTTCCTATATATTTGACTTTTCTATTATCAAAACAATTAATTTTGACTTTATTTTTAGGAGTTAATTCTGTTGTATTTATGTTAAATTTTATTTTTTAATTATTTTCCAGGTTTATTGAGATATAATTGATATATAACCACAAATTAGTTTAAGGGTACAACATAATGACTTGATATGTGTACATATTGTGAACTGATTATTATGATAAATTTAGTAAACATCCATCAGCTCACATAGTTACAAAATTTGTTTTGTCATGAGAACTGTTAAGATTTACTCGTAGCAGCTTTCAGAGTGTAATACAGTGTGTTGAGTATAGTCACCTTGCTGTATATTACATTGGCAGAACTTCCTTATAAAAAGTTTGTACCTTTTGAGTGCCTTTACCCATTCCCCACATCCCACCCTTTCCCACTGGTATGTTCTCTCTGTTTCTATGAGTTCAGGGTTTTTCTAGATTCCACACGTAAGGGAGATCACACAATATTTGACTGTTTTGTTTGACTTATTTCATTAACATAATGCCCTCAAGATCCATTCATATAGTCACAAATGGCATGATTTCCTTGTTATGGCTTTATAATATTCCACTCTGAATATTATGAATTATTCCAATATTATTCCATTATGAATATCCCATTATGAATAACTCCATTATTATATGTGAGATGTATGTGTGTGATATACATATTACATTTTTTCATTCATTTATCTTTTGATAGACACTTAGGCCATATCATTAGATGTGCAGATAATCTCTTAGAGATAGTGATTTTATTTCTTTTGGATATATCTCTTTGAGATAGTGATTTTGTTTCATTTGGGTCTATATCCAGAAGTGGAAATGCAGGACCATATGGTAGTTCCTTTTTTACTTTCTGAGGAACCTCCATAATATTTTCCATAGTGGTGGCCCCAGTTTACATTCCCATCAATAGTTCACAATGTCCCGTATTATCCACATCCTCAATAACACTTGTTATATCTTATTTTGGATGATAATCATTCTAACAGCTATGGGGTGATACCCATTGTGGTTTTTATTTGCATTTCCTTTGCATAGTGATGTTGAACACTTTCTCATATAGCCATCTGTATTCACCTTGGAAAAGTGTTTATTCATTTCCTCTGCCCATTGTTAATTGGGACTGTTTGCTATATTTTTTTAATGACTGGTATGAGTTCTATTTTGTATATTTACCCCATATCATACCCCTTATCATATATGTGATTTGCAAATACATTTGCCCATTCCATAGGTTGCCTTTTCATTTTTTTAAGTTTGTTTATTTATTTATTTATTTATTTATTTATTTATTTATTTATTTATATTTTGAGAGAGAGAGAGAGAGAGAGAGAGAGAGAGAGAGAGAGAACAAGCAGGGAAGAAGCAGAGAGAGAGGGAGAGAATCCCAAGCAGGCTTCGTGCTGTCAGTACAGAGCCTGATGCAGGGTTCAAACTTATGAACAAGAGATCATGACCTGAGCCAAAATCAAGAGTTGGGTGCTTAACTGACTCAGCTACCCAGGTGCTCCTGCCATTTCATTTTGTTGGAAGTTTCCTTTGCTGTGAAGAAGCTTGATTGTTCGATATAGTCCCACCTTGTTGATTTTTGCTTTTGTTGCCTTTGCTTTTGGAATCAAATAGAAAATCATTGCCAAAACTGAGGTCTTGAAGATTAACCCCATGTTTTCTTCTAGGAGTTTTACATTTCCATATTTTATGTTCAAGTTGTTAAGCTATTTTCTGTTGATTTTCTGGACAGTATAAGATAGGGTTTCAGGATCATTCTTTTCATGTAGCTCTCCAATTTTCCCAACACCATTTGTTGAAGAAACTACCCACTCCCCATTGTGTATTCCTGGTTCCTTTTTTGTAACTTAATTTACCATGTTTGAATAGGTTTACTTCTGGGCTCTCTATTCCTTTAAATTAGTCTATGTGTTGTTGTTTTTTTAATGTTAATACCAAACTGTTTTGAGTAGTATAGTGTTATTATACAGTTTTAAATCTCAAAACATGATGCCTCCAGCTTTGTTCTTTCTCAAGATTGCTTTGGCTATTTGGGCTCTTCATGGTTCCATACAAATTTTAGGATTATTTGTTGTATTTATTTCTGAGACATGCTATTATAATTTTGATAGAGATTGCATTGAATCTGTAATTTTTTGTGTGTAATATGGAAATTTTAAGAGTAATATGGACATTTTAAGAGTATTAATTATTCCAATCCGTGAGTATGAAATATATATTTAGTCTTCTTTAATTTATTTTGTTAATATCTTACAGATTTCAGTGTACAGGTCTTTTACCTCCTTGGCTAGATTTATTCCTGGGTATTTTATTCTTTTTTATTTAATTATAAGAAAGACTCTTTTTTCTTGATTTCTCTTTCTGATAGTTCATTGTTAGTGTGTAGACATACAACTTTTTTATTTTTTTAATACTGATTTTACATCCTGCAACTTTACTGAATTTGTGTAGTTCAAACAGTTTTTGGTGGAGTCTTCAGGTTTTTCTATATATTATATCATGTCCTCTGGAAATAGTAACAGTTTTCTTCCTTTCCAATTTGGATGCCCTTTTTTTTTTCCTTTTTCTTCTCTAATTGCTCTGGCTTGAACTTTCAGCAATTGAATACAATTTCAGCAATTGAATACAATTGGTGAGAGTGGGAATCCTTGTCTTTTTCTTGATCTTACATGAAAGGCTTTCAAACTTTCACCATTAAGTATGATGTTAGTTGTGGGCTTGTTATATGTGGTCTTTATTATGTTGAGGTATGTTTCCTCAATACCCAGTTTGTTGAGAGTTTTTGTCATTAAGGAATGTTGAATTTTGTCAAGTGCTTATTCTGCATTAATTGAGATGATCATATGACTTTTATCTTTCATTTTGTTAATGTTGTGTATTGTATTGATTGATGTGTGGATGTTGGACCATCCTTGCATCCCTGGAATAAACTCCACTTGGTCATGGTGTATGATCCTTTTAATGTATTGTTGAATTTGGTTTGCTAATATTTTCTTGAGGATTTTTAGATCTATGTTCATTAGGGATGTTGGCCTATAATTTTCTTTTAGTGTCCTCATTTGTTTTTTCTGACCAAGATAATGCTGGACTTTTGAGTTTGGAAGTATTTCCCCCTTTTCTATTTTTTTAAGTTTCAAAAAGATTGGCTTTAATACCTTAAATGTTTTGTGAAATTTACCACTGAAACCATTTGGTCAGGGACTTCTTTGTTGGGAGGTTGTTGATTACTGATCAATCTTGTTATTAGTTAGTAGTCTGTTCAAATGTACTATTTCTTCATGATAGAGACTTGGTAGCTTGTAGAATTTCTTTCTTTCTAGGTTTTTTGGTTGGTTGGCTAATTACTGTTTATAGTAGTCTCATGATCTTTTGTATTGAGTAGTAGTATTTGTAAAATCTGATTTATATCTAATTTTGCTTTCTTGAACTCTATTTCTTGCCACATCTAAGTAAACATTTGTCCATTTTGTTTATCTTTTAAAATAACCACCTCTTGGGGGAACCTGGGTGGTTTAGTTGGTTAAGTGTCCAGCTTCAGCTCAGGTCATAATCTTGTGATTTGTGAGTTTGAGCCCCCCCATCAGGCTTCCTGCTGTCAGATCCTCTGTCTCCCTCTCTCTCTTTGTCCCTCCCCCATTCTCTCTCTCTCTCTCTCAAAATAAATAAACATTAAAAAAAATAACCACCTCTTACTTTTTTTGATTGTTTTAGTCTTTATTTCATTTGTTTCCACTCTTCATTGTCTTTTGTCCTACTAACTTTTGGACTTAATTTGTTTGTTTTTCTTTTTTCTTATTCCTTTAGATGTAAAGTTAGGTTGTTATTAGAGACGTTTCTGTTTTTTAATGTAGTCATTTATGACTATAAACGTCCCTTTCAAAAGTGCTTTTGCTGTATCCCATAAGTTTTGGTATGTTATATTCCATACTGATTTGTCTCAAGATATTTTTTATTTCTTTTTAAAATTTCTTCGTTGATCCAACGGTTGTTCTGTAGCATGTTGTCAAATATCCACATATTTGTAATTTTTGAGTTTTTTTTTTCTTATTAGTGATTTCTGGTTTCATACCACTATTGTTGGAAACATGCTTGGTATGAATTTTTTTTCTTTTTCTTTTTCCTTTTTTTTTTTTCCTGAGAGACAGAGAGAGAAAGCAGAGGGAGAGAGAGAGAATCATAAGCAGGCTCCACACTCAGCATGGAGCCAACGTGGGTCTTAATCCCATAACAGTGGTATCATGACCTGAGCCAAAATCAAGAGTCAGACACTTGACCAATTGAGCCATCGAGGCACTCACTTGATATGATTTCAATCTTCTTATGTTTGTCAACATATGTTGTCTTATGTTTGTCCACATATGAAGACAATCTTCTTATGTTTGTCAGACATACTTCTGCTCCAGCATATAATCTACTTTGGAGAATGTTCTATGTTCACTTGAGAAGACTATGTATTCTGCTGGATGGATGGAATACTTCAGAAAGAACTATTAGGTCTAACTTGTACTTTAAGTTCAATGTTTCCATATTGATTTTCTGTCTAGATGTAATTCTTTGTTGCAAGTAGGGTATTAAAGTCCCCTACTAATAGTGTGTTCCTGTCTCTTTCTCCTTTCAGGCCGGTTAATATTTGCTTTACACTTAGGCACCCTTTGATGAGTGCATTAATATTTACTTATGTTATCTGCCTTTTTGGATTGACTCCTTTATCACAATATAATGACCTTGTCTCAGACCCTTTATTACTCAATGAATATGCAACTGACTCATTGTTTATCAAAGATTGTCACTTGTATATGACACTGCAGTATGACCTTTGTCATAATTTAGGTCATTATATGCCAGTGTTTCATTTCTACACATTCAGGTGTCTTCCAATTATATGTGTATTCTTATATCAAAAACAATTTGAATTACCATAGCTTTGTAATAAATCTTGATACCTTATAGTCTAAGTCACCACTTTTTTGTCTTTAAAAATTGACTTTGCTAAGTTGGGCAAATGTATTTCTGTATATGTTTTAGAATCAGTTTGTCAATATTCACAACAAATTAGATCTGGGATTGTAGTTAATGTTGCACTGAATCCTTAAAATAATTTGGGGAAATTATCTATGTTACAGTACTGATTTCTCCTTCAGTGAATATGATATATCTTTAGTTTCTTAAGACCTTATTCATTTTTTTTATAAAACTCAACACCCAAAACCCAAATAACCCAGTTAAAAAATAGGCAGAAGACATGAATAGATATTTTCCAAGGAAAGCATTCAGATAGCTAACAGACACATGAAAAGTTGCTCAACATCACTCATCATCAGGGAAATACAAATCAAAACTACAATGAGATACTACCACACAGCTGTCAGAATGGCTAAAATTAACCACACAGGAAACAACAGGTGTTGGTGAGGATACAGAGAAAGGGGAAACTGTCACACTGCTGTGGGAATGCAAACTGGTACAGGCACTCTGGAAAATAGTGTGGACGTTCCTCAAAAAGTTAAAAATAGAACTACCTGACAACCCAGATATTGCACTACTACTATTTCAAAAGTTAGAAAATTACTGATTCAAAGAGATACATGCACCCCAATATTTATAGTAGTATTATCAATAATAGCCGAATTACTGAAAGAGCCCAAACACCCATTGACTAATGAATGGTTTAAAACATGTGGGACAGACAGATGGATAGACATAGATATTGATAGATAAGGGAATATTACTTAGCCATCAAGAAGAATGAAATCTTGCCATTTGCGACAATGTGGATGGAGCTAGAAAGTATTCTGCTATGTGAAATAAGTCAGTCAGAGAAAGAAAAATACCATAAGATTCCTCTTATATGTGAAATTTAGAAACATAAGAAATTTTAAAAAAAGAGAGAGGCAAACCAAGAAACAGCCTCTTAACTGTAAAAAACAAACTGTTAGATACTGGAAAGGAGTTGGAGGGTGGGTTAAATATGTAATGAAGATTAAATAGTGCACTTGTGATGCGCACTCACTGTTGTATGTAAGTGATGAATCACTAATTTCTACACCTGAAACTAATATTACAATATATATTAACTAACTGGAATTTAAATAAAAACTTGGGAAAAAATAAAACAATACAGTTATATTAAAACAGGGGCGCCTGGGTGGCACAGTCGGTTAAGCGTCCGACTTCAGCCAGGTCATGATCTCGCGGTCCGTGAGTTCCAGCCCCGCGTCAGGCTCTGGGCTGATGGCTCAGAGCCTGGAGCCTGTTTCCGATTCTGTGTCTCCCTCTCTCTCTGCCCCTCCCCCGTTCATGCTCCGTCTCTCTCTGTCCCAAAAGTAAATAAATGTTGAAAAAAAATTTTTTTAATAAAAAATAAATAGGAGCTCTTTGGTGTCTTAGTCAGTTAAGTGTCCGACTTCAGCTCAGGTCATGATATCAAGGTTCATGGGTTCAAGCCCTGCATCACGCTCTGTGCTGACAGCTCAGAGCCCAGAGTCTACTTTGGATTCTTGTCTCCCTCTCTCTCTGCCCCTCCCTTACGTGAACTCTGTCTCTCTCTCTCTCAAAAATAAGTGAAAATTAAATAAATACATACATACAAGTAAGTAATAAAAAAAAATCTTATGTATTTTTCACAATAATAGTTTTATATTTTAGTATAGATGTTTTACACATTTTTATTTATATTGATTCCTAATGTTTGCTACAATGATGTAATTGAGATATAATTTTAAAATTCAATTTTATATTGACTTATTGGTAATACTGACCTGATTCCACTCTCATCTATAAAATAACCTAAATTGTTTCAAGATTCAAACTTTGGTGACTTAACTTTATTACACAGCATATGGTCTTTTTGGGTAAAGTTTTACAAGTACACATAAAAATATATATTTATTATATATAATGTTTTCCTTTTCACAATAACATAATCATTTTAAAACCCTTGGGTTGGGGCGCCTGGGTTGCGCAGTCGGTTAAGCGTCCGACTTCAGCCAGGTCACGATCTCGCGGTCCGTGAGTTCCAGCCCCGCATCAGGCTCTGGGCTGATGGCTCAGAGCCTGGAGCCTGTTTCCGATTCTGTGTCTCCCTCTCTCTCTGCCCCTCCCCCGTTCATGCTCTGTCTCTCTCTGTCCCAAAAATAAATAAACGTTGAAAAAAAAAATTTAAAAAAAAAAAAAACCCTTGGGTTAAACTACTTTATTTCCATTTAATGATATTTGTAGGTTTTTTTATGCAAGGCCCCATCTAAATGCTTAGATTTTGGTGAGATTGTTTTTCACCTATAATCTCAGAACATTAGTTTATCCTTTGCAAGATGCCTTTGTATTTCAAGAATATCCATTTATGTAAAAAAAATTTTATTATAAACTTTCAGGTACTTCATATATCAATCAATATACATGTATTTATAGCTATGCATATTATATATAATGGCTATACATATCTTATATATATATATAGCTATAAATACATATGCATATTTATTTAATTATGCATAGTCAATATTTATTGTACTCTTTACTTAATAGTTTTTCTCTTGTCCGTTCTTTTAATCAGCAGAGCTTAGGAAAAAATACTTTAAATATGTTGTGAAAGTCACTATTCTGATTTAGAAATTTATCTTCTGCTTACATTTTTTAGTTGGATTCTTGTGTTCGTTCTTTCTTTCTTTCTTTTACCATTTATTTATTTTTGAGACAGAGAGAGACAGAGTGTGAATGGGGGAGGGTCAGAGAAAGAGGGAGACACAGAATGTGAAACAGGCTCCAGGCTCTGAGCCATCAGCACAGAGCCAGATGCAGGGCTTGAACTTATGGACCGCAAGATCACGACTTGAGCCGAATTTGGACCCTTAACCGACTGAGCCACCCAGGCGCCCCTTGTGTACTTTCTTTAAAGGAATAAACAGTTGGTTTTATTTTCTGAATTTTTTTTATATCTTCAAATGTACCTTTTCTTAATGCTATGTGAGTGAATGATATCTTGGTTAAGAAAAGATTTTGGGGCTGTGATCTCGTCTTTTAGAAGTTTCCAGATACTATTCCCTACTTATCTTGCAGATGAGAATGCTAGCAATATAACTTTTAGTCATTTGTCAGTCATATATTCTTTCTCAGGAAATTATGTACATTAAGCTCAGGAATTTTATGAAGGTAAGCCTCATATTAATATCCTTCCTATCATTCTTGCCTATAATTAAGGGTTGAATTCTTCCAATCCTAAAGGCAAGGTTTAAATTTTTTTTTAAATTTTTTTAAACATTTATTCATTTCTGAGAGACAGAGAGAGAGCACAAGTGGGGGAGAAGTAGAGAGAGAGGGAGATACAGAGTCCAAAGCAGGCTCTAGGCTACGAGCTGTAAGCACTGAGCCCAATGTGGGGCTCGAACTCAAGAACCATGAGATCATGACGTGAACATAATAAGTCAGATGCTTAACTGACGGAGCCACCCAGGTGCTCCTCAGATTTTTTCCTTAAATT
This sequence comes from Herpailurus yagouaroundi, assembly GCF_014898765.1. Taxonomy (NCBI): domain Eukaryota; kingdom Metazoa; phylum Chordata; class Mammalia; order Carnivora; family Felidae; genus Herpailurus; species Herpailurus yagouaroundi. The sequence goes on along the minus strand of NW_024412440.1, from coordinate 1,740,755 downwards.
AATTTTACTTAAAATATTATTCATATGAACAGAAAAGACAAAAGAATTTGATGTACAGCTGTAAACTGAAAGCTCAACTTTGTAAAATCATACCATCTTGTCAGGTTTGCTCGAGTATTATTTTGTTGCTATTTTAAGTGAAAGGAACTTACATATAAGGAAGATTCTTATGTATTCTTCCACAATCTATTCATCTTCCTCTTCTGCAGAAGGGACTCCTGTAATGAATTTGGAAATTCTTAAACAATAGAAAGATTGAAAAATGTTTTTCATGTGATAAAATATTAAATAAATGTTATCTACTTCTGAAAATGTTTTATACTCAGCATAGCTTTTGAATTTTATCAGCTGATGCATATAGAATTTGTTCATAGATTTTAATTGCTATTATATTCTAATATATAAACATATTTTTATGCATTTATTTTTATATATACTTTGTAAGTTATGTTCTGGTGTTTATAAGTATGCATATATATATTCACACATACACGATATATATTCTTAAATTATACCTGTATATTTAGCATGCATTTTCATTTTAATGTACTTTTAAGATATTTGAAGTATTGGGGCATCTGGGTGGTTCAGTCGGTTGAGCATCTGACTCGATTTCAGCTCAGGTCATAATCTCATGGCTTCATAGGTTCAAGCTTCACATCAAGCTCTGCACTAGTAGTGTGGACCTGCTTGCGATTCTCTCTGCCCCTCCCTAACTTGCACTGCCTCTGTTTCTCTCAGAATAAATAAACTTAAAAAAAAAGATATTTGAAGTATTGCTACCTTTTAAAATATTCGAAGCATCATTATAATAAAATAACCTTGTACAAAAACAATTTTTATCTTCCTGAGATATTTGCACATACTTTTCAAGAATATTTCCTTATTAGTGGGAATTGCTAAATCTTGAGTAATATTGTGGTGCAAAAAGTATAAACTATATTCTTCTGCCTTGTATGATTTAGTCTGCTGTTAGATATCCTTTTCTATAATAAATCTATAAGTATATTTTCCTGAATTTAATATAACATTTTAAAGTGTTATGTTTGTAATCAAAAAACACTTTCATGTTTTTCCATATTATTACTTGAGATGCATATTTTCAGTATAAACATCAGAAAAGGATTAATAATATTTAATGGAAAAGTTTATGTTACCTGGAATTTATGTATGTGTATGATGTTAGGTGGAACACTCAATTTTGAAACACCATTTATTATTTCATTGTTGTCCAATCACTACCATTAGCAAAGATGATAATGAGGACACTGAGGATGAGGAGGACACAGGGTGCTGGCTTTGTCTCCAGGAACTTCCATGGGTGCCAGAGACCCACATACACCTGGGACATCACCAACAGCACTGACACCAACATTAAATGACTTGCTGAGACCAGCCAATTACGTACATAATTCCCTCCGGAAACTAAGACTAAGGAACTTCATTTACTCCTAAGAACATCCTTTATTAGACTGCAACTTCTATTAAGACGATGAAACAGGTAATTCGACTGAGTCCAGACATGATCCTGTTTCTCCTGAAATAAATAAATAAATAAATAAATAAATAAATAAATAAATAAATAAATAAACAAACTGAATAATAATTAAAATAAATAAATAAATAAGACTTCTAAGGTTAGATTTTCGCTAAGTTCCATGTGTCCTTGAAACTAATATAAAATTTTATTTTCAGGTTTGTACTAGATTTTCAATCATTTCTACTAGATAAAGGCTATTATTGTACTCTTTGTAAGGTTTTGCTGGTCATTACCTGCCATGTGACAAAATAGCTAATTAAGGAATAGATTTTTTATAGTGACTGTGGATATATAAAAATTTTGCTTGTCTTCTTTTTCCTCTATGTACCTGAGAGTACATATTTACACCCATCTACCAAAAATGTTAATTTCTTATATCCTCTGTTTTTTTTTCATTTTATGATTATGTGGCATCCCTTTATATCATCAATAATTATTTTTTCCTCTTTTGCCTGATAAGAATATTGTTGTGCCTACTTCCTTCACGTGTTTATTTCTACTGTATATATTTTAGCATTTATATTCAGAAATTGTAATTTTCTCATTAAGAGCTGACAAATGGAGTTCTACTTATAGTCAGGATGTAGAAACAGGCCAGAAGTGTTACCTTCAGCTTGAAGCAATTAAAAGACCAGACAAAACATAGCAGTGGTTTTGAGACATTGAACATAAGGCAACCCAGGACAGTGATCCTTGCAAATTGGGAAACAAACAAGTTGAAATCTAGGTTTGCCCCCAGGATAGCATCTAGAGAGATTTTTCAAGCCACAGCAGAAGAGGGGACTCTGGTGGAGCAAGGTGCCTCCCTGTGTTGAGAAGACTTGGGAGAAAGGGAAGAGCAAGGCAGCTAGAGTTTGCAGGACAGACAAGAGAGAACTACACTGAGTGAGAGCTTTGAAAATATGCAAAGGCATCAGCGTCAGTCTTCAGGGGGGGGTCTATTGTGTAGGGTGAAATAACAAAGGCTTTACTACTTTATATAGGACTAAATAAGAGTAAATCCTGCATCTTACTGATTTGCAATGGAAACACTGATCCAGTGGTTTAATGCAACTTACATTCGCCTTTTTAAAACACAAGATTACCTGTAAAGTCTGTGTCAGGGCTAACTATGTACAAAGGGTTTAGTCGATCCATGTCATAACATAAAATATTGTAAAAAGGGAAACTTACATAAATACAGAAATAGTTTATGTAGAGCTATGTTAAAATAAAATCAATGTGGTTGTTTTTAACAGGAAGCCCACTAATCATTATTGTGTGAAGCACAACTCCTCTAAGTAGGAAATATTCATTAGAAGATAAGTTTTAACCCAATTAGCTGAGTGGTTGTTTTATGGCCCAATCAATAAATTCAAAGCTCCCATTCAAATCAATTAAAATATAAGTTGTGTGCTGGTGAATAAATGCATTTCTGATGCATTTGTTTATTTAAAGGAGCATGCAATTCCATAAAGATCAAGGGATAGATAAAACATTGTTTTCATGGAAAGAACTGACATATATACCATTTAATAGAACCTAAAAAATAAATAAAAGATTCTGAACCTGATAGAAGCATAAAGCTTTCTCTATCTGTTCGGGAACTCCACACTAGTTGGTCCCCACCCTCTCTCCCATTTGGATGTAATGCTAGGAGAGCATTTTGGAAGAATATTTAACTAAGTGGAATCTCATCAGGAAGCACTTCAAAGAAGTGCTGTGTAATGTTCAAATATAAATGTACTTTGATGACCTTCCTTTTATCGAGCCCACTATTAAAATGCTTTCCTAATACTTCCTTCCCCAAAAGCCTGGGCTGCTTAATCATATGATCTCTTTGCATAACCTTTGATCCTACTAGGTGATTAAAACCAAATTTGAAAAGAATAAAGCATTGAAGCAAATTTGACCTTGGTAAAATTATAAACATTGTCTTCAAATACCCTCCCATCTGAATGTCATTTTCTGTTTTAATTTATTGGTTTTCCTCTTATTACTTATGCTATCCCTCACTTCTTCATGTCTTTTACAATTTTATTGTAGCTGTCTACAAAAGTTGCCTACCTCTGAAAATGTGAAATTTGTGAGAACACATAATTCTGGAGAAATCCATACTTAAATTCTTTATTGTTATATTAGTTACCTTGAGCCTTTCTGAACTCCAATTCACTTATGTACAAAATTGGGAAAAAAATCTGTGATGCCACACAGCATTTAGATGGAATCAACTGATAATGTAGATTGATTTTTCTTAATATAAAATATACTATAAATTGGTCTATTATTCTATTTAACGTTATCCATGGCATGTTTTTCAATGAAGACACTAATGTTTCCATTAAAGAATCACTTTTTGCTTTATTTTACATCCTGTGAATAATCCAATTTGAAAAACACATAGGCTAATAGAACTTAGAAGTCTTTTAGTTTATGTTCAATTAACCTACTGCACATAAGGACCAGTTAGGTGACACATTACAAGTAGAAAATGAGCATCAGTTAAATGGATAACTAAGGGAGTATTATGTCAAGTATTGTGAACAGCCTGTCTATGGAATCTTCATAATGGAAATAATTCTCAAAATATCTTTCCTTTTATATTCCTTTGGATATACTATTCCTGATGGAAAATGAAGTACAATCTCATTGATTTTCATGTTTGTAGATGAATGTTTTCTGGTATACTTCCTAGTAGCCAAATGAGTAGTTAAACCCAAATTTGGTATTCAGAGAAGAATAGTCATTCATTCATAATTTCCTGTCTAGGTGTATTAAGTATTCTAATAAGTGGTATACATACCAAGCAATGGCTGGCTAAACTCCAAAGTTCCTACTGTGCAGTGCACAAGTTTCAACTGTGTCTTGCAAAGAGCGCTTTCTCATTAGTTATTCATGGTGTTATGGTTATGACATGGTGTGGTTTTCAAATGTGAAATTTTTGCTACATATCTCTATCTCTATCTCTATCTCTATCTCTATCTCTATATCTATCTATATATCTATATCTATATCTAATTTGCTCTTACTTTTGTTTTATTATAATTAGTGTAATTTACTAAAATTAGTACACTTTGTTGTAACTTTTTGGTTAGGCCTACATATCATACTGATATTTGTAGCAATATTCTTTGACTTAAAATTCCTTAAAAAAAACACCAAAAGCATGCTTTTAATGTGAACAAATAAGTAAGATACATATTACCAAGCAGATTAAACCTGAACATTTCAGAAAAAAATGTGCTCCTAAAATTTACAACACATAATATAAAGAAGTATATCAACTAAGATTCTTGAGAAGCATGGAATTGAAGAAAGCAGTAAAGGAGCAAGGGGAAAAAGAGAGAGAGAGAGAGAGAGAGGCCCGCTGGGAGACAGATTCTTAACTATTGAAAACAAACTGGTGGTTACCAGAGGGCAGATGGGTAGGGGGATGGGCAAAATAGGTGAAGGAGATTAAGGAGGACACTTGTGATGAGCACTGGGTGATGTATGGAACTGTTCAACCACTATATTGTACACCTGAAACTGATAAAACACTACACAAACTATACTGGAATTCAAATTTAACAGAAGATTCTTGGGTGGCAAGAAATGGAAACTACAGGATAATTTAAAAGAAAAGGAAATGTACTGGAAGGTAGGGAGTAGTTTACAGAATGGAAACAAATCCCAAACAGCCTGGACAGAGTCGGGCATCAGTCATTACTGGCAAACTTGTAGGCATAACCTAAGGAATGACTTAACTATTGATAGTTTGTTTTGTTATAATAATTTCAAGTGTAGTTAGCCAGAGTTCATCTCCAGTAAACATTAAAAGTATTATTTGGTAGAAAACTTACATTATCCATCAGTGAATCACAAATTTGCATTGTATGCACACCACTGTATCAGCCTTTTTGATTTTCTTAATATAGTACAATGTATGATTTTGGATAGGAAATCTATTTCATGATTTAAAATAAAATGTTTAAATATAGTCAATTGTTATGGCTCAACTTTAAAGTTTCTAAAATTGGATAAAAATATAATGCTTCTTGAAAGCATAACTTAAAGTCTTAATGGCTCAGTTTTAGATGGCCCATCCTAAATTTTTTAAAGTTCTTTTCTGGAGATGGTACATTTTAAGGTATATTTAAGAATGAAGGAGAGGGATTGATATATATTAGATCTCTGGATTGTGAGTCATTTTTAGAAAGGAAAAAATAATAGTTTATTTTCTACATTTTAGAAGAGGCTGTAGGAAAAAAAAATTGGCAATGGCTGCTTTGGGGGGATGTTATTTTCTTTTAAGAGAGCACTGTAAAGGCCCCAGGCAAGTACTTTAATTAACACCGATTCCATCTATCATTTGAGTTCCCCCAAACTCAATTATCCACTTCAATAGTTCCAAACTTCCAGAAAAAGCCTTTGAACAACACAGTGGAATTATCAAAAGTGAGAAAAGCAGATTCATGGCTTACCCCCTTCAACATGGTTATTTATTTTATCACAGCCTTTGTGCAAACAATAAATTCACTTTTCTTGACATAAAGTGAATGACATTATAGTTATAATCCTGAAATGTATTTCACTACATAGACTATTAACTCACATTTATTAATCTTTGAATAAACATTATTTAGAATAAGTCTTATAAGAACTAGTGATTAGACAAGAATGAACTTAACCACCTTACCAAAAATAAGTCTCACTAATAGCTCCTGTTTCATTTGAAATTTTGCCATAATATAAAGAGTATAAATATCGACAATTCACAAATTTATCCATAACCTTATAAATTATGGTGGTTAAGAGAAAGGCGTAGGTGTGAAACTGTTTTGATTTTATCTCTGGTACCTCTAAAATGGGTGTCTCGCTTAAACGGGTTAAGCATGTATTTTTTTACTTAAAAAAAATTGCTGAAAGTGTTAAAAGGAAATAGTTCTACAAAGGGCTTACCATAGCATCTTGTACATAGAAACATTTAAGAATTTAGGGGTACATTGGTAGAACCTACCTAGTTAAAATTTATTTCTGACCATTCAAACATTCAAAAATAATCGAAGGCATTTTTTTTCTCATTTGATCAGCATGCAAATATTTTTCTAAAGTTCTAGTGCATCAAAGACACATCTTTGTTTATACTAGAACTGAGTTTCACATCTGTGAAATACATGTTATTGTTTTATATATAATTGTATATTTGAAAGATAAAATGTAATATGAATATTTTATTAATGTCAAAACTTCTAATTCTGGAATAGAGATGGGAAGTGATGATCCCCTAACTTCTATCAGTTTTGGCTTTCACATTCTAGATTATTTTATATGAAATATAACCATGTTAATTTATTTTTGTGCTAAAATAAATCTATATTTACAATAAAAGAACCAAACTAAAATTTGTAGAACAACACAAGCTGTTCCTATCCAATAAGATATAACATAATGGGGTTAATTTCTGAGTAGCCGTCCAGCATCTATGATTTCCTCTATCTATAAATCAGGGTTATTAAAAAAAAGGACTAATCCAACATCAATTTTACAAAAAGGATTATGCAATGCCAATCAGCAGACACTATGTTTTAAAAATGGGAGCCACATAGGATTTTAGAATTGCATACATTTGTCTTCTCAGTGTGTGCGCAATTACAGACAAAGTAACAATGTTCTGTAGTGGGTCACTTCTGACCAGTCAATAATTGGACAAATGATAAAATATTAAATAACGTCAGAAATAACCCAGTATACTATATAGGAAAAAATAGGTAAAGAGCAGAGAACCAGGACATTAAAGAAGAGGATAGAAAGGACAGATCCCAATGTGCACAGCCTGCCAAGTGGTTCTATCAAATATCGAGTGAGAGGGAGGCTAGTCTGGGGTGCAAACTGTACACTGTTTATATTGTGTCATGATTAAGAATGACAGTATTATTTTTCACCTCAACATTTATTCACTATGTTTTTGGAGATCGTATATCAATTTTTCTCTGAATAACTGTCCCCTCTGTCACTTTTTATTCACACAATTCAGATGATTGACTTCATCCCTGATTTTAGGATTAATCACTCAACTCTCACTGGCCAAAGCCAAACATCACATTGCTGTGACTATGAGAACCGTTTAGAAATGGTCAAGGGCCTTTATCTTACTAAGGCAATGGAGTATCTTTATGTGATTATTTAGAAGGAGGTGCATAAACACATTCTGTATTTTCTGCTGGGTACTATCAAAGTAAGGTTGCTGGGACTTTGTGACTGAAGGCTGTAGAAAGCAGATCACAGAGATGGAAAGAAAGACAAGCCATATACTATTGTTTGAGCTTGGAATCAAGCCATACCTTAGTGCAAGAACTCCCCTTGTTTTTCTTATTTAATTAAGTCAACGTATTACCTTCAAAGAGTTTATATCTGTCCAAGCTGAAAGAGTCCTAAATGGCACATGTATGTGCAACTGTAAACACACATTCATGTGAACACATGCACATACAAAAGAAATTATGAAATATTTTCCAAATGAAATAATTTTTCCAAATAATACACTTTAAGTTATTTAATACTCTAATGTAAGCTGTTAAACAACACAAAAAAACAGCCCCTGATTAAAAAAAAAAAAAAAACAGATTTTTCTCATCTTCAGCATGTGTGTCTTAGAAATCTCATGGAACTATGAATATCTATGGAATATGAAAAAGAAATGCTTAGAAATTTAAATGTAATTCTGACTGCTGCATACTTCTTTTCTGATGATAATGAATAGTGATGTGTTTATTCATTCATACCACTACCTGCCCAAGAATATCACTCATTTAGACTTAGGTTATCACTTTTGTTCTTTATAAATAGTCCTAATTTGTTCAGTAATCAATTACTCTTTATTTTTTTATGTGATGGTTGAATGTTAATAGTTGCAGTATTGGTTTATGGAAAGTATAACACATTAACTAAGTGAATATTGAATTTTGCCATATCTATTCAACAACAGGCATAAAAAATTCTCTATTTCAGAATATAACATAACTGCACAGAGGAGACTGGCACCATTAATCCTGCTAGATCATTTTTCCTATAAAGTAGAACTTGACACAGAAGGATTATAAAAGATACTTCATACCTGCATTATATTTTGGGAAAGAAAATATGAATCATCTTGTCCTGTATTGATTTCTCGATGATTTTCCAGTTTCTCCACTGGACTGTGTGTGAAGTTCCCGCTGGATATTTTCACGTAAAAAGTAGGATAGGTATGCTGTTTAACTCCATTTCAAAATTTGATTTCTTTAAAAGAGATATTTTAAAATAGTTACTTTCATTAAAAATTCTGTTAAAAGTTACTCCTAGCGTATTTAATGGGGAGAAACAGTTTCAAAAAAAACAATCTTATATCTTATTCCACAATAAGATACTATTGTCATAAAGTCTTGAAAATATATAAGATATTCAGAAAATTATGTCCATATGGCAAGATGGCTGGTGACTCATGGCCCATAATATTGCTCATTTTGCATGACTAAGCAGCTAGCCAAATGTGCAAATATAATTAGCCACACGCCTCATCTGTGAAAGGGTGTCTTTAAAATGAATCCGGTTCATGAAGTATATCAGGTTCATTAACTCTTTGGGGCCATTAGGGTGCCATTTAAAAGGCATTTATTCTCTCTGACATAATTTTCTAAATCAGACTCTAGTGGCTTGTCTTGGGGATTCATTTACTTGAAGACACCTAGAGGAGAGGGGAGGGGAAAGGAAAAGAATGAAGGGAGGAAGGGAGGAAAGATTTTTGTATTCATACCATCTTCTCAGTTTGATGTTTCATTTTTCTCTAACAAATCTATCATTTTGATTTTAAAAACATATACACATTATTTATAAATATACTAATAACTAAAATGGTACAGCTTGTTACTTGAGTCACCATAATTAAGTAGGAACAGTATATCTTTTAAATATAGATTTCAATTATCTATAAAAGAATATTATCTGTCTACCTAAGAAACAAATAACTTTAATAAGATCTTTGCACTTTTTAAAATTAGCTAAAACTCACCCATCAGGTATGTGCTATATTGGGGGAAAGTATGTACCTTAAATATATGGAAAAGCTTCATTGGAGTTATATTTCTTATTAGAGACTTCTAAATTCTTACCTAGTTAAAAGTTAAGTAAGATAACTTAAAAACTATAATATTGACTTATAAATTATATAATTTTTTTCTAATAATAAAAAATAAAGTACAGCCACTTTATAAATTGAGGAAATGAAGGGATGCCTGGGTGATGCAGTGGGTTGAGCGCCTGACTAGGTTTCTGCTCAGGTCATGATCTCATCATTGAGATGGAGCCCCACGTTGGGCTGTGTGCTGATGGTGCAGAGCCTGCTTGGGACTCTCTCCCTCTCTCCCTCTCTCTCTGCCCCTCTCCCACTCAAGCTCTTTCTCTTTCCCTCAAAATAAATAAATAAACATTTTAAAAAATGAAAAATAAAAAAAAATGAATTGGGAAAATGAAAATTCTATTCTGAACAATATTTTTGTGTATTTTCCATAGAGGCAAATAGGAATTTCATTACTTTTATTTAATTAAAATTACTTAGAGGGAAATATTAACACTTTTGTGTAATATATATTTATTTTTAAATTTTTATTCATTTATTTTTGTAACAATAAACATGATACTACAACCAAAGTTATTATTACTTTCTCATACTGGGAAACATATATGGAATATAAGGCAAAGTCCCTAACAAGTGCTGTCTAAAGATTATGTGGACAAATGTCTAGACAGTAGAAATGAAACAGATCAATTTTTATTTCACATTACTTACACTTTTTAAATCACATAGCTGTTAAGGGGCATCTGGGTGGCTGAGTTGGTTGGGCATCCAACTTTGGTTCAGGTCATGATCTTACAGCTTGTGGGTTCGAGCCCCATGTCAGGGCCCCAGCTCGAAGCCTGGAATCTGCTTTGGATTCTGTGTCTCCCTGTCTCTCTGCCTCTCCCCCCTTGCACTCTGTCTCTCTCTCTCTCAAAAATAAATAAACATTTAAAAATGTTTTAAATTACATGGCTGTTTTTAAATCATTTCCTGCTAAAATTTCCCTGTATGGTTTCAAATTACATAAAATTATTTGAACCTATATAAAACAGATCTATCGTGTAACAGAACATTTTGGAAGGAATATCACCATCATCTTGTTGATACAGACACGCATGGAATATGGAATAAATGATAGTGCATGTTTGGCTATTTGAACAATGTTTCCAGAGGAGTTTGTTTTTTTGCCTCCTTAAAATAATTGAGATATAATTGACATATAATAATTGTCTAAGCTTAAGGTATAGAACATGCTGATTTGATACATCTATATATTGCAATATGATTCCCATTATAGCATTAGCTAACACTCTATCATCTCACATAATTACCATTTCTTTCTTGTGGTGAAAATATTTAAGATCTAATCTTTTAGTAACTTTAAAATATATAATAAATTATTGTTGACTATAATCACTATGCTGTACCTTAGATCTCCAGAACTTATTATCTTCTAATTTTAAGTCTGCGCCCTTGGAATATCCCCTCAATTTTCTCATCTCTTCAGCCTCTGGTGACTATCATTCTACTCTGTTACCACAAATTTGGCTTTTTAAGATTCCATATATAAGTGATAACATACAGTATTTGTCCTCCTCTAACTTATATCTCACTTAACATCATGTCGTCAAGGTCCATCAATCTTGTCACAAATGATAGGATTTCCTTCTTTCTCATGGCTGAATAATACTCCATTGTAAATGTATTCTGTTTCTGTCTTTGTCTATTCATCCACTGATGGACAATTGTTTCTATTTCTTGGCTCTTGTGAATAATGCTGCAGTAGACATGGGAGTTCAGATATCTCTTCAATATCCTATTTTAATTTTCTTTAAATACATACCCAGAAGTGGGATTACTGGATCATACAGTAGTTCTGTTTCAATTTTTTTTAAGGCAACACCATACTATTTTCCATTGTGGCTGTACCAATTTACATTTCCACCAACAGTGAATAAGAGTTCTCTTTATATCCTCAACTCTTGTTATGGCCTGCCTTCCTAATGATAGCCATTCTAACATGTGTGAGGTGATACCTCATTATGGTTTTGATTTGCATTTTCAGTATGATTAGCGATATTGAGCACCTTTTTTAGTATCTGTTGGCCATTTACATGGGGTGTAAATTGCTTTGGAAAACTGTCTATTCAACTCCTCTGCCATTTTATACTCAGATTGTTTGTATTTTACATAATTGATTTTATGAGTTCTTTATATTTTGGATATTAATTTCTTATCAGGTATATGGTTTGCAAATATTTTCTACCACCCCATAATTGGTCTTCACATCTTTTGATTATTTCTTTTACTGTATAGAACATTTTTAAGATTAATGTAGTCCTTGCTCTTATTGCTGGTCCTTTGGTGCCATGCAAAAAGTCATTGCTAAGACTAATGTTGCAGAGCTTTATTTCTGATGTTTTCTTCTAGGAGCTTTCTGATTTCAGGTCTTGTGTTTAAGTCTTCAACCCATTTTTAGGTAATTTTTGTGAGTAGTGTAAGATGGATAAGTACAATTTAATTTTTCTGTGTGTCGTTATCCAGTTTTCCCAACAGCATTTATTAAAGAGATTATCCTTAATTTCATTAACTATTCTGGGATCTATGTCAAGTATTTGTTGACCTTAGAGGTCTATTTCTGTGCTCTGTATTCTGTTCTGTCTGTCCATATATCTGTCTCAATGTCAGTACCATTTTTTAAATTCCCCATGCCCAATGTTTGCCCTTCAATTCTGCCACTTTTGTTGTTCTGTTTTGTTTTGGTGGACTGTTCTTGCGATTTTGTTAAGACCGACTCAGTTATTGAGTCACCTGATGCATATGTATGACAGACTATGAAGTGCTAATTTCATTCCAAATGTTAACCATGTCATCACCTTTTAATGCTACTGATCATTTTATTGCCAACAGTTTTAAAAGTTTCTTGTTTAGAAAAAAATCTTGGGTTTCTGCCATAAATAATGCTTTAATATACCCTTTTATCATATGCAAAACTAACCATGCATACTTAAATATTCTATCTTGCAGCAATACTAAAGATGCAGGTTCAAATTTTTGACATCTCATGTTTTTGCCTTTAATTCCATTCTTTTGACTGTTAAAAGAAAAAAATACCTTATATGCAACTACAATTTCAGAGTTTGTATTTTTGAAATTCATGAAATCTTCCTTTTTATTTGATCTAATAACTACAGTACTGACTATAAACACCCCCCCCCCACACACACACCACATATATAATCACTATCTAAAATGACATCAATTTACTGACTGGATAGTTTCACTTAATTTATTTGCTTACATTTTTCATAGCGATGACATAAAATGAACAAAACAAACTATCTTCAAAACCTTTTTCTCTGTTGTATAATACTCTATTTAAGAGACTAAGAGATATTTTCTTTATATGAACAGCCCAACAAGATACCTCAAGAAATTTGTATGCTGGGTAAGTATGTGTGTATGTGGCCGTGGAGTTGGAGGGTAGGGAGAAAGCCCTGTGTAAAGATGGAATACCAAGGATTGGTTTCCTATATAAAATTTACTATGAAATGTAACATAAATTATTCTCTGTAAACCAATATGGTTGTTATATTTTAGTATCTCAAGCAATGCAGGTGAGAAGAGGTGGTTGTTTTTCCATGTGACAGATTTGATCAATGTATTAAATGCAGCCTGAGCTGCAGCCTAAGCTGATTTCAGGGCTTAGTTTAAGCAGCTAAGTCTAGAGAGTTAACTGGTTGAAGATATTTTTAATAATAGAAAAGCAGATAATGATCGAATAATCCATTATAGCTCACTTTTATGTGTTTTCTTTTCATTTTTCCCCTGTAGCATCTGAGCAAAAAAAAATCCCCTTCTTTATTTCCTTATTTCCTTCTTTTTCTCCCTCCCTCCCTCCTTCCTTGCTTCCTTCCTTTTTCCTTCCTTCCTTCCATCCTTCCATACTCCTTTAATTATCATTTTTTACATTAACCTCTTATTTTTAAGATCATAACTGCATTTTAGGGCCAGAGTCTGATTGTGTCTTCAGTTTCAACTAATTTTAGCTTTAATGTGTTTTAAAGCTTATAGGGAAATGAGAACCTTCTTAGTCCTATTGTCATCTTGGAAATAATCTCAAAATGGTACTGATCTGCTGGTTAATGCCAGGCTAAAGAGTAGGCCTCTGGTCTCTGCAGTGGCTTCATTTTATTTTATTATTTTATTTCATTTGTTTAAACAGTTTTTTCCTATTGAGAATAGCATTCTTTATATTCTTGAATTTATAGCATTACTATTGTCAATAGATATAAATTAGTATAAATGATGCCTGATGAAACAGTAAAAAATGATAGAGTAAATTTTTCAAAAATGTCTTGGAAATATCTTAAGTTATAAAATATTCTTAAACAAGACAGTTAAAATTCTGAGGTTGTACAAATATGATAATTTTATAAACAAGATTAGCATATTTAGTTTCTCATTATTTACCCTAAGTAATCTTGTGTCTTGGTTACTTATTAGTAAAACATAGGAGTTATACACTAAATATAAAAATATATATTGTTAAATATATATTTTATTAATAAGTTACCAAGATATGCACACACACGCACACAGCACAACACACACACACACACACACACACACACACACACACACATACATTTATATATTCCTCCAAAGGCAAATTACCTCTCTAAACACAGATCAATGGCATCATCTCATTTTTGAAAGTCAGCTAATCAGTAAAGAATACAGTGCAATAAACACACCTCTGATTGCTAATCAATCACTCATTCTCCTGCAAATAATGTCAATCTACTTTTACCTCTGAAAGTCTACTAGTCAGATTCCTAAGCTTAACAATAACAATAACAACAAAATACAAACATACATACATACATACATACATACATACATACATACATACACACACACATTAAAATCAGCACTCTGCATTAGTTGGAATACTGTACTTGAGCTGCATATAATTAACCATATATAGTAAGCATATATAGTAAACATTTTAGTAAGTTCTAAAGTCAGCTTTAGCCTTTCATTTTGGATATTAAGCCATGGTCTCACTATCCTTTGACAATTCTAGAAGTGGTCTTGAGGTTATACAAAGTCTCCCAAATCTGGATAATTGAAAGGACTCATCTGCCTTCCATAGGACATACTCATAGAAGACTTCATTTAAGGCAAATGATATGGTTCCCCAAGATAAAAGGAGTGTGGGGAAAGCAATAGGAGGTTCTAGAAACAGACCAACAGCAAGCTCTCCAGGGTCCTCATTAGTGTATGGATTCCTGTCTATTTCTAAATTGAACCCCCAATATCTATGTGTAGAATCTTAGTTTTTAGAAGAGACCCAAGCAGAATGTTTTAGTACAGTTTTTATGTAATTTTTGTCATGTAACCCTGCCAGACTATCTAGAGTCAGGTAGGTCAGTTGAAATACCAATAAAGAAATTCACCCTGGAGGTTATTTGTGGAAATTTGGCTTTAAGCAGCATATCATAAATCCCTCCATCCTAACTTTGGTCAAGAGTCAAAAAAAATAATAAGAAAACACCCAGACATCTAGGAACTCCCAAATCTTTTCCAGTATAGCTATAAATCAATTCTACCTCTATACATGGCATGAAAGACCCTTGGTGGGCAGTCTTCCAGAGCTTCCTTGCATCAAGACATGTACTCATTCAGTTGCGTAAGCCTAAATTCTATTTTTTTCCAATTTGCCACCAGGTGATTTGAATGCAATAATGATCTGAACTTTAGTAGTTTGATTTAGTTCTTGCCAAATTTAGTGTGCTTAGCACACTATTTCTAACAGGATAGATCTTTGTAGGGGTCTTTAGACCTATGTCCTTGTATAATATAATTGGAACACAGATTTTGTAGTATAAAGTAATTAGATCTTTTCATTTTAAGGTGTACAACGTGATAAATAATTTGACTTAGTTCTTAGCATAAAGTAGGCAGACCTAGGTTTTTGTATTAAGTAACTTGAGTTTTGACTTGAAGGTGTAATATTTGGTAAATTACTAGGCTTAGGTCTTTGTATAAGGCCATTAGACATTTTGTTTTGGAAGTATAAAATTTAGTAATTATTTTGACATTAATCTGCTTTTCACTTGCTGTCAACAAAATTAGCTAATAATAAATGATAATAATAATAATAATAATAATAATAATAATAATAATACCTATTGCTATTGTTTATCTATGTCATTGGTTTTCAAATTTTATTGTCAGGGACCGCATAAAATATTTTAAGCGTTTTTGGCTACACACAATCCCTATGGCAAATTCTTCTCTTGTGATTTTACCAACATTTATATATGCAAAAATCTTCCTTGGCTCAAGGGCCATAAGCGAAAACTCATGTCACCAGTTAGGTTCATTGGCCATAGTTTGATGACTACTACATGTATAAGGACATATTCCATGTGTTTTTGTTTTGCTCTTAACTTCCTTATTCCACCTGAATTATGAGAGACTCTTCCACAGGGAAAAGACCAGTAAGGGTCTAATCCAAGTAGTCCCTAAGAGCTAATTGTTGCATGTCTGTTAGACTTATGACTAATTTGGAAAACCACAGTTAGCCAAATTTTGCCTTGGGCCCTGCAACATCTTTATGAGCAGTATCATTAATTGGTAAAATCAGAAAATCTTCATCACAAGAAAATTACCATATGAAGCATGCAAACTTTTGGTCAAGACCATCAGAACTACAATCATCTGTATGTCACATACATTTTTAAATTATCAATTTGGTCATAATTTTCCTCTTTATAGCTTTAAGTTTGCATATTTCTCAACTAGTCTTTCTTGTTCAGTTCAACAACAATAACTTGTCTAAATCTAGTATATGATAGAGAAAATCACCACACTAACTATATAACCCAGTTCTTTCCAGCTATCATTAGCACAACCAATTTAAAAAGTGATATAAAGCTATAATATACATTAGTCTTGCCAATAATGATATGTTTTGTGTAAGCAATGGATAAACTAAGAAAAATAGTCTTGTACTAGAAGAATAAGAAAGGTGAAAGAATATATCCACAAAACAAAACAAAACAAAACAAAAAAACACCCAGAGAAAACGTTCCTACAGTAAATCGATTATACATTTTGTGAGACTCGTGGATTCTTCACTTTAGGTATGAATTGAGCTCTTGGTGTCAATCTAAGACCAAGTCTAATTGCTTTGTGAGGCTATTAGTTAGATAACTCCAAGGATATAACTCCCCCAAATACTCAATAGGATATATATACTTATAAAACTCCAAAGGGATGAAACGCTATATAGCAAAATATTAACAATCAAAAACATTCATTCTGTCAGTAAGAGTTGGAGAATTTGAGATAACCATCAAAAATTTGTCACTCCCTGTGACTGCCATATTAAATAAGTATACCCAAACCCCAGCTGGACAATGATCATATTATACTTATTTTAAGTGTAGATAAGAAGATAAGCTTATAATTGGGGGATGGCCATATATGAACCATCTTATATATAATAGTTCATGAGTCATTGGGATTTGTCTTCTGTTATAGGCATATTATGCCACATTCATTAATTGTTGTAATTTCCTTATGTTTCACAGTGATTTATTGTTTATACAGCAATTATTTTTTGTCAACAAAAGATACGAATTTTAACTTCAAAACCATGTGTAACTCAAATTTTTATCCAGATCATCTATATTCACTCAATATTTTGACCAAGGAATATGGTCTTAAATGAGTTAACTGAACACATAAATGCAGTCATTAATATAACTAATCATGACATTTTCTCATCATTACAAGTTGTAATCTTTCAATTTTAGTGCATATTTTTTTAATATGCCTAGACTTGTAACATTAACTTGAGAATTTATTTTTACTTATAGTACTAGATATTAGTGCCTTATAACTTGACAATTTCCTGCCAATTCCACATCAGTCTTAATGGGTATTAATTTACTTATTCTAATGTAGAATCTGACATTTGGTCTCCTATGGGGTTAGATAAATTTCTTTTTCAGCATTTGAAATCATCCTATCTTTGATCTTATGAAGAGAGACTAACAATATTCTTTAATGTTATACCACTTTGATCTTGGTAACATTTTCTGTGGAATTCTGCTTCGAAGATACAATGGGTATGAATTGGAGATTCTAATTTATAATTTATACTGAAATTAAGTCAAGGTGTAAACAATATGCAATTGTGGAAATGTTTGTTTCCTGGTACTTCAGTAAATGTTATGATGTAATTAAAAATGACCCATGAAAACGGTACTTTATTCTAAGTTTGTATCCTTGTTAGGTCCTTTTGCAAAATTGCTTTTGGTATATTAGGCAGTATATTTGGCCTATTAGGCAGTATATTTGGTATATTAGGTATTATTCACTCTGTACAAATGAAATAGGTAAATATTTCAAAGTATAGTAGTGGAACACATCAAAGTATTGAAGCTTGATGATTTTAACAGTTATGATTGTTCTATGTGGGAACTTCTCATTCAGAATGGTTTCTGACTCAGTCCTTGCTGTTGTATTTCCTAGAATTCTACTAATGACACATAGGGTGCCAAAAAAGAGAAAAATAAGAAACATTAAATTTATGTCCGACAGGAATGTTATTATTAGAGTTGGTGAAAAAATGCAGGAATAAGAGTGATGGGACAAAGAAAATTACTAGGGACCTGCCCATGCTTAAGCAAAATAAAACAAAAACAAAAGCAAGCCAATATCTGTCTGTTGAAATAAATAAAGTATATTGAAATAAATAAAATAATATCTCTAACTTTTGGCTCAGAGTGTGTTCACCCAGAAAATAAAGTCCTTATTCCACCACTGAGGAGGTTCAGTCCCTATAGTATTTGCCCACTTGCTGACTCCATAATTCAAAATCCACTTATAACCATTCCTTAGTTTTTTCCAGATTTTTTGACGTATAATTGACATGTAACGTTGTGTAAGTTTACACCGTACAATGTGATGATTTGATACACACATATATTGCAAAACAATTACAACAATAAGTTTAGTTAACATATTTATTACCTAAAATAGTTCCTTTCTTTTCTTTTTCTTTTTTGTTTTCTTTTTTTTTTCCTTTTCCTCTTTCTTTCTTTCTTTCTTTCTTTCTTTCTTTCTTTCTTTCTTTCTGGTGAGAACACTTAATATCAACTCTCTTAGCAACTTTCAGTTGTACAGTACAGCATTGTTAATTATAGTCACCATGCTGTGCATTAAATCCCAAGAACATATTCATCTTATAACTGGAAATTTGTACTCCTTGACCAACACAATCAGAGACTAATTGTTTGGACCATCTTTTAAACCTGTTGGTGAAGGAGGCATTTCCACTCTAGGGTTTGGGAATGACCATATACACAACACGTGATACTGGACAGATGGAATCGTGGAAGTTTATTAGTCACATATATATTACATAATATATAATTATAATAGATAAATACATAATAGATAATATGTAATTATATGTATATATATTGTCATTTTATTAGTCACATATAAAACTACAGGGCAGGAAGATACCATGCCATGGAGTGCAACTTAAGGTTTGTACTTAAGACAAGAATGGAGGGATTATGGGAAGCAGGTTTTGTAGGAACAAGAGAATGGAGTAATTTCTATTTCTCAGGAGAATGTGATTATCCCTTTTGAATAATGTTTGGTGCTGGCAGGGAACTAAAGCTTGCTATATGGAAGAATGCAGGCACTTTGTTTGACTGTAGGACCTTATTCATAGGAGTAAAGTTAGGGAGGGGAGCACGTGGTCAGGCCATGTGTGGTCCTTCAAGCTTCTGATCAGAATTGGCAACACATAATTTTGAACCTTAATTTAAGGTCTTTCACCCATCAAAGAACATTCTATATCCAAAAGGATTACAGTATTTCTATGGACCAAAACCTGATATGTCTGGAATTATGTTGCACAACCTCCCCCGGTATACAGGATGTGTCAGAGGATAGATAACGTTTTCTTTTTAGTTGTGCAATCTGCAGATAAAGACACATTATATCCAGAATATAAAATTACCTTATGTTACATCATGGTGAAGAAATTGCAATACATTACCAAAAACTGTTAGACCTTGATCTTGATGAAGTGACTGTGTGAATTATTGAGTTATTTCCCCTGCAAAGAGCCTGAGTGCATTTTATAGGCAAATAGAAAGTGAATTTGGCATTTGGTAGATTCTAGTAGCTAGCTATCAATGGTCTTCACAAGCACTTAATTTAAAGCTAGCTCTGGACCATGACTTGTTTCAGCCAATGAAATATGACAAAAATATCTTATTTGCCACATTATTTTCTCTCTGCTATGGTAATATGAAACATTATATATGGTGAAAGCTCAGTTGGCTGGAATCCTTGAGGGTTCCATGACCTATACGGACAGGCTACCTCTGATTTCAGCAGCGCTGTTGTAAATATTTTCATTAATACTAGCATGTGCAGTTGCATTACTCTGTTTTGTTTTGTTTCCTGTGGACAAGCAATAGATACGTATATAGCTTGTATTACACACACACACACACACACACACACACACACACACACATTTTGTTACTTTAAGGCAGTGAAGTTGTAAGTTTTTGTTTTGTTTTGTTTTTTAATGCAGGTTTACTGAAGTATAACTAACAGACCAAATTATATATGGAAAGTGTACAATTTGATGTTTTGATATATTTATACATACCCTTGAAACCCTTACTTCAATCAAGATAAAGAACATATCCCACTCCCAACAGTTTCCATGTATTTGAAATTTCTCCTCATCCCTACATGACCCCTTCCCACCCTCAGAAAGCCACTGATGTATTTTCTGTTACTATAGAAAGTTTGCATTTTCTAGAATAATTACAAAAATGAAATCATAAAATATGTGCTTTCTTTAATCTGGCTTTTTTCATTCAATATAATTATTTAATTCAACATTACTATTTTGAGATTCATATGATAGGCTGGTTCATATGATAGGCGTCTGTTTAAATTTTTAAGAAACTGACAAACTGGGGCACCTGGGTGGCTCAGCCGGTTGAGAGTCCAACTTCTGCTCAGGTCATGATCTCACAATTCGTGGTTTTGAGTCCCATGTTGGGCTCTGCCCTGTCAGTGTGGAACCTGCTTGGGTTTCTCTCTCTCTCCTCTCTCTGACCCTCCCCCACTTGTGCTTTCTCTCTGTCTCAAAATAAATAAACAAACTTTTATTTTTAAATATAATTTATTGTCAAGTTAGCTAACATACAGTGTATGTTAGCTAACATACAGTGTGTACAGTGTGCTCTTGGCTTCGGGAGTAGATTCCCATGATTCATCGCTTACGTGTAACACACACTGCTCATCCCACCAGTGCCCTCCTCAATGCCCATCACCCGTTTTCCCCTCTCCCCCCACACCAACCCTCAGTTCATTCTCTGTAATAAATAACTAAACTTAAAAAAAGAATTCTTAAAGAAACCAGTAAACTAATTTTCAAAGTATTTGCTATATTTTATACACTGACTAATGGTATATAAGATTTCTAGTTATACACATCCTTGACAGCATTTGGTATGGTTAGTCATTTTAACTTTTCACATGTTAGTGTCTCTAATAGTAACTAATTGTGTTTTTAATTTACTGTTCCCTAATGATTGTTTTTTATCCTCATAGATCATATTTCCCCTTACTTTTGCATGACTCTAGACAATGTGTCTGACACTAGACAGTGTAAGTTTTTCCTACTTCTGTGTGATGGATAATTTTTTTATCCCTAAAGTATTCTTGAGCTTTGTTCAAAGATATCATTAAATCTTGAAAATAGTATTCTCCTTTTAAATCTTGTTCTAATACTGTGGTAGGCAGAAGAGAGGAGCATTTAGTCTAGGGTCAATCTCTCTCCACTACCAAGTCAAAACCTTAATTTATGATGAGATTTCCAATATGGCTGGTGATAGCAGGCAATTTTCTGGCACTTTGTGAGACCCAGATGTTGTTTTGCTCTAATACTTTCTTGTCGCCCTTTCCACACCCTTGGATAGTTTCCTCCCAGGCATGCACTGATCAATACTTAAATGAATTCTTGAAGGGATTCCCTGAAGATGTCTAGGGTTCTCCTCCTGTGCAGCAATTTTATATCTGATGTATTTTCCTGCAGTTCTGGCCACCATAGCCTGCCTGGGTTTCTTTCTCTATCTTACCAAGTCAGGGAGACTTTCTGGCTCTGCTTGAGTTCCTGTTGTCTGAGCCTTGAGCCCCAGCCTGGAAATGTCTTCAGGCAATAAACTGGGGGAAATAATAGGATTTACTTTGTTTCCCACTTTCTCAGCAATCACTCTCCTTCACTGCCTGATGTCCAATGTATTGAGAGTCACTGTTTCATATACTTTGACCAGTCTTTTAGTCGTTTGAGAAGAAGACAGTAAATTTTGCCCTTTTAGTGCATCTTGACCAGAAATGGATGTCATTGTTGTTTTTTAATTATATCATGAAATAGCCTTTTTCCCTATTATAGGGAAGGTTATATTAGAAGCAATATATTAAAAAATTGTTGCAGGACAAATAAAAAAACTCCATTCATTCATTTATTTATTTCTAAATAAGTTCTGAACAAGTTCTGTGTATGAGTGTGCACGTTTCATATGACAAGACAACAGCAGTAATAAACAAAATCAGTATATCATTCAAGATTCTGACAGAAATACCAAGAATATGTTTACACAGGTTTTGGCTGAAATGGTGCAGTTAAAGTCACACAGCTACCAGTAAGTTTTGGCTTTAATTTCATACCACTGCAGCTAAGATCAAGAAGCCAGAACACTGCTTCTGCCCCCCAGAGTTTAGGAAACAGTTTCTGACTCTTCTAAGAATGATGCCACAGCCATCATTTTCTTGGAAAATGAAGCTGGTAATCAGACATTAGGACAAGGAGTCCAGTTTCTGCTAACACTCATTGTTTTCAGAGCAAACTTATCTACCCAAAAACATCGATCTGCCTCACTTTCAACTTACAAATCTAATACCCACTTTACATTCAGAACTCTAGCTTTAAGGGTGCCTAAAAAATGCAGTGTTTAGCTTTCCAACCCTAGAAATACAAGGCAAAAGAAACGTTGTGAATATCATTCAACATCTCCATCATACTCCATCAGTTTGGCTACTCAAGTTCCACTCGTAGCTTACTATATGTAATAAATGTCTGTCTTCACTGTAAGACAAAGCCAAAGAGGAGCCCCAATACACCATCAGTCATGATATCCATCTCAAAGTGATAACCATTCTCTGCTTATTTCGTCAAAATTCTACTTTGATTTTCTGTAAATGGAAAACCAACTTATAAGTTGACTATTAAAAAAATACACCAAATATAGAGTATTAGGGAAAAGGAAGAGCAAAGCCTACATCCATAATAAGGAAAAGGAGAAAAATATTCATAGTCACAGTTTTAGGAAATTCATAGGGAAATGTAACTCTTTTATAGCTACATAGGCATTTGTTTTTTTTCAATATATGAAGTTTATTGTCAAATTGGTTTCCATACAATACCCAGTGCTCATCCCAAAAGGTGCCCTCCTCAATACCCATCACCCACCCTCCGCTCCCTCCCACCCACCATCAACCCTCAGTTTGTTCTCAGTTTCTAAGGGTCTCTTATGTTTTGGCTCTCTTCCACTCTAACCTCTTTTTTTTTTTTTCCTTCCCCTCTCCCATGGGTTTCTGTTAAGTTTCTCAGGATCCACATAAGAGTGAAACCATATGGTATCTGTCTTTCTCTGTATGGCTTATTTCACTTAGCATCACACTCTCCAGTTCCATCCACGTTGCTACAAAGGGCCATATTTCGTTCTCATTGCCACGTAGTACTCCATTGTGTATGTAAACAACAATTTCTTTATCCATTCATCAGTTAATGGACATTTAGGCTCTTTCCATAATTTGGCTATTGTTGAGAGTGCTGCTATAAACATTGGGGTACAAGTGCTCCTATGCATCAGTACTCCTGTATGCCTTGGGTAAATTCCTAGCAGTGCTATTGCTGGGTCATAGGGTAGGTCTATTT
The DNA here is from genome assembly GCF_014898765.1 of Herpailurus yagouaroundi. NCBI lineage: Eukaryota > Metazoa > Chordata > Mammalia > Carnivora > Felidae > Herpailurus > Herpailurus yagouaroundi. The sequence continues at coordinate 1,717,100 of NW_024412440.1, read as the reverse complement.
TTAATTTTTTGAGGAACCTCCACACTGTTTTCCAGAGCGGCTGCACCAATGTGCATTCCCACCAACAGTGCAAGAGGGTTCCCGTTTCTCCCACATCCTCTCCAGCATCTATAGTCTCCTGATTTGTTCATTTTGGCCACTCTGGCTGGTGTGAAGTGATATCTGAGTGTGGTTTTGATTTGTATTTCCCTGATGAGGAGCGACGCTGAACATCTTTTCATGTGCCTGTTGGCCATCTGGATGTCTTCTTTAGAGAAGTGTCTATTCATGTTTTCTGCCCATTTCTTCACTGGGTTATTTGTTTTTCGGGTGTGGAGTTTGGTGAGCTCTTTATAGATTTTGGATACTAGCCCTTTGTCTGATATGTCATTTGCAAATATCTTTTCCCACTCCGTTGGTTGTCTTTTAGTTTTGTTGGTTGTTTCCTTTGCTGTGCAGAAGTTTTTATCTTCATAAGGTCCCAGTAGTTCATTGTTGCTTTTAATTCCCTTGCCTTTGGGGATGTGTCAAGTAAGAAATTGCTACGGCTGAGGTCAGAGAGGTCTTTTCCTGCTTTCTCCTCTAGGGTTTTGATGGTTTCCTGTCTCACATTCAGGTCCTTTATCCATTTTAAGTTTATTTTTGTGAATGGTGTGAGAAAGTGGTCTAGTTTCAATCTTCTCCATGTTGTTGTCCAGTTCTCCCAGAACCATTTGTTAAAGAAACTGTCTTTTTTCCATTGGATGTTCTTTCCTGCTTTGTCAAAGATTAGTTGGTCATACATTTGTGGGGTTTCTATTCTATTCCATTGGTCTATGTGTCTGTTTTCGTGCCAATACCATGCTGTCTTGATGATGACAGCTTTGTAGTAGAGGCTAAACTCTGGGATTGTGATGGCTACATAGGCATTTGAAAGGAAGAGAGAACATGGTCATTAACATCAACATTTCGGTACACAGGGCTACACTTGGTATTTACGTTCTTCTTCTTTTACCACATATTCCATGTCACTTTTCCTTCAGCCAGCAACTCAGCACTTCAACTTTTATTGCTTGGTACAAGTTTTGAGTACTGAGTGTTTCTCTTCTTTCTATTATTACAGGTTACGAAGGAGTTGGGCAATTTACCTGAGCATCTTCTGTTTTCAAACGCATTCCTGCCTACCTACTCCTTCTTGATAGCCAGAATTAAGCATCTCAGCATAATAAGCATTTCTTCTTGTTGATTTAATGGCATAGAGTGGCGTGATGGCTGTATGGAAACAATGTTTTGTTATCTGAGTGAATTAATTTGTTGTTATTATTGTAAAATGAATTAGTTATTCAAAAGCAATGTGCATAACAGTGAATTAGAAAATCTACAATTTATAGTGCTTAGAGAAGTGTTATGGTCAGAGATGGCACATCCATATCCAGCATAATTTTTATCTGGTGAAAAAAGTTGCTTACTTAGCAAAGACGGGGGTCAAACAATCAGAATTTCACTAGGTGATTTCCCAATCTTCCAAGGAAATGGTGTTTTATCAAGTAATAACAGTATTCTCTGCAGTTATGAGACAGCGCCCCACCAATGGCAGTGGTTAATTTAGCCTTTGTAAGGTGAAGTCCCTCCTATTTGGTACAGGGATGATCTCTGTCCTAATTGCTTTGTGAGCCTATTGATCAGGTTTTATGGTAATTAGTGAAAGAAGCTGACCAGGATGGGTAAGCTTGTCCCTCTGATAATTGAGTGTCTCCTCTATAGCACATACTGTTTTGTCAGCATTCACATAAGAAACAGATATGCTCTCACTGATTCTTGTTCTTAAATTTCTATACCTATGATTCTTCTCCAAATTCCTTTATGAGGACTACAGCAACTGTTTTTGTTGTTGTTGTTGTTGTTGTTTTGTTTTGTTTTGTTTTTAATTCCTCTTCTTGCCATATGGTTAGCCATTGCTCATAAATCGTTGAAGATTTGTACCTTTGGTACTTTTTTTCTTTAGGAAAAATATACTTCTAGATATACTGTTCAAAGTCTGTTCACATGGGGGATTGATCTTTTCCACTAGCCTTCAGGTCCATCCTTGAGTGTGTAAGCAAAATGAAGTAACATTTCACTTCTAGCAGGGGCCAGTCAATGAGACAAAGCAAACTGTGAATCAGACATGAATTTGATTTCCTGAGTTGACCGCTCATCATGATCTCTTCGTGGATCCATAGATGTGTACAAAATATTAGTGGCTTTAGGACATATAGTCAGGCCTCCCTCACTTGTACCACTTCTAACTTGAAGGAGTCCTGCTGCACAAGTGTAGGAAGCCAAGACTATTTTTGACAAGCAGAATGGTTCTTAGCATAGCTTCCTTTCATAAGCTAGTGGTCTGTATGTGTTTCTCTGATTGAAGATTTCTTCATGTTCTGACCAGAATCCTTATCCAACAGAGAAAAATCAATCCTCTTTTGGATCTGCTGGATCAGCAGCAGCATTCACACAGCAGTGTGAACAACAACAAGGACAGCAGCTAAACTTTCTCTTATCCTTTACTATTTGATTCATGAGTTAAAATACTCAACCAAGTATTCTATGTGATCTCTAAAATCTAAATAGATTGAATAAACATCATGTGTTCTATTTGCTAAGAAAGCCATGTCTTGTAACAGATAATCCCAAAATCTCGATGAGAAAAATAAAGCCATAGGAACGAAGAAACAAAAACTGTTAATAATCATAGGTTGTATGAGTTCATGGATACAACATCCAAAACAATGAAATTAATAATAATTAATAATTATTAGAATTAGCAAGTGATTCATAGGATGGCTAGATATACATTAATACACATATATATGTCTTATTTTATTTTTTAAAGTGTATTTATTTCTTTTGAGAGAGAGTGACAGAAGGTATGAGTGGGGTAGGGGGAGAGAGAGAGAGAGAGAGAGAGAGAGAGAGAGAGAGAATGAATCCCAAGCAGGCTCCACATTGTTAGAGCAGAGCCTGATGCGGGGCTCGGACTTATGAACCATGAGATCATGACCTGAGTCAAAATCAAGATTTGGATGCTTAACCAACTGAGCCACCCAGGTGCCCCAAAATGTTTTATTTTAAAATAAAAGTAACAAATAGTTTTCATTTCCTGATTCTAAAATTTATATGGAAATCAACTGCCCAGTCATGGTCAAATGCTACTGAAGAAGGAAAACATGGGAGAAGACATACACCGTCAGATGTAAAGACTTATAGAAAAAAATGCTATTATCTCAGGAGTTAACAACATAACGAATGGGACAGAAGAACAAGTCCAAGAATAGACATACACATATACAGAAGCTTCATATGTACATTGTGGCTTTCCAGGTAGTAGGAGGACAGAAATTTTAATAATTGGTAGTAGGAAATCTGTCTATCCATATAAAGAAAAGAAATGAAATTGGACCTCTACATCACACAACTAAAAGGGAGTCAATGCTAGGTAAATTGAAGACCTAACTGTGAAAGTCAAATATATAAAGCCTTTAAAAGATAATATAGGAGGGGCGCCTGGGTGGCGCAGTCGGTTAAGCGTCCGACTTCAACCAGGTCACGATCTCACGGTCCGTGAGTTCGAGCCCCGCGTCGGGCTCTGGGCTGATGGCTCAGAGCCTGGAGCCTGTTTCCGATTCTGTGTCTCCCTCTCTCTCTGCCCCTCGCCCGTTCATGCTCCGTCTCTCTCTGTCCCAAAAATAAATAAACATTGAAAAAAAAAATAAAATAAATAAAATAAAAAAAAAAAGATAATATAGGAGACAACCTTCATGACCTTGAAGAAGAGAATGATTTTTAGGATAAAACACAAAGGAGCTAATTCAAGGACAACATTGACATGTTGTATATATGTTAAAATTAAGAATTCAAAAAAGTTGTGATGGGCGCCTGGGTGGCTCAGTTGGTTAAGCATCCAACTTTGGCTCTGGTCATGATCTTGTGGTTCATGAGTTTGAGCCTGGCATCAGGCTGTGTGCTGACAGCTCAGAGCCTGAAGCCTGCTTTGAATTCTGTGTCTTCCCTCTCTCTCTGTCCCTCCCCACTCACGCTCTGCCTCCCTCTCTCTCTCTCTCTCTCTCTCTCTCTCTCTCTCAAAAATAAACACTAAAAAAGATTTTTTTAAGTTGTGAAAAGATAATCTAAAGAATGGTGACTATATAGAATATATAAAAACTTCACAAATCAATGATATAAATTTAAAAAGGCAAATAAATAAATGGCGACTTTACTAAAGATGGACTCCAAATGGACAATGAATGTGTGAAAAGGCACTCAATGTCTTTAGTAACCAGGCAAAAGCAAATAAAAGCCACACTATGATGTTCCTGCATCACAGATTGGCTGGCTAACACAAAGTCTAGCCAATATCAGTATTAGTGAGGGTGTGGATCCGTGAGAAGTCTCATACACTACTGGATATCATGATAATCAGACAAAACTTTTGGGGAACATGTTGGCAACTTCTACTAAAGTTCACCATATGCATATCCCACAATTTAGCAATTCTACTTGCAGCTGTAGACCCTAAAAAAAACAAGTGCATATCTCGTCCAGAAAACATGCATGGGAATATGCATAGAATCATCATTTCGAATTGCCAGAAATTGGACACAACCTAAATGTTTGTCAACATTAGAATAAATGAATAAAGTGTGGTATAAACACAATGGAATATAGAAAGCAATAAAAACTGATGAACCCTACCTATAGACCATTGAAAGGATCTTGAACACTTAAAAAGGTAAAGAAAAACAAAACAACAACAAAAAACATATATAAGACAGAAAAGAAGGTAAAAGGTGTCAAGAGATAAACATATATATGTTCTTGGGAACTCCTAAGGAATTTTTTTCTTTGTTACTTTTTGTCTGTCAGGGTATTGAACATAAATCATAAGGACTGTATAATCCGAGGAGTATAGGTTTTAAAGATACTGTTATCACACTGAAATCTAACAAGCAGATTTAATTCTGCTATATTTCACCTTAATCAATAATTGGCCAAAATATTTTATCCAGTGAGGTGTAAAATAAATTTTCATTAAGCTTATAAAGAAAAGGAGGAGAAAATGAAACTAAACTGTCATTTCACAGCAAGAAGATGCTTACTTTTAATATTTCTGCTAAGGAAGATATGGTTGAAAGCAAATGTTTTTATTTACTCTTTGGTTCTCAATTTTTTTTCTCTCTCAAATCTGAAGAGGTTCGTACTCATAGACATTTCCAAGATCAACAAACTATTAAGTGAATAATACTTTGTGGTGTTATTGCAAATGCTAATGTAATGTCTTCTCTCAGCCCATTTTTAACAGAATAAAGTCACAGGAAGCTCCTGCTGAAGAGACAGCAGTAGATGTGGTCTTAAAACTCATAAATCCACTCTCTATGGCCATGGTGAATAAAGTGAGGGTGAATGGCTGAGAGTATAGCCTTTAATCCACAAACTGGCCTCAATTTATGGAGAGGCCTACTGAGAAAGGTAACGCGAGTCAAACTCTCATCTTGGGGAACATCCGTAGCATCTGGGATTTAAATAATGCGCTCTGAGGAAAGATGGGGGTGAGCTGAAGTTATTACAGCCTCTAATGGGGATTTTAATCTTTCTGACTCCTTAGGTTCTTGGCAATGTTTTTCTAATATTATCCATATACTTTTAAACCCATCTAGTGTGAACCTCATTTATGCTTTTGGCTTTGTGCTCCCCCTTGGTGGCGGCCACATCTTATAGCGTTCTAAAGATGCAGATCAATTCACTAAATTTCTCTAATTCTCAGACTGTTGATTTTTCTCAATATTATTTTTCTTTATTTTGTTCTTTATTCTACTGTATATTGTTTATCATAAGCCCATGATTTCTTTTTTGGGCCTGGGAAAACTATATGGGAAGCATGATAATCATTGATATGCCCTATTACTTCTAAATTTTCAGGACTGGATCTGAATATGCACAGTAAGGTAATTTAATCATAATTTAACCAATTTAAACATATGAAATATGACAAGACCTCAGAGTTCTAGAGGGCAATGTGAATCACTTATTTATGGGTAAATCAAAATAAGACCTGCACAGGAATTTTGAGTAAAGTGAAGCCAGGACATGGACAAGGATGCAAGTAGAAGAGGATGAAGTTTCGTGTTCATTGTAAAAGTCTAGACATAATGGCAGACGAAGACTGAGGATGTATGGGATGGCTGCTTTTCAAAGCTTCTGTGGACAATTTCAATTGTATTCTAGTCTCTGAAGCCTGTTTCTGTGTTATCACTGACTTTCCCTGAAGTCCAACCAGAGAAATATTAATCCAGGTTTCTTATTCTCTACTTTTATGGTACATATTTTTTTTCCTTTTTCTTTTCTTTTTTCTTTTTCTTTTCCTTTTTCTTTCCATTTCCTTTCCTAACTTTCCTTTCCTTCCTCTTTCCTTTCCTTTCCTTTCCTTTCCTTTCCTTTCCTTTCCTTTCCTTTCCTTTCCTTTCCTTTCCTTTCCTTTCCTTTCCTTCCCTGTCCTTCCTTCCTTCCTTCCTTCCTTCCTTCCTTCCTTCCTTCCTTCCTCCATCCCTCCCTCCCTCCTCTTTCTTTCTTTCAGATTTGTTTTTCAGATCTCACATGCTCTCTAGAAATTCTTAAATTTACACCAAGGAGGAATGCTTTCTTGGCAAAGAATAGCTTTCTGAAGGAAGGACTACAAAAACCTTGATAAGGCTTTTTATAATACATCTTAACCTAAATACTGGAAAAGTAGGGAACATATTTAGGGTAAAATATTTACACAAGAGCATAGCTTTACATTTAATTATTTCTGTATATTTAATGGCAATGCAATTCAATAGAATATAGAGAAAATATTAAAGTTTATAAAAATTGCAATTTAAACTTTTTTGAGAATTGCTTCAGTCTTTCATCAATAAGAAGGACTTTGGGGGCAACTGGGTGACTCAGTCAGTAAAGTGTCCAACTCTTGGTTTTAGCTCAGGTCATGATCTCATGGTTTTTGGGTTCAAGCCCTGCATTGGGCTTTGTGTTCACAGCATGGAACCTGCTTGGGATTCTTTCTCTCTCTCCCTCTCTCTCTGCCTTCACCCCGCTTGCACGGATGCTTTCTCTCTCTCTCTCTCTCTCTCTCTCTCTGAAAAATAAATAATCTTTAAGAAAAAAAAAAAGACTTTGCTTTGCTTTGTAGGTAACATTTATTCTGTGACTCTCAGTTCTTTTATAGCATCAGGCAGTGAGTGTATGAGATCATGAATAAATACTTTTAAGTTCAACTACTTTGCACCATTTCCCCATTAATTAAAAACAATTTCTCTTCAAACACATTTGTATTTCTAATATATTTTATTTCAAAGTTGGGGAACTTATATTATTTTTCTGCAACTTCAACTTAGTAATTACTTTTTCTCTTCCAAATTAAGAAAATAGAATACACTTCTAACTTCTAAACACAATGTAGAAAGTTGGACAAAATGTGACTCTCACCCCAGTAATAAGAAGAAGTGAGATAATCTACAAACTTTGAACAATTGTAAACTCATCAGAAAGCTAACATTGTAGGAATAACGTGGTCTAAAATGTCAGGAACATAGGAATTTCCAAGAAGATTTGAGCAATCCTCTTTACACAAACAAAAGGATAAGAGAAATTCACTAAAATGCCTAACAAAGTGCCAAAGGCTAAATGTGGGCTAGGAGTACAGGAAAATACCTGTGTAACTTCAGACGCAAGGAGAGCTCACATGTACTTGAAGTTCTCCATAGATCTCCACCTGGCCTGAATGAGAAAAGTTGGGGACATGGAGGGAGAAATGAGAAAAACATCCACAGTACACACTTAAAAAGCAGATAATGTCTGTGGAAAAGATAGAAAGCCCTGCCCAAATCTCTTCTTTTCAGAACAAAAGCTTTGGGGCGTCTGGGTGGCCTAGTCAGTTGAGTGTCCAGCTTCGGCTCAGGCCATGATCTCGAGGTTCATGAGGGCCCCACACTGGGCTCTCTGTTGTCAGCCTTCTTTGGATCCTCTGTCCCCCTCTCTCTTTCTGCCCCTCCCCCACTCATGCTCTGGCTCTCTCAAAAATAAATGAACATTAAAAAAGAAAAACAGCAGCTTTAACCCACTGAGGAAAAGACAACAAACCATTTTGCCCCCGGGCACAAGTGGAGCCCTACTGTAGAAAGGCTACCTAACACTGGGGAGGGTGGGAAACCCGAGAAAGCCCCATCCCTGAGACCGAGTGTCACAAGGCTGTCTTTGAAGATGGCCTTAGCTATCCCCCATTCCCTGTGTCCATCAGCTGGTTAGCAAGCACTGAGTAACATGAATTGCTGTCTGTCACTGGGAGGAGGACTGGTAAAATCCTAGAGCGACCCTCTTCCAGGCTCAGGAGCACAATAAAACCATCACTTGAGGTAAACGTGAAACCTGGAGTAAAACTCCAGCATATCAGCCTCTATCCTCAGTATTAGTTTATTCTGGTATAAATGAAAGCTTCTGGTCCATTGAAAGTAACCATCATAATAAAACTTAAGCCCAGTTTAAACACTAACAAGATTCACCCAATACTCACATTAAAGAATAGCAGAAGAGACATAACCGTCTCCAGGCTAAACTAATATTTATTTCAGACCCAACTGTCTTGCACATCATTAATCATCAGAGAAATATAAATTAAAACTGCAATTCTAATAAATGGCCACTAATACAGCAAATATTAACAAGAAGGATTGAGACTAATGAGGCCAATGTTGTAAGGCAAATGGCTTCGTCAGAAATAACTGGTAGGGATGTAAATTAATTAATTAAATTAACAAAACTGTAGCCTTACTAATGTGAGTTTTCTCCTTGGTGAATTGTAGGTACAGACTATACCAGGTGGAGTTGTACACAAAGGAAAGTTTGCTAGCAGCAAATAAGGAGATCAAGGGGAATAATATCCAAAGCTATGACTCTCAGAGCAAGGAGGAATAGGTTGCTTTTTATTTAGAGTTAGGTGGATATTCAGAAAGGGGAGTTTTGTCATCTTGTGTAGAGGTAGGCATAAGGTTACCCATGTGTCTTAAGGAAACATTCCTATGCACATATTATATACTATGTTCATGAAGTTTGTGCTCCTCCTCAAGCAGAGGTTTTAACATTATAATGAGGTAGAGGTAACTGTCCCTCACTCCATGGTCTATCTGTGTTGGCGTAGTTGGTGGTTGAGCTCAAACTGGTCTGGGTGGTCTGAGTTGCCAGAGTTCTTCCTCTGGGGAGTTGTTATTGCTGAGGGTGGGGGGAGGGTAGCTCCCATTCCATCACTGGATACTTTGCCCATTGGGTCTTTTGCCTGAGTTAAAGGATAAACTGGAAAGAAGAACTTAAGAAAAATGTGGGACAAAGTTCAGTGGGTACATGCAGGTGGCAGAAAAGGTCAGGTCTTGGGGTCTTACTGGTGTGGTGACAAAATCAATTTGAATGCTATTTGGAAGTATTTACAAAAACTAAACTGTGACTCAGTAATTATATGCCCAAGGAAATTGTGTACATATTTATACCAAAAGACATATATGAGAATGTTCATAGCAGTATTATTAACAAAAATGCAAACTGGAAACAACAAAACTTTCTATAGTTTGATGGATAAACGTATTATCTTCATGGAGTCAGTACTACACATCAATAAAATGAAGGAATTACAAGTAGATGAATCACTGAGGATGGTCTCACAAACATAATTTTATCTGAAAGAAGGCAACACAAAAGTATATACAGTAAGATTTCACTCATACTAATATTGAAAGATGATAAAATTAGTTCATGGTGATTGAAATCAAATCAGCACTTCCTCCTGGGTGATGATTATGAGCCGTGATGGACATTTCTGGGTAGCATCTGGTTAGTGTTCTATATCTCATTTTATGCTATAGTTACGTTTCACAATTCACCCAGCTGTATTATTGTGACCGATGAAAATTTTTATAAATAAACAAGGTACCTAATCCATTACAAAGATTCAATCCATCTCCACTGAAAAACAGAATAAGTAAAGACATTTTGAAAGAAAGCAGGTGTTGGAAGATCAGGCCTTCAAGGATGGGGGCCGTGAGAACCATGTCCCCTGGCAAGCAGGAGTTTATTACCGACAGTGTTTATAAGTGCCAGCTTGTCACAATAATTGAAAGCAGACTGAATTTTAACTAGTATGTTATTGTTGTTGAGTCTTTACAAACAATGCACTCCCTTATTGTCTACAGTCATGACGTACTATCCTCCCGGCCCCCTTCAGTATACCACCACTTTGAACAAAAAGCAAGCAGGAATCACAATTTCAAAATCAAGCAACATATTATTCTAAGCAATAAAGTAATCATTTATATTGATAAATGTGTATTGATTAATACACACTTATATTGTAATGATCAAAGTTTGTAATTATTATGAAAATACACATATTTTGAAGTGCATTTTTCAAAATACATAATGTAAAATTATATCCATTTGAAATCAACAAGAATTTATTAAAGGCTGCTTTGTGTCAGGCCCTCTTCCAGGCACTTTGAAGACATCGGTCACTAAAAGGTTAAAACTCTCTGTGCATGTGCAGCTTTTATTCTAGTAGATAAAACAAACAAACCAATTCAGCAATAATTACACTTGGAAATATTCACACATCATTTTCAAAAGCTGCTAGATTAATGAGACAGATAAAAACAAAAGTAAAGAAGACTTGAATTATGTGATTAACAAGTTTAAACCACATGTTGAATGTTATACACTAAAATCATAAATACATTCTTATATAGTATACATAAAATATGTACAATGAAGTCATTATGTATTAGTCTACCATGGAAGCCACAATTATAACCTATTACAAAAAAATATGTTCATATGGACAATAATTTTTTACTTCAGTGAATGTAATGTAGAAATCAAGAAAACAGGAGCACCTTGGTGGCTCAGTAGGTTGAGCGTTAGACTCTTGATTTCGAATCAGGTCATGATCCCAGGGTCGTGGGATTGAGCTCCACATTGTTGGGCTGTGCAATCATCATGGAGCCTTCTTAAAATTCTCTCCCTTTCCCTCTGTCCCTCTCCCCCACTCTCTCTTTCTAAAAAAAAATATGTATATATATATATATATATATATATACACACACACACACACACACACGCAAATATATATGCATAGGTAAAAAGTTCAGTATATCTGAAAACAAAACAACATAGTTAAATAGCTTTTAGATTAAAGATAAAAGCTTGGGGGTGCCCAGGTGGCTCAGTCGGTTAAGCATCTGACTCTGGATTTGGTTCAGGTCTTGATTTGGTTCAGGGCTCTGTGATAACAGCATGGAGCCTGCTTAGGATTCTCTTCTCTACCTTTCTCTCTGCCCAAACTTCCTTGCTTGTGCTCTTTCTCAAAATAAAAGTTAAAAAAAAAGCTAAAAGTTTGGTCTCCCACTCTACTCTTTGGAAGGTAAGTGATAGAGGGTGACTGTCATGCATCCTTCCTCCCTGGGTGAGATTTTCTCAGTTCTGCTCCTCCTTCTGCCCTTCCAAGACCGTTACCTTGCATGCTGGGGAGTCCTCAGGAGCTCCAGTGCATCTCTGTCATTGCTCTCTTTGCTCTTGCCTTCAATCGGCTTGTGCTGATGCCCTGCAATCAGAAAGACTTCTTGCACCTGGGGACATCTCTCCTAGGTCTTCTGCCCTGCCCACCCCTCTTGTAAGTGGTATAAGTCCTTGGAAAATAGTGGGTGCATGAATGCTGTCTGGGGTTGGGACTTGGACTCCTCATAATTCTAGCCATCAAGTCCTTCCAGTGACATTTAAAGATTTGTTAAAAATTTGTCTAGTTTCTCCACAATTCTCAGAATAGCAGATTCCTTCTCACCCAGGTTTTGTTGTTTTGTTTTGTTTTTTTTGTTTTTTTTGTTTTTTTTTTTTTTTTGTACAGTGCTGAAAGCTACTGGACATTTTGTCCCATAAGAATGGCTAGCCATTTTTTGGAAGTTAATTCACATTTCTTCACATCCCCAGCTCTTTGATGGGTTTTGAAATACACTGTGATTCTGTGGCTCATTTGGCTTGTTCTCATATTTTAGGGAGGAAAAATGATCTACCGACAATTTCTACACCCTAGACAGCAGCATTCCATATGATTTTAAACTAATGACTACAAACTACATGACTACAAGGTAATAATTGGATTGCAAACAGAGAATATTATCTAAATCTGAAACCAGTCATTGTCTTTAATTGGTTCAGCTTGGAAGTATTTTCACACCTGGTTTCCTCTCAGAGATGGCATCCAGTTATTTCTACCACACTGTTCTAGCTACTCATCCATCACATTCAACCAAACTCAAATTCCACTGGGTGTCTGTCTTGGCATGTACCTCCACCCATTATGGTTCTCCTTGTATTCTGGAGTCAGCAGAGTGGCTTCCATCCTGCTGCTGATGGTCCCCCATGCCCCCTCCTCTCTGTTTTATGTAAACTCATTGTCCTTCATATTTCACCTCATTCTAGAATATTTTCCTCTTGCCTCTTAAGTTACCTTGGACATACCTCCCTCTGCTATATAATCACGTTCTTTGCAGTTTCTGAAGATTTCTTATTGTGCTGTTTCTTATGAGAAGTGTTGCAGATGGTGCGTCACCATTTTTCTTCCTCAAAATTACTTCTTTCCTAAACATGACATTTTTGTTTTTAGGAAAAAATAGCCCATTTGGAGCCCATACATCCCTGCATTAATCTGGCGCCAGTTCATGTTCCCCACCTTTGTGATCTGAGAAACTTCAGTAAATAAGTGCCTTTCTCATAGAAAGGATCATGTACTGGCCCCTGAATCCTCTAACCCACTGATTTTCACCTCCACTCCATTAATCTCATTCCGTGACTATACCCTGCATCCTACCGTCATCTTGAACAGCTCTGCCTCTGAATTAAACATCCAGATATCTGACAGCAGTTCTTTCAGCTCTCATTAACTCCCATATTTACTTACCCTAATGAATTCATTACCTTCCCATTTGGTCCCTATTTATTCTCAATTATTTTCTATGCTTATTCTCCCTTCTAATAATCTAGAGAGACCATAGAAGAAGACTTTAATTTCTTTCTCAAGACTCCTCCCATTCAACACTTCTACATCCTTTTCTTAAAATTGCTTTACATTTCCTCTTGTGAAAAACCCTAAGTTGAACTAAGCATGTCCTCCTATTTCATTTACCTTCAGAAACTGATAATAAATGTAACAATGTAGAAAGTTGTTTATAAGTATCATTTTTATTAACAAATTTTCACTTGACTCTGATGTACTTGTGAATTTAATATTTTCATGATAACTTGATTAACAGTTCACAATACATTTATTTTAATGATAGATCCTAGTAGAGTAACATAGAATGTAAATCTGGAGCTACAAAGTTTTATCATTTTTTACTTTTTTTAGTGTATCTGTATACTGTATAGTAATTACATTCAATACACTGGATATATTGAGAAATATTACATTAAACTATTTTTGGCCCTGATAACAGGTGTTACATTTTTATTTTATTTTATTTTTTCAAGAGAGAGAGAGAGCGAGAGAGCAGGGGAGGGGCAGAGAGAGAGAGGAGAGGGAATCCCAAGCAGGCCCCATGCTGTCAGCATGAAGCCTGATTGGGGCCTGAACTCAGGAACCATGAGATCATGACCTGAGCGGAAATCAAGAGTCAAATGCTTAACTTATTGAGTCACCCAGGCGCCCCCTGCTGCTATATTTTAAATGAAATGTTTTCCAGCTATTATTTTAATCTTGATCATATGTTTTTCACATTCAGGAGGAAGTATTTATATAGATTGAAAAGAATGATTTTTGAAATAATGAAAAGCAAAACACCCTCGATTTTGCTTATGTATAGCACACAGGAATATTAGAATAAATAAAAATATCTGAATTTTTATTATTATAAAACTAATTTGGAAATGATAGTGCTATTGAATACCTGCAGTACATTGGAAGTCGAATATCAACAGGCTAAATTTGGAACCACTTGATGAAATACATGGAAAGTAATTCTTGATCTACTTGAATTGATTACGTTTTAATATTTGAGTTAAGTTGTAAATTGGTCAAAATATGTGAATTAATCAATGTTCATACGATTTGACATGCAAACCCTGACCTTAGCTGGAATTAGGGGGCTGATAGAAAGCTACTGTGCCAGAACTTGCTGCAGGGGACAAAATGGTAGTGATTAGTAGACATGCTCTTCAGTTAATCATTGAAACAAAAGTTAAATGTTTATAAGTGACGTTTATAATGAATTTCAGGATCGAAAACAGTTAGATGTGGTAGTAAATGAGAAAGACACTTGTGCTTTGGAGCATCACTCTTCCCAATGCTTTTAGTCTTTAAGGATCTATGGCCATAGTCCAAATGTGTTCACATTTGGTACAGTCCCTAATTTGAGGATCCTTGAAGGTCACTAAAGACTCACGTGGGTCATATACAGAAATGTTAGATTAGAAAAAAGAAGAAGAACAAACTATCAACAGGAACTTGACTTTTACCTTTGGTAGTTTTTGCACACTACCACATTTTCCAACCAATGGCTCCTATAAGCAAGTGACTCTGCACAACAGAGATTATAGATGTGTTTTTAAAAATTGGGATGAAAACTTATATTCAACATAAAGGAACTGAGGGCCAAAGATGAGTAGGGAAAATATTTGACCTGTGACTTGACCAAAAGCATCATCGCATTTTCAACTTTGGAATAGATAGTGTATAGGATTTCTTTTAGTCTTCAAAATACTCTTACTAGATTTTCTAGAAGTGATAGTAATAGCATTGCAGTAAAGATTTTAAAATATGTCCTCTTTTGTGTCTTCTGGGGCAAATAAGTGTATCTATTACTGATAGTGTATATATATATTATTATTATCATTATATCCTTGCACATAAGGACATCCCTTTGCATTCTCCATGTCTGCTATTGCATTAGTTATCTATTACAATATAATAATTGTCCTAAAATCTAGTTACTTAAAGCAATAAACATTTCTCACAATTTTTCTGGGTTAGGAATCCAGGGACAGCCTACTTGGAACCTCTGGCTCAGAGTGTCTGTAATCAAGATTATCACCTGGAACTACAGTCATCTTAGTCCTCAACTAGGAATGGATCTACTTCCAAACTTACTCTTGTCGTTGTTGATAGGACTCAGTTCCTCTGGGTTATTGGACGAGGGTCTGTGCTCCTTGCTGTTTGTTGGATGAAATCCGGACTCTGTTCTTTGCATGTGAGCCTCATGAGAGACATTACAATGACATAAATACCAGGGAGAAGAGATTATGGGGAGCCATTTCTGAAGCTGTCTACTGCAATCACCTTATTCAGGTTCTGTAACATAACTGAAAGTGAAGAAAGCAGAAAGTATTAGATTTATTACAATTGCTCAAAATAATGTTGTCTTCGTGGAGGAAAGAAAGGCTAAAAATTATCCAATCCAAAAAAAAAAAAAAAACCCAAAACAAAAACAAACCACAAAACAAAACAAAACAAAGCAAAACAAAACGAAAGAAAAAGTAAGAACAAGTATAAGAGTAGATAATTATAGTAGGGGCACCTGAGTGGCTCAGTTGGTTGGGGGTCAGGCTCTGAGCTGACAGTACAGAGCCTGCATGGGATTCTCTCTCTCCCTCTCTCTCTGCCCCATCCCCACTCTGTCTCTCTCTCTTTCTCTCCCTCTCAAGATAAATAAATGAATTTAAAAAAATAAAGTAGGGGTCCTGGGTGGCTCAGTCGGTTAAGCGTCTGACTTTGGCTCAGGTCATGATCTCACGGTTCGTGGGTTTGAGCCCCGTGTCGGGCTCTGTGCTGACAGCTCAGAGCCTGGAGCCTGCCTTGGATTTTGTGTCTCCCTCTCTCTCTCTGCCCCTCCCCTGTTCTCTCTCTCTCTCTCTCTCTCTCTCTCTCTCTCTCTCAAAAATGAATAAACATTAAAAATTTTGAGGCAAAAACAAAAAAAGTGTAAAAAATTATAATTTAATCTTCAAAACCAGTTTTATCTAAAATGATGCTCTGGGACTCCTACTAAAACATTCACTATTAACACAGCCTGTCATTCTTGCTGTCTGAGTTGTTCATATAACCTTAAATGCTGTTGACTATGGCAACATTTTCTCTTCAAAAAATTTTGAGTCAAGTTTTGTAGAGTATCCACCAATTCCCTGTAAATCAGGAGTGTATCATATACTCTTTGTGTCACTTATATTTTATTGGTTCTGAGTAAACACTCATTATAAAAGAAGACTGCCAAACATTTACTTGCATTTTAGGCATTCAAAGTTAGCGGAATATGTGACTACTAATTTGAGAATTCATAGGGTTAACTGTAGAGACAAGAAGTATATAATAGGAAAAAGTATATATAAAGTTTCAAAGCAACATAAAAGTAGGTGTCAACATGTAATAAATTAAATGTCTTTAATAATGTGAAGTAGGAAAAAATAGCATTAGGTGGGGAGCTGATATTATGTATTTAGAGTATTTACTTTCATCAAATAAAGATAATTATTTGGCAGGATTTTCCTCAATATTCAATGGAAATAATGCAAAGTATTTCTTTGAATGCCTTTACAGAGCCAAAGATGTTTGGTTAAAAAAAAATGACAAGGGGCGCCTGGGTGGCACAGTCGGTTAAGCGTCCGACTTCAGCCAGGTCACGATCTCGCGGTCCGTGAGTTCGAGCCCCGCGTCGGGCTCTGGGCTAATGGCTCAGAGCCTGGAGCCTGTTTCCGATCCTGTGTCTCCCTCTCTCTCTCTGCCCCTCGCCCGTTCATGCTCTGTCTCTCTCTGTCCCAAAAATAAATAAACGTTGAAAAAAAAAAATTAAAAAAAAAAAATGACAAGAGGGGCGCCTGGGTGGCACATTTGGTTGGGCGTCCGACTTCAGCCAGGTCACGATCTCGCGGTTCGTGAGTTCGAGCCCCGCATCGGGCTCTGGGCTGATGGCTTAGAGCCTGGAGCCTGTTTCCGATTCTGTGTCTCCCTCTCTCTCTCTGCCCCTCCCCTGTTCATGCTCTGTCTCTCTCTGTCCCAAAAATAAATAAACGTTGAAAAAAAAATTAAAAAAAAAATGACAAGCAAATAAACATACAAATACATACATACATACTCTCATATATACATGCATATACAGACACATGCACAAATGAGTGAAATTTAATTAGTGAAATTTAATTAGTGAAATTAATGAATTAGTGAAAACCTGAAATATTAGCTCCAACTTTACTAATTTTATAAGGTAAGAGAAAAAAATCCAGAAAAAAATAGAGTATCTCTGGGTTTTGGCAAGTCTAAAAGCAATATATGGATAAATGTTATTTTTTCTTTACTTATTTCTATTTTTCCTAGTTTTAGCAATGCATATGCCTCTCTCTTATTTAGAGAAAAGTCATATTATTTTTAAATGCAACAAAAATAAGTAATAATAAGTAATAAATAAAAGGAGATGTCAATATCTTTTCTTTTTCTTTTTTTTAATGTTTATTTCTGAGAGAGAGAGAGAGAGAGCACAAGCAGGGGAGGGGAGGGAGAGAGAAAGACAGGGAGACACAGAATCTGAAGTAGGCTCCAGGCTCTGAGATATCAGCACAGAGCCCCACAAGGGGCTCGAACCCAAACCGTGAGATCAGGACCTGAGCTGAAGTCAGACGCTTAACCGACTGAGCCACCCAGGCGCCCCTCAGTATCTCTTTTCACATGTGGCTTGAAAAAGTTTCCTAAGCAATATATTACTTTCATAGTATAAATTGAGAAATGCCCTTTATAATGTATTTTGTCACTCAGGATTTTTCTGTTTTGTGCATGTGTCTCTTATCCATAGTCTTCTATTTGGTTGCATTCCACTGCATATGTTCAATTTAGCTTAGTTTTACACCATCTTCATTTCTATATGTGAAGAGCAATAGTGAAGGCAAAGTTCTTATCATAGATAACTTTCCCTCTGAAAAAAAGGTTAAAGTATTCTGTATATTTCTTGTTTCTTCTATTTTTAAACTGTTCTCTATTCACAATGATTCTTACATCAGCCAGAAAGGGCAAACTTCAGCTATGATTTACTATCTTCTGATTTCTGACAGGCTTTGTTTATCCACAAAAGGACTGGTTTTACATATGCATTTACAGGCTGTCTTACTGTGTCTCCTGAAATGCTAACCTCATCAAGGAGGGGTTGACACTTCTCTCTCCATCAGCATGAAGACTTCTTTTTGCTCCCATTGGTGCTGCCCTTGCCCTTGTTTTTGCAAAAGTTATGTGTCTTTTCTTTCTACTATAGAAAATCCATTTACCATAATATCATTTTAATGCTTAAGTCCAGTATTGACACAGATATAAGGCAAAGAAGAATAGAATATATTTCACAATAAGCATGCCCGCATCCTGATTCCACCATTCACTACTGATGTAACTTTAGATACGTGTTTGAAAACTCTGTTTTAATGGTGGCCAACTCAAGATGGCCCAAGAGTATGATCATATTGAAGGACTGAGACAAAACAAATTACTAACCAACATAACAAAACAACTGGCAATTTTTCACAACCAAATGCCCACGCAGACAATATAATGGCTAAGAGCAATCCTACAAATGAGTTAAATATTAATGATTAAGAGGAACAAAGTATCACCCTAACTAACTCCAGGCAATAATGATAATGTATTGGTAACAAATTTCTTTTCACCCAAATTATGGGAATTGAATATATTTGCTATGTACATACATATTAGAAATTATGTGCCCTTTTAAATAATTCCTTGGTTTATGGACCACATTTTATTTTTTTTATTATTTTTTTTCAACGTTTATTTATTTTTGGGACAGAGAGAGACAGAGCATGAACGGGGGAGGGGCAGAGAGAGAGGGAGACACAGAATCGGAAGCAGGCTCCAGGCTCTGAGCCATCAGCCCAGAGCCCGACGCGGGGCTCGAACTCACGGACCGCGAGATCGTGACCTGGCTGAAGTCGGACGCTTAACCGACTGCGCCACCCAGGCGCCCCTATGGACCACATTTTAGAATATTAACCCACTACCTTCAGCCATGAGTTAATATTAATGCATGCCAAAACAAACTTTAGTAATTCTAATAAGCTTTCACTTTTATGTGCAAATTAAAAACATGCAAAATTTTTAAACAATTATCCCATGAAAAACAAAAAGAGGCCTTGAGTTTTTAAATTAGTTTCTAACTAAGCACAGAGTTTCCATTAGTCTGGTTATATAGCACACAGCATATGTTGGTAAATGTGGTTTAAAAAAATTATTAAATTTATATTTAAAAGCTAAATTTTTTTATATGCAGTAAACTCATCACACATAATTCAAGTCAGTTTCTTTTACTAGAACTTAGTGAAATAAATCCTTTCTTAAGTTGCTCTATCATGTTCCCTCAAAGTGTATTCCATGGAACATCTGTCTTCCTGAATTCAGACAAGAATTAAATATAAATATCCTATTCATTTAATCTGGGAAACACTGTATTTAATGATTAAAATTTTTAAAAGTATATCTTATCCAGTAATATGACGAAATGCACAGCATTTTACAAATACATTTTATCACATGGCCCTTATTTCCAAAGAGACTATTGTGAATCTAGAGTAGCATTGTCTGACAGACATTTCTGTGGTAATTGAAATGTTCCATATCTTTGTTTTCCAAAATCGGAAAGGGTAGGGACTCATCACAAGTGGCTAGTTAATATTTGAAATGTACCCAGTATGACTGAGGAATTGAATTTTAATATTATTTAGTTTCAATCAAATTTTAAATAGTCACTTGCAGCAAATGGTTACTTTATTGGGCAACTCAAATCTAGATTCATGAAACATACAAGATATGCAGTCCTATCATTATATTTTAAGAGTAATTTTGTTAGTTGGAAAGTCCCTCTTGGGCACAAGTGTGAATGTGGTGATTGTAAATATTTCCATGGGTCATGACTAGCAAAGAGCATTAATAAGTGTACTCAAGGTGAAACCAGTAGGCGAAGGTCGGGGGGGGTGGTGGGGGGAAGTGTCTGCCAATAGAAAAGATGGAAGGGTCAAGAAGGGAAGTTGGAGAAGCCAAAGGCAACTATGAATTCTAGATTGTATTATTTATTCCAGCTTTCTCAGAGGCACCTCACTTATTCATTCTTCCAAGTGTTACAAGAAAGGGCAAATAGGAACGAGTAAGTGAAAACGAAACGTTATGTTCATGCTGCAGAACTACTTTTCAGAGACCAGCTTAGAATCCTGCAGTTACATAGAATTACAATGTATTTTTATTCTAATGCTATTAAATTACCGCTTATTTATGATGCTATATACAAACTGTATATGATTATGAGGACTGGCTTACTTTGCAATTTTATCATTTCCACGAATTCTTATTCAAGGCTAAATGACAATATAAGTCCTCTGGTATTATCTTAGGGTGGAACTTTCTAAACTCAAGTATACTTATTAGTCTTTACCATCTCCAATATTTTGTTTAATTGTATTATTTCTTTATTGTCAGGGTAAAAATTATATATATCATTTTGTCATTTATCCACATTTTAAAAATTAGTACTGTAAATAAAATGTTCATTGTCACTCTCAGATATCATGCCAAAGATTTTGATTTGTTTTTTGGTGACCTGAACTTATTCCCTGGTAGATATTCTTGGAAATATCAAGGGAAAAATAGTCCCTGAGTCTGTTTATCTCCATAACTATTTTCCTGTGGCCTTAACTCGAAGTTAATATAGCTGAATGAAGGTTGACTCACGTTTTCTTTCTTGATGATCTTAAAGTATTGATGAGTATATAAATGTTGCTGTTGAAGGGGAAGGAAAACTCTTCTCTACCCTCAAATTCTTCCAGGTGGACTAAGAATTAAATCTGTATGAAATGGATTAACAAGAGAAAACACACACACACACACACACACACACACACACACACAGAGTTTTATTACCTGTGCATGGAGGCCCGATAATGGAATTGAGATATAAAGAAATGATCAAGGCAGTTTTTATATTTTTTAGACAAAGAGACAACAAATCTATGAAGAATTGACAGGAAAAAGCAAACTTAACTTTGGGAGCTTCGAATAGTAAAGAATTCTAAACAGAATTTAGGCTAGGGTAGTAAATTACTACAGAGTAATGTGTTGGCAGAGGTAGGGTGGGATGGATGGTATTATAATTTTCAATAAAATCTCTTCTGCTTTTTATTTTGTCTTTTGGAGCCCAATTTTATAGATATATATTTTTATTTATATATACTTATTTTATTTATATATTAATTATGTATTTTTAATTTAATATATATTTACAATTTCTAAATTTGGTTAGGTGTCATTTCATACCCTGCTTTTTCTAAATATTATATTTGAACATTTTCCCCCACTTTTTTTATTCTAAATAAGTTGTCTATTTTAAAGTTTTCAAATAAAAATTAAAAAAAAAACCCACAAAAACAAAATGGGCGCCTGGGTGGCTCAGTCAGTTAAGAGTCCTGCTTCGGCTCAGGTCGTGATCTCATAGTCCATGTCCTGAGTTCAAGCCCTACATCAGGCTCTGTCTTGAAAGCTCAGAGCCTGGAGCCTGCTTCAGAGTCTGAGTCTCCCTACCTCTCTCTGCCCCTCCCCAGCTCGCACTCTGTCTCTCTCTCTCTCAAAAATAAACACTAAAAACAATTTTTTTAATTATAAAAATTAAAAAGTTAAGTTTTCAAATAAAGTTTTAAGTCAAACTTTTCAAATATTTTTGGTCATTTTATTGTCCCTTGGGACTTATTTACTCTATTTTCATTTTTATTTCTTGTAACAACTGTATATTATTTTAATCTTCACTTGCATCCATTCTTAAAGAGATGAATTTTTTCTTGCATCCTATGTTTATTTTTGTCTGGCTGGAATTGGCTGGGCTTTGTCTTCTCGGTGAGCCATTTCCCTATCTTCCACTTTTAGACGAGTATTCTATTTTGCTGATAAATCTTTGCTTGTGTCAGTTTTCTCTACCCATCCCTTCCATTAGATCTTTTTCTTTCCCTTAACTGGTGTTATTAACTGCTCAAATAAATTTGCATTATCTTTTCTTCAGAGAAAGCCTCTGCCTTTCTGACAGCATGTGTTTGCCAGATCTCTTTTCAAGGTCTTGACCATTATGGTATCACTTGGTCTTTGAGTTTCTATTAAATTTTTGTGTTTGTAACCAAACTGGAACCTTAGAGAATTTCTCCAGAATTCCCTGGTCACATACAGCCTTGTTTGCTCAGACTTTCACTAAAGATGGGGGAGCTACCCTTTTTTGACATGTGTATTTGCTGATAATTTTTGGTCTCTGCAGTTACCTCCTACCTCCTCTCACTCTACTGACGGGGATCCTGTGCTTGCTTTGATGTGACTGGTAATTGTCATTACTAGTTTGCATGGTAGTCTTTTCCTCTTTCTTCCAAATCATACAGACCACCAAGAATAGCGTATTAATTTTAAAATGCTGCTGTAACAAATTGCCACAGACTTGGTGGCTTAAAACAATACAGATATATTCTCTTATGGTCTGGAGGGCAGAGGTCCAAAAGCACTTTCAATGATTTTCTGAAAGTCAAGGTGTCAGCCAGGTTGGTTCCTTCTGGAGCCGGTAGCCAAGATTCCATTCCGTGCCTCTTCTGGCTCCTAGTGGCTGCATTCATCTTGGCTACGTTACTCCAGGTACTATTTCTTTTTTTTTTTTTTTTTTTTTTTTTATTATTATTTAAAAAAAAAAATTTTTTTTTCAACGTTTATTTATTTTTGGGACAGAGAGAGACAGAGCATGAACGGGGGAGGGGCAGAGAGAGAGGGAGACACAGAATCGGAAACAGGCTCCAGGCTCTGAGCCATCAGCCCAGAGCCTGATGCGAGGCTCGAACTCACAGACCACGAGATCGTGACCTGGCTGAAGTCGTACGCTTAACCGACTGTGCCACCCAGGCGCCCCTTTATTTATTTATTTTTGGGACAGAGAGAGACAGAGCATGAACAGGGGAGGGGCAGAGAGAGAGGGAGACACAGAATCGGAAACAGGCTCCAGGCTCTGAGCCATCAGCCCAGAACCCGAGCGGGGCTCGAACTCACAGACCGCGAGATCGTGAGCTGGCTGAAGTCGGACGCTTAACCGACTGCGCCACCCAGGCGCCCCTCCAGGTACTATTTCTGTGGTCACATTGCCTTCTCCTTATAAAGACCCTAGCAATTATAGTGGTCCACCTCTATAATCCATGGCAATCTCGACATCGCAAGACCCTTAGTATAATCACATGTGCAAAGTAGTTTTTGCCATATAATAACACATTCACTGTTTTGGGGTTTTGGATGTGGAGATTTATTTTATTTTATTTTATTTTATTTTATTTTATTTTATTTTACCTACTATAGGTAGCCAAGAATAATTGGAAAAAAAACAGATAAATTATAAAAAATAAAATCCATTGTAAGACATAAAAAGACCAAATTCAAACATTACTTGAGAAGCGAAGATCCCAGAGAGAAGGGAACTCCTCAGAAGAGTGTTCCAACTTAACGTCTTAGGAAAAGGAAGGATTTGGAGGAGACAGTTTTGTAAGTGATAATGCTGAGGACTTAGTATTTGGAGGAACTCTAGTGGAAGAGAAAGTGCCTGACAGCTACTGTTTGTCTGCACTGGTTTTTAAAAACTGGATGAATAGTTTGAGCTGTTACTACTGTCTTTCTTACAGGGCAGGCCAACAAAAGTGCGACAGCAACTAAAAAGCTTAAACAGGTTTCCGCTGGCTGATCTCTAACCATCTCCCACCCCATTGCACTGGGCTGTAGGCACCTACCTGCTGCAGATACCAGAGCTCAAATCAGGCTTCAAACTCTAGAGGGGGTTTTAATGTATATTGTTGTCATTAGTTCCAGGGCTCCTTTTATTATGTATTTCTGGCTTTTGGAAAACACATTCTTATTTCATATATTTTAATACTGCACATTACAGGAATTACTAGTATTGTATGAAGATTGTCACACATTTTGGAGAATGTAGTTGAGAAATCTCTTTGCCATTTGAACTTATTCAATGAAAGAGAAAGAAAGACAGAGAGACAAATACACATGTACACAGACAGAGGCAGTGGAGGGGGGGGGGAGAGAGAGAGAGAGAGAGAGAGAGGTCTGCTACACTAATTTCTATTGTTCCCAGATTAAAAGACAAAATTATTCCTGAAATTCTTTTTTCATTTTTTTTTTTTTGGCTTTGTGAGAGAATGCTACCATAAAGATGAAGAAAAATGATAAGCAGAGAACTCAGGAAGAAGGATTCCAACTGGACAATATGGGAAACCTTATAGATGTGTGTTGAAAGTTCGAGATTCATTCCTTTACTCTCAATGAGCAAGTAAATGTTATTAAAAATAATTATTTATGAGGCGCCTGGGTGGCTCAGTTTGTTGAGCCTCTGACTTTGGCTCAGGTCATGATCTCCTGATTCATGAGTTCCAGCCCTGTGTCAGGCTCTGCGTTGAGCAGAACCTGGAGCCTGCTTCAGATTCTGTGTCTCCCTCTCTCTCTGTTCCTTCGCACTCTGGCTCTGTCTCTCTCTCTCAAAAATAAACATTAAATATATTTTTTAATTACTTAATCCCTTTAATAAGAAATAAAATAAATATATTTTTTTGTTTAAGCGTAATTTTATTTTACTGGAAGGTATCATATTGTATGTTAAAATATTAGATTTTATTTTAGCAGGACAGCCTCAGCAACATTTCTAACTTGTGTTGTTGCATTTTAATTCTTACCTTTCAGTTTACAACTACGTCAGCATCTGCCATGTGTAAACAGTATGATCAGCATAGGTAAGTGTGTAATTGTTTATTGTCCTCTGGGGTAAAAAAAAATAATAAAAAATGGATGATGTCACTTGCTGTATAAAAAAAATATATCATTGGTAATTACACACCGTAGTATGCATGAATCTGAAACATGCATGCTAGCAAAAGAGACAATTTTATGTCACGAGAAAATTAGATTAGCTAATAAGCTAATATTCCCTTGTATAAAACAACATGAATGCAGTGTGTATAGAAAATGGGTATATTTACAATGCTAATTTTTTTGCTATGGATTTGGCTGCTTGCAATATATTTGATTTCCTAGGACAATAAGACCTGAGGAATTTCCTGAGGTCATCACATCCATTTTTCTGACTTAGAGAAGGTCTGCAACGACCCAAACAAAACAATTACTCACCCAGCCTGTTTCTCATCTCACCTCGGAGAAAGACAAGGCTTGGAAATAACTGCCATGAAACCACAAAAGAACAACCCTGTATATAATAGAACACCAAAACGCATGCAGTGTCTATTCTCAGGTCCTCAGGTGCTGAGCCTGCTGACACTACAATATTCCAGAGTTGTTTGTGACTTTTTCATTTAGATAGTGTCCTTCTTAAGCCATAGATATTTTTATAGCATCATTAGCTTTTGAAGCAATAATGACCATGTGCACACGATGAAGTATGAAAGACAATTTGAGGAATAGTGTTATAAATTAATAAGTGATTAGACAGTCCTGTAACCTTTGGTCACTGAACAGCAGTTCTCGCTCGTGCAGGCAAGAGAAGGGAAATGGGGGTGAGCGTAGACAAGAAAGTTGTGGTACAAAGGGAGCACAGGACTCAACCTGGTAAACATAGCCTTCCCTGCCTGCACCCCACTCTTCCTCCCTGCCTCAGCTTTGCTGCCATCCCCGTCAAACATATATACCTTTTTTATAACAAAGGGAAACAAAAAATGCAATTTTACACTCTGTTGCAATCAAATCAAATTACATGTGGTTTCACCAAATTACACCAAAAGTGAAAGGTTAAAAAGTGATAGATTTTTAGAAGCATAAAGTATTTGAGTTTCTTTCCCTTGAAAATGTGCAGCATGAACCTGCTGACCCTGCATTTGTCCCCTGATAAGAAGAGACTTCAGAGGCATCCCAAGTCTGAAATTCAGTCACTGTAGGGTTCTGATATTTCCACGGTTTAATGTTTAAGAAATACGAAGTAGAAAGAGAGAGGAGAATTGGGGACTTTCTCTTGCCGATTGCCATAACCTCACCTTACCTTGTCAGATAGTGCCTGGGGCAAGGCTGGAGATAAAATTAAAATAGCCCATATTTTATCTTCATCCCAGAGATTTTGTTTCCATGTTGTTGTAGTTCCTCAATGTTTTTACAATAATTATTGTTCCCATTTTAGCTAAAAGGTATTTTGATAATTATTTCTAAAACAATTCTATAAGTATTTTGACAAAATAACTGAGCTTGGGAAGGTGAAATGATTCAAGGACTTTATGATGCTTTTTGCTGATAACGTGATTTTAAAGCCTAGAATTTGACCTATACAAAACACAATGTAAAGAGGGGTGGGTGAATGATGTTCAGGCGGAGAGGGAGAGACAGTTTTGCGCAGGCATCTGTAACTACAAGAAATAGTCAATGAGATAGGTGATTAAAATTGACCCTTACCCTGAACAGTGTTCTTCTCATGTTCTCTACTGTGATTATGATTTCCCTTATGATTTCTTTTAGAGTTTTAATTAGAAAGAAGGTTTTCTAGGTAAAGCGAATCAGTGGCTAAATAGACGATAGTTAAAAAGAAATCATGCTTGGTTTCTTCATGAAATGGTGGAACACAAATTCACTAATATAAAAGTCTCTTTCATATATACCGTCTACACTACTGGGAGAGAGTGCGATTTCTGAAAAGCACACCAGGACTGAGAACATAACAATACTTTGCAATCTGTTCATGAAATATGAATATTTTTCTTTAGCCCTTTTCTTGTCCATTACAGCTTACATGCATTTATACGCATATATATATATATATATACATGTATGTGTAAATGTGTGTGTGTGTGTGTGTGTGTGTGTGTATATATATATATATATAAATATATATATAATATGTATTTGTGTACACACACCATGACAAGATATTTTCCATTCCGGTAAATAGTTTAGATTTCGATGGACAGGGAAGAATTTCATGCACAAATATCTGTATAATAATATGAAAGTGTGTATTAGAAGTATTGAAGGTGATGTTCTTAAATAATTTGAGCATATTTTCCAGACCTAAAAAAAAAAATTAGAATTTGCAGATGAAAATACACTATGGAAAGAAATAGTATGGTGTTATTGGCTGAATTGTGCCCCCCTCTCAAATTTATATGATGGAATTCTAACCCTCAATACCTCAGAATGTGACTGTATTTGGAGTTTGGGTCTTTAAAGAGATAATTAAGGTTAAGTGAGGTTATAGGGTGATGTCCTTTAGGGGAAGGGGATTAGGACACAGCCACTCACTGGGGGAAGCCCACGTGAGACACAGGAAGAAGATGACCATCTATAGGCTATAGGCCCAGGAGAGAGGTCCTCAGAAGAAACCAATCCTAGCTATAGCTTCATCTTGAACATCTGGCTTCCAGAACTGTGAATGAATAAACTTCTATTGTTTAAACCACTCAGTGTGGAACTCTAGTAAATACATATGGAATATCAGATCAAACAAATAGGAAAAAAAAATCAGCATATTGACATGTAAATTAAGAACATTTTCATTATTTGTATTCAAGGACAAAGATACATTTAAAAATTTTTTCTCAGTAAAAATATCATTCAAAAATAAACATTGGACTACACTCAAATGCCCTGTTCTCAAACTCAAACTTCCCTTTTATTGCATATTCTCTCCAAAAAGTAATGAAAATAATCAAAATAATTGGTTTTTTTTTTCCATTTTGAAGGGAAAACAATTATTTCCATGCTGTTTCCACTGCCATTAAGGCCCAAGACCTTAAACCTGGGTTGTTGTTGTTTTTTTTTTTTAGAACTGGAAAATTAGTATTTTTTAACAGTTGAGAGGAAATAATTTGTATAGAATCTTCCTTGAATGATTCCCCTTTATTTTAACTTATTTATTCTACATCACTCTTCCTCATATGGCTATAGCTCACATGCTCACTGATCCTCACCCCGGCACAGATTGACCCTTAGAGTTTTCATTAGAAAGGGGGTCTAAACACCACCTGTCACATTTTTTTTCCTTTACCCTCTTTTTCCCTCTATATGAAGAATTTCTACAAAGAAAAGTTTATTACCTCCTAACATATATACAGCTATGCTTATTTGTGTTTTTTTTTTTTTAATTTTTTTTTTTTTCAACGTTTATTTATTTTTGGGACAGAGAGAGACAGAGCATGAACGGGGGAGGGGCAGAGAGAGAGGGAGACACAGAATCGGAAACAGGCTCCAGGCTCCGAGCCATCAACCCAGAGCCCGACGCGGGGCTCGAACTCACGGACCGCGAGATCGTGACCTGGCTGAAGTCGGACACTTAACCGACTGCGCCACCCAGGCGCCCCTTATTTGTGTTTTTACACGCGCGCGCACACACACACACACACACACACACACACACACATTTAAGGAGATAAGGCCTTGTTTTAGTCATATCATATTAATAGTAGAGATTTCTGGAATGCCGTTGTTATCAATTAGATTCACAGGGAAAGTACCTGCTACTTGCATATACTGGCCCATCTTTCTCTGGATATTGCAAAATCAAGAGCTATTTTGGTCTTTGGAGAAATGAATACATATGTATTCCAGGGCCCTCCAAAAAAAGTTGGAAAGGCTAAACATCTTTTGCCCTGACCTTAGGAACTCCAGAGCCTGGGAATTTGGTGATTTAAATCGGAATTGACTCCTCTCTGACCCCATGCCCACCTCTCCTGGTCCTGGCCTGGAAGATGCTATAGTTGTTAAGTTTCTTCTGTTTTTTAATAAACAAATGTGTTCCTTTCAAATAATTAGAAAAAAAGCATAAACAAAGAAAACTTAGACTCAGAAAGATAACCCAGCTCTGATTAGATTTTATTAAAATTATAAAGGAAAGCATAATTTAAAAGTAAATTCTTCTGATTATTCTTCAGTGACTCCCATTGGTCTTTTTTTTTTTTTTAATATGAAATTTATTGTCTAATTGGTTTCCCTATTTGTCACTTTTCAGGCAGGAACCTCTCTAGCAACTGCTTACTTACAAATCCATGTTCTGTCATAAGTAAGAGTTTGTGTGCCTGGAAAGTTGCTTTCCCCCAGTTTGGAATTTGTAAAATGCTTAAAATAGTATTGTACAATTGCACACTTCAATTGATGAAGTCTTACACAAAAGCAGAGGTTGTGAGATTGGAAAAGAGAATAATTCTGAGTCTCTCAAAGCAGGGTACTGTTTTTCAACATGAATTTCAGCAGAATAATTATATATTAGCACATATTGCCCTGGGCAGTACCTTGCATAGCATTTTTCCATGGGAGGGTTCAAATGCTTCCAAGATACCTAATACTTTTAAAATGGAGATGATAAATGCATGCAATTGTTCTCCAGACACTTGTGCACAACAGTGTAAAATTTAGGGTAATCAAATCAGGAAACACAGCTTTAAAGCAATTTCCTCAGACTTATGGTCACAACGAAAGCAATATATTCCTGATTTCAACAGTGTGCTCGTGCATGACGTGGGGTCTTCTGCCTAGTTAGCTGAGTTATGCTTTCCCATATTAGTGATCTGCCACAGGCTCGGGGACCAAAGATGGGAATGGCACTCCTCACAGGGAGGTCTTACAAACAGTTGAAACAGTGAAAAGAAATTAAGTAAGACAAAACAATATATTTTGCTTAAATCAAGTAGTAGTTCATATTTTATATAAAACCATGACTCTAGCTTCCTCCTGTATTAAGTTTTTAAAGTGCTTAGGAAGAGGGATAGGAACAAAATTGTACATTTTATTTCTAATTTTATTTCTGTATGAGGATGACAGGGCAATAACCAGAGAAGGGTATATAAATACCCGCTTTTGTAGGAGTTTATTTAGGCTTTTTACTGAGGCTAGATGAGGAGTTAGGGCAAGACTAGTGTTGATGGCATTTTATTCACAGATCTCAGTGTCTTTTGACACTAGATGCAGCACATTCCAAGAGTAAGTTCCCCCAGGAAGTCTTTACCTTGTATTCTTGCCAAACTAAAGGTTCCTGTGCTCTAAATAATTCCAAATGTGCCCAGATTTTTAAAGTGCGTGGCTTTCAGCACTGCATCAAAAAAGCCTGATGCGGCAGAATTCAGTACAATTCACAGTATTCAGATCTTACCTTGAATTAAACAATGTCACTTAACAAGTACAAGTTATTGAAAGAATCTGTTCACATTGCATTTTTCTACAAGTGTATTTTTAATTTGGTTCATTTTATTTAAAAGGAGAAAAAAATCAAGCTTTAACACTAAAAAGGAGGAGATCATCCAAAAAACACATTAGAATTTCCCCCAATTTAAAAGCAGAAGTATTGGTGGGCCTTCTGGGAACCGAAAAATCATTACCTCTGTGTCTTCTGCCTGGGGCTCCAGTGGGCTAGATGCTCTGCTTCTCTGCATTGTTTCATTTAATCCTCTCTGAAGACTACAGGCCCACTCGCTCATTGGCTTTCCCATGATCAGTCCTATCTCTTTCCCTAGATGGGATTCTTAGCTCTTTAGCCCACCTAATCTTCTAGCTCCTCACAAAAAACTAAGTTTTTATATCCCATTTCCAAAACTTCATTTCAGGGAATCCAGTCAGCCTGGTTTGTCTCCAGGTCCCACCCCTGGTTTAATCAACTCTGGACAGTCTAGGGTCTTCCGGGACACAGGGCAGGAATTCTTGGCTCTGCTAGGATCATTGCTAAGCATAGTGATATATAGAATTCCCATACTGGCAGTCTCTAAAATCTCTTTCAAAAAATTTCAATTTGCCTTCATTGAAGATATCTGCATTATGTGACTGATGCTTCCCTTGAATGGCTGATAATGTGATATTGTAACTATTTGTTGCTTGTTATTATTAGTTGCAGGGTGTAAGAGAATCTTAATTTTTTTTTTTTTTAACTTTTATTTATTTTTGAGACAGAAAGAGACAGAGCATGAACAGGGGAGGGCAGAGAGAGAGGGAGACACAGAATCTGAAACAGGCTCTAGGCTCTGAGCTGTCAGCACAAAGCCCGACGCGGGGCTCGAACTCACGGACCGTGAGATCATGACCTGAGCCGACGTCGGACGCTTAATCGATCAAGCCACCTAGGCGCCCCGCGAATCTTGATAGGAGTTTAAATGACTTGCAACAGGTTCTGAGTGCAATTTATTTAGTCAGCAAACTTTTATTCATTATTTACTGTTCACCAAACAATGGTAACAGGGCAATAAGAATAAAGCACAAACGAACGAATAAGCAAGGATCAGTAGAGACAGAAATCAGAGGTTTTGCTGAAATTTAAATCAATCACAAATCAATCAGAATATCACCTGGAGGTGCTATTCTTACTGTTAGCTTCCTGTTAGCTAGAGACAGTATTAGTTTAAAACTGCCCTTATAACACACACAGCTATATAATGTTTATGTCTATGATAAGTTTCTTTTTCTTACGAAACTCATTTATAGATTTTCAAAGGAAGGTGTGAATATGTATTTTGTTCAGTTATTTTTAGCTTGGTATCAACACTTTTTTTTAAATAAATTTTTTATTTACTTAACATCAGGACAAAAACAATGAACTGTAATTAAGTCACATTACCTCCTGTTTACCAAGATAACCACAAAGGCATTACTGTAACACTTTAGTTATCATTGCCCAATTCCAAATTCATAGAATAAGAAATTAACTCACTCAAATTGGGAAAATGAGAACACATGAAATGCATTAGCTACATCTCAATGCTGTGCTGGGTTGAATTTAAAATCACTTCCAACAAAGCCACTGCTTATTAGTGATAAAATTTTAGATAATGTACTCTTTTGAATGTTGTTTCAAATTTTATTGAGTTTTATATTTAGTCCTTATTTTGACAAGCATGATAATTATTGCTTTTTCTGTAAATTATAAGTCTTTTAAAAAGTGACATTTAGACTCTCCCCTCTGTCTCTCCTCCCTCTTGCACTCCCTTTCTTTTTCTCAAAATAAATAAACAAACATTTTTCAAAAATGGGGAACCTGGGTGGCTCAGTTGGTTAAATATCCAACTCTTGATTTCGACTCAGGTGGTGGTCTTGAGATTCTTGGTTTCAGGCCCCATGTTGGGCTCTGCACTGACAGCACAGAGCTTGCTGGGATTCTCTTTTCCCTCTCTCTCTCTGCCCCTCCTCCTGCTTGTGCCCTCTGTATCTCACAAAATAAATAAACAAACATTTAAAAAATTATTTATGGAAAAATTTATAAAATTCCCAGTTGGAGTAGTCCCTTACAAGGTTTTAAATATCATGAAAATAATTGCAATCTGCTTAAAAGGAGATAATTTGAGATGAAGTTTGTGGCCTCCTCTTAACAAGAATAATCTATATAGATTAGGGTTACATAAATTCTATTGCACTTAGGACCCCAATCAAGCTATAGAGTTAACTGAAAATTAATCTATGTATTCCCAAGTTATTATGATATCTTGACATACTGTAAAACTGGATATTAATTTATATATATTTTCCAAAATGCAGACATCAGGAGCCACTAGCAATGGACATGTAGACTGATCTGTATGTTTATTTTCAATCCAACATTATTTTTCCTTTAAAAATATCCTTACTGGGGGTGGGGAGAGATAATTATTTTAATTCATTGGAGAAAACAAGGTCTGTCTAAAGTATGGTAATGAGTGCCATGATTAAGAGAACAGGTTTTAAAATTTGTCAGATACAAACTTTCCTCTATTTATCATGGCTCATAAAGATACTTAACATATCACAGGTTACTGACATGGAATTATCAACTTAAAGATTTACATTTGAAACGATACCAACATGCAGTCTTAAAATAGTGACTCCGGCCAGAGCTTAAGATGATGGAATGTAAACCATAAAAATATTAAACTATAGAAATATCACATTTTTATTTAAAAAGTCCCACTTTGGGGCGCCTGGGTGGCGCAGTCGGTTAAGTGTTGGACTTCGGCTCAGGTCATGATCTCGCGGTCCGCGAGTTCGAGCCCCGCGTCTGGCTCTGTGCTGACCTCTCAGAGCCTGGAGCCTGTTTCAGATTCTGTGTCTCCCTCTCTCTCTGACCCTCCCCCATTCATGCTCTCTCTCTCTCTGTTCCAAAAATAAATAAACGTTAAAAAGAAAAATAAAAAGTCCCACTTAAAACACACATACACACAGAGAAATAAAAGTGAAAACGTGATAGGGAGCAATAGTGGCTTCAAAACCAACTGACATTTTAAGACCGATTGTATTATACTTACAATTTAGAATATAAAGCACAAAGGGAATAGAAATATTGCTTTTGAATTTATCTGATTTTCAAGTTCAAAAAGTGGTTCAGGCAATCATTCTCTACTTAAACTCAGTTTGGATGGTTTGTTAAAGGTGTTTAATGGAAAATAAGATATGGAAAACTTTGCTTATATCTATACGTATTACAAATTAATGATCCTCCATCACCAAGTCATGGCCTGGGTAGATTGTTCATTAGTGTTCTTGTGTTGCCTTGTTCTGTGGGCTCCTTCACTCTTGTCATTCGCTCATTAATGACACCTTTGGTCAAGGACAAAAATTGTATTGGTTGTTCTCAAAAAGAACAGAATTTCAAAGAAAAATCACTCATGTCCTTCAAACTCAAAATGGAAGGAAAATTGTCCAGAATTTAATCAGTCACAAAGTTCAAAGTCTTTCTTCTTCTAAAATTGAACTTATTTTAATTATTTTCTTTAATAGATTTATAGGGATATGTGAATACTTCCTGATAATGCTGCATTGAAAGGTTTGCAAGAAGGAAAAAAAAAACTCTACACAGAATAAAAGTGTTATAATAGAGGGTCATGGAGTTTATAATCTATTGTGGCAGTTTCCATAGTGATTTCAGAGAGAAATACTGTGTGCAACCCAGGATAACCTCTATTACATATAAAGAGACACACCTTTCATAAAACTGGATCATTTTAATGGATCTCAGGATGACATACCTCTTTTGTTTTTAGATTTCATGCTTTCTGTATAGCTCATTCACAACCAGAATCTCATCCAATGACACTTTGATTTTTATCACTTTTACAAATACATGCTGAGATTTAGAGATAAAAATTTGAAGTTATTAAATCAGTAATCATGCTGTTCATACTTTATTTGTCATTTCTTTCACTTAGAATAGTGCCTGAAGCACAGTAGGTACTTAAGAAATATGTATGCAAAGGATCACAAGTGTCTTCATTTATTTAATTAAGAATGTTTCCATTTCACACTTTCTTGACGTTAACTGAGAACTAGTACAAGAAGGAGTGTTGGTCAGTATGATCACAAGTCTGAACTATTTAGTCCTCTTTATCATGGGCCCATTCCAATCCTTATATATGAACTGAAGATGCATCTCTGAATTCCAGTGACCGCAGTATTATTTCATTTTCTGCATAGCCTCTGAGAAGAGGTTTAAAGAGGAAAAAGATAATTATTGATGCTTATTATTGTATTGTAATTGTATATGTTTTCTCATTTACATTTTACATCTCTGTAAGGTAATTACGACTACTGGAATAAGACTCCCATTCTGGATTGTAATCATCTCTCCAGTTCTGTCAGAACAGTGTAAAGATAAGGATACTAAAATGTATGCTAAGCAATTGTTATTCATCAGTTGAGTCTGTACAGCCAACTAGATACATTTATAAAGCAAACATTTATTAAAAATTAAGCTGAGACATGAATGATAAGGCAGCAGGCTCTTAAATATTTTGTGGAAGAGAGCATTTCACTCAGAGAGAACAGCTAATAGGCATAAGGGGAGAAAAGGAAGGGAGCATTTGAAGGGCAGCAAACCGGCTACATCTACTCGAGGAGAATGAGAAGAAATGAAAAGTAGTACGCAGATAGCAGCTGAATGACCAATTGCACAAGGTTAGGTGATGAGAAACTACTATTATTTCATAATACTTAGATAGACTGTCTTTGGATAGTTGTAATTGTGTCTGAGATCCAGGTAAGGGATGATGGTGGTAAAAGAAAAACAAAGTAGAGTCAGGAAAGCTCTTGAAATAAACCAAAATAAAAGATGATGATGCCTGGATTAGTATAGGGCATATTTAGAAGTGGCTAGATTTGAACATGCTTTGGATATATGGAAAAAGGCTTCTTGATGGGTGGCATGTGGATTGTGCAAGAAAGAGAAAAATCAATGATGATTTCTTATAGATTTGTTGCTATACACCTCAACTTATTGAAGGTTGTGTTGGGAGTCATTCCAGTCCCACAATGTACTAATGGCTCAAGATTTTTATAAAGGTATCTTTATAACCATATTCCTTAAGACATTCCATCATAAAAGTTTGCAGTGCACGTACATAATGTATATATTTAGCCATTGGATATTGGAATCAGATTTGGGAACCAGAACCTATATAAGTGGGTGATGACGAATAACAAACTTGCGTAAGAATTCAAAAAACATGACACTAGAGAAGATATTCTCAAATTTGGAAGATCTAAAGATTCCGCAAACAGTGTGATTACCAGTTGAAGGTACCATTAAAAATAAATAAATGGATATTAGTAATAAAATTATTGTTCTAGTTTTCAGTCATTAATCTAAATGCATACCTTAAGTCATAGGTTAGATTACAGTTATTTTGTTGTTGTTGTTGTTCTTGTTTTTGCTTCATACTTTAGTAGAAAACTTAACTCATAAGAGATTGTTGGGAATGGCATCCTCTGTTTGGTAATTGTGCCATATAATTCTGAATATTTGAATCAATCCTGGATCCTAACTTAAGGAGTGATTTCTAATTGAAGGCTATTATTTATCACTGCTAGATTTCTGGCACATGTACAAGTCAAAGTTAGGATTTATTAATATTTGAGGTAGTAAAAGGGACGTATAATTTGCTAATGACTGAATTCTGTCCTGTATAGTGTTTGTTACTATGTTGCCCACTTTGAATGTGGTTTTTACATAATTATAATAACTTAATTAATTTCTATCCTTTACTCCAAGAAAATAATTGAAAAATATTCAACCTCAGTGAGCAAGTTCTTTGTGCAAGTTTGGTGTCACAAAATTCACAGCAATACTAAAAACGAGGCACTGAAGTGATCAATTTATTCAAGACAGATAATCAAAATATTGATAGACTAATTGGCATATTGCTCTAGAGTATACAGAAAGGAATGGAAATAACTGAAAATGGTGAGTGGTAGTAAATTTCAAAGTATATATGAACAGACTGGAATTTGAACAGAGGTATACTTCTTCACTTTTAAAGGTGGAAAAAGAGAATATAAGCACAAATGAAAGTAAATTTGTGGATTTGGTGGTGACAAACAAAATGGATTAACTGAAATTTAAGAAAAGGATAGCAGCTAAAATAGAGGAAAGGGGAGGGGGTAAGCAGTTTCAAAAGAAAGAAAACAGAAACCTTAGATTTGTAGAGGCAGAGTAGGTTTACTGCACTGATGAGATTTTAATTAATTTTTAATAAAGACATGTATTTGAATGATTTTCTTCTGTATAAGCATTATACTTGATTATATACATTATTGCCACTTTTCATATTGAGACGATGGCGCTTCCACTTTGGGTCATAATGCAGTAAGCACTAATGGACTTGGGCTACCACTAATTTACCTATATTTGGAGTTCCAAAAAGAAGAGACAGTAGGGCAGGAAAAAATTGAAAATACAGTGACAGAAATTGCAGCAACTTTGGTTAAACTGTCAACATTTAGATCCAAGAAACTGAAGGAATCCTAGCATAAAAAGGAAAGAAAAATGATATGTAGGGTCATCAGAGTGAAATCACTAAAAAATCGCTGGTAAAGGAGAAGTGTTAAAGGAAGCTAGAGAAAAGGACACATTATATGCAGATGATCAACTTTACAATGACATCGGACTAGTCTTCAGAAACAATAGAGTTTGGAAAACATTGAAATGACATCCTTAAATTGCTAAAAGGGAAAACTGTCAAAAAAAAAAGATTCCTATATTTAATGCAAATATTCATCAAAAAAGGAAAAACAAAGATGTTTCCTGATTGAGAAAAGCTGAGAGAATACTTTGCCAGCAGACCTGGTCTGAAGGAAATGTTAAATACAGTTTTCAGGCACTCAGGAAATTACATCCTATCTACACTAAGGAATGATGAACAACACAAATAGTAAGTATGTGGTTAAATATATCTGTGTTTTTTCTGCGTTTAATTTTTTTTAATGCAAGAAAAGGTAGATTACAGTGTTTCCAAGGTATGAGTGTAATGATGGATGCTAGAGTCTAAATAATAAGACTGAAAACCTATCAGTAGAAGGCTTATATACGATGTGAATGATATATTAAATTGGTCAGAAATCATAATAAAGTTTGTAAAATGTAGTGGGTTACTCAAGTATTAGTCTATAAAAAACAATACAGACATCTGTGATTTTGGAAATTTGCAATTTTTGTATGATTACTAATTTCTACCTTATAAGCACTTGTGTTGATGGTTGACTTAAGGAAAGCTATTTGTGGATGTAGACATTACATATAATTAAGGCAGGAGATCATTAAATCCAGGTCTCATGGTCTCTTTGGCGATGAAACCAAAATCCTAAAACAAAGGTTTTAATGAATAAGATAGGGAGGTTTCAACCAAGAACCCCCCCATTGACTGCCCATAAAATGGAAGAAAGGTTCACATATTCAAATACCTTCAGCCTCAAAGGAACAGGAATTTTGCAAGATAAAGTTGAAATAATAAATAAGGAGGACATCTTCTGATCTGAATGTACCTGTGGTATAAGATACATTTCAGTGAATTATAATATCTTCATAAAAAACAGCCATATATTTGCACACATACATACATATATTTATATATATTTTATTCTGAGATGAGTGGATAGGTTAGAATTCAGGATTCTCTTGATTTCCTGTAATTAGACATTTAATTAAGGTTTTACCTGAGGTATCAACATACAGTGGATTTTAAATGCTTAAGGGTAATGCCAGTACTCCAAGAAACAAGTTAAAGGAAATTATTAACATTAAAGGAGGTGAGAATCACTTAGACAACTCTTAAAATTCTCAGGATCGAAAAGGTTGATCATGTGTAAATCATGGGAGTATCCCATGTGGAACACTTAGGGAAAATATTTGCTCTAGGTGTACATTCTGAACAAGGAAGTTTTATCAGAAGATAATGGGACGCTAATAGAAAACATTGATATAATGTAGAGTGAAAGGAAATAGTCTAAATGGAGAGTAGATAAGGCTGCTGAAGGAGAGGAATTATATCGCCCCAAGTATCTCGTCTGATGAGTGTCAGTGGATCCTCAGAGGAGCTATATGATGAGCCAGTGAAAGAAATAGTTTTAAATATCACGCAGGTCTAAAAAGAAGGCATCTTTCAATTGTTCCATTCAAGTAAGAAATTCAGTTCCAATCCCAGAGGCGTTAGAAACTGTAGCTGGCCAGAAGATTGGGAGGGGGCAGAAGGAGAGGTGAGCAGGAAAAAGAAAAGAGCCAACCACACTCCCTTCCATGAAGGTGTCAGCTCCACTGATGATAGGTTCTAACTAGAGGAATAAAGAAGAAAGTGATACTTGTGAATGAAGAGTAAAGTTTTAATTAATATGTTGAAGGGATCATTTAAAGTGCTGAAATGAAGCTGGGCTTGATGAATGAAAGTTACCAGAGAAGCCTTGGGCTTTGCCAGAGTTTTCATTTAGTTACAAGAAAAATAGTTTTCTCATCATATAAATATTAAACAGAAAGTGTGGGAGAGAAATACAAACTGTATTTTTATTAGGTGTCACTTATTGTCCTTGTTCAAAGTACAAATTACATCCCTTTAATGCATTTTCCCAGGATTTCCAGATAGCCCGAGGTATTCATTGAATATATTGGAAGGCTCCCACAACTAATTTCAGTTACAGATTTAGTACACAGTTAGAGATTGTTATTTTTCGGAAAGATACCTTTCATGGGTTTATACAAGTATTCCAGTGAAAATAGAAAGTGCTCAGATTTCATAGTGAGTAGCATTAGGGTGAATAATCTAAACCACAGTTTATTCATATACAAATAGAATGACAATAAGTACCTGGTAGGATTGCTATGAGGTTTCCAGATAATTAATCCAAAGGAATTAATACACTTCTATTATTTAATACACGCTCTTATTGTAATAGTTGCTTTCACAATCAACATTCTCTACTCATTGTCATGAATTACTTGGTTAGATACATATGGATAAACTATGAAATGATCTTCAATTTTACTTGATTTCACGTTTGCTTGTATAGGGGCGCTGACAACACTGATTCTGTCTTTAGCCCTCCATCTTGTTCATGCCCTCCAAATGACCTCCCTAAAGGCTACACGTTCCAGGCCCACTGCCCTGACCAGAATGCAGGGAGGCTGACCTTCCCTAAAGTGGAACACAGACGACTCCACTTTAGCTAACTAGCAGAGATCATCTG
Source organism: Herpailurus yagouaroundi (assembly GCF_014898765.1). Lineage (NCBI taxonomy): Eukaryota > Metazoa > Chordata > Mammalia > Carnivora > Felidae > Herpailurus > Herpailurus yagouaroundi. The sequence goes on along the minus strand of NW_024412440.1, from coordinate 1,677,610 downwards.
GTGCACAGATGGACCCATTTAGGTAACTACCCTTTGACCTCACCACAATGCCCCTTGCTCTGTAAACGCTGTGGGTTAAGGTCTGGACTTGGTGGAGAAAATTTGAGTAGTGCTTGAATCGTCCCTTTGCCTGATTCCCTCATCAGTAAGGTACCCTGAATGAACTCTGTGTAAATTGTATAGAGTAGCTTGCTTCATTTTTTGGTTTCAAAATGCCTTCTCAGTCTGGAGGATACTTTATGGTCCCTCCTCCACTTTCTAAGCTTGATTACAAAACTTTTTTTGTTTAATTCTTTTTAATCTTTATTTATTTTTGACAGAGTGAGAGAGAGACACACACACAGAGTGTGAGTGGGGAGAGGCAGAGAGAGAGAGAGAGAGAGAGAGACAGACAGACAGACAGACAGACAGAATCTGAAGCAGGATCCATGCTCTGAGCTGTCAGCACAGAGCCTGATGTGGGGCTCAAACTCACTAACAGCAAGTTCATGACCTGAGCCAAAGTCGGACACTTAACTGACTGAACTACCCAGGTGCTCCATTTAAAAAATTTTTTTTAATCTTTATTTATTTTTGACAGAGAGAGAGAGAGCGAGCGAGGGGCAGAACAAAACTTTTAATTTGACTGCTCAAAATAGGGAAATTTTGGAATGTAAGAATGTAGCCTATTAAATATTAAACGATTGTGGAAATTGCATAACATAGCAGTGTATTTTTTAAATCATGAATTCACTAAACAATGTTTACTTTCTCTGAGGTATTTATAAAAGATATAAAGGTAAACAACGTATTTTAAAAATAATTTATTGAGGGGCGCCTGGGTGGCGCAGTCGGTTAAGCGTCCGACTTCAGCCAGGTCACGATCTCGCGGTCCGTGAGTTCGAGCCCTGGGTCAGGCTCTGGGCTGATGGCTCAGAGCCTGGAGCCTGTTTCCGATTCTGTGTCTCCCTCTCTCTCTGCCCCTCCCCCGTTCATGCTCTGTCTCTCTCTGTCCCAAAAATAAATAAAAAACGTTGAAAAAAATTTAAATAAAAATAATTTATTGAGGTAAAATTCACCTAACATAGAGTCACTATTTTAAAGTGTACAATTCCAGGGTGCTTTTTTGGCTCAGTTGGTTAAACATGACTGTTGGTTTCAGCTCAGGTCATGGTTAGTGAGATCTAGCCCCACTGATCGGACTCCACTAACAGCGGGGATTCTCTCCCTCTCTCTCTGCCTCTCCCCTGCTTGTGCACTGTCTCTCTCTCTCAAAATAGATGCATGGATGGATGGATGGATAGACAGACAGACAGGAAGAAAGAATGATTCCATGGCATTTAGTCTATCCACATGGTTGTGCACCCACCACCACCATTTAATTACAAATATTTCTCACAATATCTTGATTTATTTGAAACAGACAGTACTGTATTTTTAGTTCTATTATTTGATAATTCAAATAAACAAGAGAAAAAAAATTAAATCATGGATTAAGATATTTTCATAAATATTTAATCTATTCATTATCATCAACACTGCTTATTAATGTATGGTAGCAAAAATATTTTTTTTTACACTGGAGAGAAAAACTAATTAGATGCAATCATTCAATTTAAAGGAAGTGTGTTTTATCATGAAAAGTATTTAAGCATCATATGGAAATGAATTTAGAAGTGAGTCACGTGCATGTCATGAACATTGTAGAAATAATAATGTTTGCTTCAAATTTAAAATCAAAACCAATCATAATTATATTTACTTTGAAATGCTACATAGAAAGTTTCGTTTCGAATGCTTTTTGATCTCTATGACTTTTTATTGCCGGTGCAATGTGTGATTACATTGGCGACATGTGTCCTCTTTCAGTATCTGAACTAGCCTAACTGATATTGAGCGAGGCGGAATGTATCCAGGGATAGTTTGCTTTCGTAGGATAGAGCAGTTAGAGGATGACCTGAATACCATCGATTTCAGAAGCTGGACGGAAGGGAAAGTAGAAACAAAGTGCGACTAAAGGGTTTGCGTTGCTGATAGATTTCTTTAGCAGTTGGCGTTTTCTGGCACTGGGCACAGGTTCATATTACTGGTTTCTTAGCAGTATGCACTTTGTTTCGTTCGTTGGGTCGTCGTCGATTGTTGTTGAGTGTGATGAAAGATTATGGAGGAAAGGGGAAGAGAAAATAACAACCTATGGAAACAGAAATTCTAAATAGCAAGAATGTTGTAGACTTGGAAATGAACTATGGGAATCAAAAAGATAGGCAAAACTGCCTGAATTTCAGGTGGTCTGTAACTAAACATGCATTACACAGTTTCTATAGAGTCTAAGAAGTGGAGTTACAATTCTGAGGACGGATAAAGTTAAAACAGAACCTGAAGCTGAGTCCCTCTTTTTCTGTGCAAAAGTACCTTTAAAGTAGGGCATCCTCCAGATGAGAATTTTTTTTTTTTTTAATCAGAACTCTGAGCCAGCACATCGCATAGCACACACTTCACACTTTCAGGTTATAGTTTATCAAACATGGGATGCGTTGTAAAATTAAGGACAGCTATATAGAAAAACTTGCTATGAATAGCTGAAAAACTGTTCTATTAACTTGCAATGTTACCTGCTGAATAAGGGGCATTCTTAAATTTAATCTATGTTTGCACACTTAAAAACACCTCTTAGGAGTAATAATGGCAATTGTTATATTATTTAAACAAAACTGAAGGAAATGTTAACTTCTTATAATCAAGCTGAGTGTTACTGCTGTTCAAGCATCAGTACATAACTGGGTATTCATTATGCACTTTCATGTTCTGTACAATAAGAAAATGTACTGTTTGGTTGAATGGATTTTGCTTAGAGACACCAACTTCATATGGCAGCAAAATTAAACTCTGCGAACATGGCAAATTTTGTTTATTCAGTTGTCAGACTAAATGACCCCATAATGACAGAAAGGTATTCTAACTTTGATTTCACCAAAAGTTTTGTGACTTTAAAAATATTTCAAATGTTATATTATTAATCAGAAATTTTTAAGTTTATTTATTTTTTGAGAGAGAGAGAGAGTGTGAGTGGTGGAGGGACAGAGAGAAGGACAGAGGATCCAAAGCAGACTCTGTGTTGACAGTAGAGAGCCGAAAGTGGTACTCGAACCCATAAACTGCGAGATCATACCTGAGGTGAAGTCAAGACGCTTAACTGACTGAGCCACCCAGGTGCCCCTAATTAATCAGAAGTTTTAAAAATATTAGAGGTATATTTGTTCTGCTGATATTAATTAAATTATAAGTAATATTTTTAGAAAATTGCTTTTATCACTTTACATGACCATGGTAAATTTCCAAAAGGAATATTTATAGACCTTTTTTGTTTATTTTTTTTTTTTAATTTTTTTTTCAACGTTTATTTATTTTTGGGACAGAGAGAGACAGAGCATGAACAGGGGAGGGGCAGAGAGAGAGAGAGAGGGAGACACAGAATCGGAAACAGACTCCAGGCTCTGAGCCATCAGCCCAGAGCCCGACGCGGGGCTCGAACTCCCGGACCGCGAGATCGTGACCTGGCTGAAGTCGGACGCTTAACCGACTGCGCCACCCAGGCGCCCCCTTTTTTGTTTATTTTTAATGATTTTATAGCATTTTACTTATGTTTCTAACTTTACTTAAATGGTTCCATATGCATTATCTTAACTACACAAATGCATATACCTCACACATTAACACACTCAGCTTATATATTTTCTGTTTTATCTTTCCTATAATTGAAATTTTTATTAAAATATATTCATATATCATAGTTATGATTGACCCATAAGAAGTAATAGATTTCTAAAATATTAGTTCTGAGAATCTTAGTTTTTATAATTTTATAAGGAATTATTTTTTGGCTGCTTCTCCTATTTTCTGAAATATAATCTGGTGCTATTTGGGAGGATATTGCATTAGCTAGAATGGCCATTATAAAGTTATAAAATAAGATTTTTAATAGTAATCCTAAATTGTTCCTTGTTTAATTGGCAGTGTCTTTAGAAATTTACGATGTTCTAGGGGCACCTGGGTGGCGCAGTCGGTTAAGCGTCCGACTTCAGCCAGGTCACTATCTCGCGGTCCGTGAGTTCTAGCCCCGCGTCAGGCTCTGGGCTGATGGCTCAGAGCCTGGAGCCTGTTTCCGATTCTGTGTCTCCCTCTCTCTCTGCCCCTCCCCCGTTCATGCTCTGTCTCTCTCTGTCCCAAAAATAAATAAACGTTGAAAAAAAAAATTAAAAAAAAAAAAAAAGAAATTTACGATGTTCTATTACATGTACTGTGTTGATCTGAAGTCAATATATGTATGACATTTCTGAGTGAAAATGAGAGTAAAGGAGAAAAATAGAGCAAAGGAGATTTTACTGTCCATACTCATTGGTGCTCTTTCTCTTCTCACCAAATATCCCTTCTTTTCCCAGAGGGAGAAGCCAGTGAGAAGAAAGAACATTTTTTCCGCAGATAATTCTGAAAAGGTAAGTGTTCTTTTTTCTATGTGAAAAGAAATTGAAAGAGTGTAAGAGATAAATGCTTGGCTCCTAAATGTTATTTATTCATTCAAATAATAGCTGGTATATATTAAGGCAGTGGAAATAAGCAATGCACATACGAGACAAAAGTTCTTATGTTCACTTTGTTTTCATTCCAGTGTATGTTTATGTGTGTGTGTGGGGGTAATAAGTACATTTAACAAGTAAACCATATAGCATGATAGATGGTATTTAGTTGTGTAGGAAAAAGGAATTAAGAAGGCTAAATGGGGGCACCTGGGTGGCTCTGTTGGTTAAGTGTCTGACTTTGGCTCAGGTCATGATCTTGCAGTTTGTGATGTTGAGGCCCACGGTGGGCTCTGTGCTGACAGCTCAGAGCCTGGAGCCCGATTCCAATTCTGTGTCTCTCTTTCTATCTGCCCCTCCCCACTCATACTCTTTCTCTCTCTCTCAAAAATAAACATTTTAAAGATTAAAAAAAATAAAAGATAAACAGGGAATGCCAGGTGGGTATGGAGGATGACACTTTGAGTTGAGTGTTTTGGACAAGTCTTAATCAGAGGTGACATTTGAACCATAAAGTTCAAGGGAAGACCCTCTAGGGAGACAGAATAGTGCATGCAAAGACTGTGAAGAGGATGCTTGTCTGGCATTTTCCAAGAAAAGCAGGGAGGTTGGTCAGAAAAAATAACTGCCTTAACGTTTGATAGACATAATCTGTAAAACTCTGGGTCTGGTAATCCTTTGAAAATCTTTTTGATTTATTTTCATTTAAACCATCTGTTCAGGTTGTCCACGTCTTTATGAGTCACTCTTGGCAATTTGTATTTTGATAGCAAATATGCTATCAATTTGAGATACTTACTAGAATAAACTTCAGCTTTTGTCTTTAAATTGCATTCACCTACTTTTAGGGTTTAGAAGTGTCTTCCTTTGAATTTTTCATGTGATTCTCCTGCCACATTTCTTTGCAGAAGGCTTTAACTGAATTTTTGTTCAAAATAATTTATTAAATAAGTTGTCAATATACTTCAGTAAAAATGTTAAATAAATTAAAAAAAAAAAACAAAATTCCTGCCACATGGAGCCTCATAGTCTGGTGCAAGGATAAAAAACAAACATCAGTAAAATATAAATTATGTGAAATAATGACAATGCACATGAAGAAAATAGCTAGAGAGCCTAAAAAATTGGTAAGGATAACTTGCAGTCTTAGATTGTATGGCCAGGAAAGGCCTCTACAAAAACCAACAGAGTGAACTGTTTGGATATCTGCTGAAATTTTTCTTGGTGATTACCCTGGCACAAAACTGTGAATCTAGGGTAAGGCCACTAATAATCTCTTGTTTTAGTTACATAATTATTCAGCTCATTCACAGCTTTTCTTTAAAATGTGAATGATACATTTATTTATTTCTCAATTTTTGGCATCCTGTAACTTCGCATTAATGGGATTGTTTAAAAATATAATGATACTAATTAATTATAAAATAGTAAACATAATGTATTACTGATAAGTTATAGTGCAAAATAAGAAATGTGTAATGAAGTATGTAATACACATATATAAAAACAATTACATATAATGACACATAAATAGTGAAAACAGGTAAGAGTGAAATTTTCGAGAGAGGAAATGAAAGTGTCAAATGCTGTGCAATTCAACAAAAACTCATTCAAACAAAGCATTTTCTCTCCATTAGTTTTTTTAGACTCACCACAGTTCCATTCATATCTAGTTTTAAAAAGTTCTTCTATAAGCAAAGCCCTGCAACATTATCTTAATGTTATGTTTATGCTGATGTTTGTTCATCTGCTACATCTTTTGGTTAGTTGTATTAAATAAACATTTAATGATAGAAAAGTAAACTAGGGAGGTAGTTTATTTTTGTGAAAGCTGCATTGAACATGAACTATTCTGATGACTAAGACGATCTTTTTTAAAAAAAGAGGAATCTAGCAAGTTAGATTGAATGAATCTGCCAAATATTTTATCATAAAAACCAAATGTTCGGAGTTTTCAAAAGCAACAAAAGAATGCGGGCATGGAAAATCCATCATCAGCTAGTGTCTCAATTCTGAAAGTGTTATTAATCAGGTGCATAAAGTACACATTTAGAAAACTGATGTGGATTCAACTAGACTTATTCTGATGATAATTTCAATATATACAAATATTAATCATTATGTTGTACATCTGAAACTTATATGATGTCATGTGTCTATTATGACTCAGTTAAAAAAGTGATATTTGATTTTGTCAAGGTTCTAATAAGTGTACAGAATAATGCACGCATTTCCCTGATCATTCCACTGCATAAAAGTTCAATTTCCTAATTATATTTCAAAGAAGGCAAATCACAGATTAAAAAATTAATTTAGAAGCACCTGTTTACTTTAATAAGGTAATATGTAAAACTGATTAAATTGGTGAATTTAACATAATGTACTGAAGCATTTGTTCACTTTTTTAGGCGAAAAATATCCCCATCGCCCAACATATCCAGACTTCTCCCAGGGAGATTCTTGAGAAACATGCTGATTAATTTAATTGTAGGTGATTTTTTATTGTCACAGACAATTTTAGATTAAAACTTAGTGTTTTATCATAATTATAGATTCACATTCAGTTGAAAAACATAATGCAGAAACTAATCCTGTGTATCATTTACTCAGTTTCCTACAATAGTAACTTCCTGCAAAACTATCACACAATAGCACAGCCAAGATGTTTATACTAATACAGTAAAGGTGGAGCTTCTTTCCATCACCACGAGGATCCCTCATGTCGCCCTTTTATGATCACAACCACTTTCTTCCCACCCACACTCCCCCCTTAGTCCTGGGCAACCACAAATTCTTCCTCCAATTTCATAATTAGGTTATTTCAAGAATGTTAAATAAATGGAATTAAAGAATATGTAGCCTTTTGGGACTCAATTTCCTTTACTTAATTCTCTGGAGATCAAACAGGTTGAAGTGTGAAGAATTTCTTTTTCTTGCGGAGCACTATTCCGTGTTAGGTATGCACCAAAGTTCCTTGATCTATTTACCAACTGAGAATATTTGAGTTGTTTCCATTTTTTGGCCACTTCAAACAAAGCTGTTTTATACAAGTATTTGTGTAAGTTTGTATGTGAACTGAAGTCTTTGTTTCTGTAATAAATGCCCAGCATTGAAATCACTAGGTCATACATTAGTTCAAGTTCAGCTTTTTCAGAAATTTCCAAGGCAGTTTCCAGAGCATCTGTGCCATTTTACATCCCTGTCAATGACGTGTTAGTGACACTCATCAGCAGTTAGGGTTGTCACTTCTTTTAGCCATTCTGGTAAGTGCGTGGTAGTACCTGATTATGATTTTAATTTACATTTTCCTAATGCGTAATGATGTCGAATATCTTTTTATGTACTTACTTGTTATATGTATATTTTTGGTGAAGTAGTACTTCATGTCCTTTGTTGATGTAATTGTGTACTTTTTAAAATTTTACTTTGAATTTTGAGAGTTCTTTATATGGTCTACATACTAGCCCTTGGATGGATAGGCTGTGTGTCAATATTTTCTCTCAAGCTGTAGCTTGTCTATTTTTCCTTCTCATAGAGCCTTTCACAGAGGGGAAAAATTGTTTTGATGAGCTCTAATTTTCCGTGTATGGACTGAACTTTCAGTATCAAATCTAAGAACTCTTTACCTGGCCCTAAATTTTCTCTTATTTTTTATTTCTAAAATGCTTTACAGCTTGACATTTTACATTAAGCTCTGTGACCTATTATGTGTTCATTGTTGTAGAAGATGTGAAGTTTATAATGAAGTTCATTTTTTTTTTTTTACTTTTTAGTTTTGTGTGTTTTTTTTTGTTTTTTTTTTTTTGTTTTTTTTTGTCTATGGATGTCTAATTGCTCAACCACTTTTTTTGAAAACATTGTCTTTCCTTGGGAATATGTTTTTAGGTCTATCTCCAAGTTCTCTAATAAGTTCCTTTCATCTGTGCTCTCTCCCCCTAACATTATCAGAATCTACCTTACTCTAGATGTACAAGTTATGAAAACAGGTAAAGTGATCTCTTCTATTTCCTTTTTATCGAGTTTTTACTTTGTTTGTTCTTTTAATTATTTTAGCTATTCTAGTTCCTTAGCCATTCTATTAAAACAATTTAGTATAATCTTGTCTATGTCTATAAAAATTCACTTGGGGGTTTTTGGCAGAAACCATATGTGATGATTAATTTTATGGCCACCTGGATATGTATCTGTCCTATGGATGTGTACCATGCATATCATATGCAAATACATATCTTATAATTTTCCAAAAATGAATCAAAACTCATTCTGAATATGCATTTAAAGAAATGATGATTCTAAGGCATTATATCTAAGATTACCCAGCTAGATATTGACAGAATTGTCACTGAACTCTAGCTCTCTCTTATGTCAAGGTGCCTGCTCTTACTTTCCATATCAGCCTATATTCTATATACTATCTCCCTAAGATGGACATGATCTCATATATGGTTGGCTGAATAATTACCCCCCTCAAAGATGTTTTTCTTTTATTAAGTTTATTTATTTATTTTGAGAGAGAAAAAGAGAGTGCATGCACCAGGGATGGCCAGAGAGAGAGAGGGAGAGAGAGAGAGAATCCTAAGCAGGCTCTGTGCTGTCAGTGCTGGAACCCACAGACCCTGGGGTCATGACCTGATCCAAAACCAAGAGTCAGACTTGTAACCACTGACCACCCAGGCATCCCTCCTCAAAGATGTTTATGTCCGAATCTCCATAACACATGAACGTATTACCTTGCATCATAAAAGAGATTTTACCTATGTGATTAAGTTGAGGATTTTGAAAAAGGAGAATTATCCTCTTTGTAGAGTGAGCCCAATGTAATCATAAGGGTCACAAGGGAGACAGCAGAATCAGTGTCAGAGAGAGAATATCTTAGCCCTGAGGCAGAAGTCAGAGAAAAGAGAAGATGTTAACTGAAGGCATGATGATGAAGGAAGAGGCCACTAGCCAAAGAATGTAGGTGGCTGCTTGAAGCTGCTAAAAGGCCACCGTTCTCCCGTGGAGACTGTAGAAGGAATACAGGCCTCCAGATACTGCTTTAACGCCTCGGATTTTTCACCCTGACTTCCTGAACTTTAAGATGCTAATTTGCGTTGTTTTAAACCACTAAGTTTGTGGCAATTTATACAGCAGCACTGGGAGACTCCTATATCATGGTAGCCCAATTGTCTTATTATATAAGTGTCAGCTTTTTACCCTAGCATCCCAATGCCACCACATTCTGGGGCCATATGTGTATAGTCTTCTATAAAACTTTTTCACTTATGCTGGATGCACTATCCTTTGGCCTTTTTTTTTTGTTTTGTTTTGTTTTGTTTTTTGCATTGGAGTTTTTGCTTACATTCACCCTTAACCATACGTACATTCTCATCTCTGTTTCAAAGTCATTCATCAAAATTCCATTGTAATTTATAATTCACCTAGATGTTTCCATTTAGTTATTATTGATTTTATCTCTTTCCCTCTGTTTGAATAATAAGTGCCATTCCCCATCTTGTATGGGCACCTGTTATATATGGGCTGCTGCTAAAGTCTTGTGTGAACTTCTTGCATTCCATCCATTTTCATGAAATGAATTGCAAGCATTTGAGAGAAGTCTTGTTCACATTTTAGCCTTGAAGAGCTTCAGCAATCCTCTAAAGCGAGGGTTTTACAAAGAACAGAAGCCACTCAAATTATTTTTTGATTTAAAGGAGATAGTTATGTAAATAAATATTTGCTTAAAAAAATCCATTCAAGAAGGGACAAAAAAAAAAAAATAGAGTCAGGACAAAACAGCTAGCTGAACATCATGAACTAAGAACATTTTCTTTCAACAAATGGCTCCATGATGGGTCATCTTATTTCCTTTCATCACCAATTCCTCCAAAGTATTTGCCTTCCTCTCATATTACCGAACATACTGATCTAAATGTAACTTTTAAAGGCCTTTCAGCTCAAATGTTTCTAATTACAGGCTCTATGGCTTTTAGTTCAAACTATCATTGAGTGATAAAGAATCTGATTAGTCAATGATTTGAATGTCTATAGTAAGGTGCAGCCCTGGGTTCAATTAGCTTTCCATATGGGTGGAGATGGGGTAAAGCATAACATAGTATGAACTTTTAGTTGAGTGTGAATAGCAAAGCTTAACTGCCAGATGAATAGATAAGTACATGCAATTTGACAAATGTCTACTCCAAAGTACAAAATTAAATGAAAATAAAAATAGTACCTGCCCTCAAAAGATACTTTTGTTCCTAGTTTCGTGATTTGGATAGTCTGTTCTTTGGATTTCATATTAAGTTTTAAACACAGGAAAATGTCAGTTTGTGTTATCTTGCCTTCTTAGCCACTATCAGAGACTGCATATAAAGCTGGTGTATTTAAGTCAGAATTTAGCAGTATAATCTGGGAGCAGTATAATACAAGAGCTTATGATGAAAGTAATTATACTTTTATTTGCTTTTTAAGTTTATTGGTTTAATGATATTAGCCCCTATTTGCTTAGTTATTTTATATTAGTGTGATACCAATAAACAATTAGGTAACAGAAATGATCATTTTATTCACAGACATCCTTATAACTAAAATATAACAAAAATCTATGAAAGGTTTTATATGCACTTATTTCATTGAATTACCTCCATTTATTATCTGTATATTTGGATCATTCAGAACCCTCTTTAGGCTTATAAAAGGTATGTACAATATAAATAACAGCTTTTAAAAATACACAAACACATTTTTTTTTATGAAGCAAGGGATTATAGAGTCAATTTGAGTTACAAAAATTTATTTAAAATAAATAATATTAAAGATTTTTCTGAAGTACCATGCCTAACTTTTATTTCAAATTGCAATGTATATATTATTCATTTATTCTAATTTCAACAAATTCAATAAAACATCATTAAAGTTCTACTAAGTCAATATTAAAGTGAATTACAACTCTTGTTTATTTTTTTGAGTTTATTTAATTTTGAGAAAGAACAGAGAACAAGCAGGGGAGGGGCAGAGAAAGAAAGACAGAATCCCAAACAGGTTCCATGCCATGAGTGCAGAGCCAGATGGGAGACTCCAACTCATGAACTGTGAGATCATGACCTGAGCCGATATCAGGAGTTGGATGCTTAACTGACTCAGTCACCCAGGCGCCCCACAACTCTTGTTTATATATCAAAGTTCTGGTAATTGAATCAGCCTAAAAATGAAAATCTTGGGTTTTGTTCGTAACTATGTTGCTACCTCACATATATGTCCCCATTCACTTCTTTATTTGTACATACATATTAGTGTTCACCAGGGTACTCTTAGCCACAGTACCACTGTGGATTGCTTCTGATTGAATTCACCTAAACCATGATAACAACTACTGAATTTGTAAATCTAAAATCTGTTATCTTCAGTCCAAAGTTCTCTGTTGAAATCTTGAATCCTATCTCAATTCCCGAAGTACCTATACTCTCCGAGTTCACATAGTTCACTCTGAAACTAGGGCATTAAAATTGAACATAAAGTATTTTCCTTTACTTCTGCTCTAGGTATTCTGCCAGATACTCCTTTTAACTCTCTCTGAGGTGGATTATTTGATGCGCCACCACATCGAGCATCACAACTGAGAGTTTATTTCCCCATGACCGGGAGTGCTGCTAACAGTCCCCACCCAATTATCAACTCTCCTTGGAAAATGCCTTTTCTGAAAAAGGCATTTTATCAAATGCCACTTTTTCCTCCTGGGAAGCTCACACCTACTGACTGTTTAATGTGGGGGTATGAATATCAGCCTCTTTACTGAAATGGAGCCATTCTAAGGGCTTTCTCAGCTTCAGAGCTTCATGTGGCGTCAGCAAAGGCTTTGACTGCGACCACAGCTTAGTTCAATTTCTCCCTCTACCCAGTCCTATTCCAAACTCATCCTGCAACAGGATGACAAAGTAGACACTAACAGATAAGAGTGTGGAGTTGGATCACATATTAACTTGCCGGTAATAAGGACGCCATCATCACTGATGGAATGAGTATACATAGTACCGGCACAACAAAGCATAATGATTGTAAATTTTTTTATTGTGTTACGGTGAGATGGAGTTCCTATTGGGAGTGTACTGGTAGGTACAATACATCAGGTTTTGGAAAATATGGTGAAAGAGTAACTGTAAGGATAGTGGGATTATGTGATTATTGCTGGGTGTGAGGGATACATTTAAAAAAAGATAAGGAAAAGCTGAGAATGATTAATCACAACTATTTGCTAAATGTGAAAGTCAGGGGCCCCCAGTAATATTTAAAAACATTTTTTAACATTTATTCATTTTTGAGAGATCATTTTTGAGAGAAAGCGGGAGAGAGACAGAGTGTGAGCAGGGGAGGGGCAGAGAGAGACAGAGACACAGAATCTGAAGCAGGCTCCAGGCTCTGAGTCCGACGCGGGGCTCCAACCCATGTACTGAGAGATCATGACCTGAGCCAAAATCAGATGCTTAACCGACTGAGTCACCCAGGTGCCCCAACCTTCAGTAATATCTGTTGGGATGCACACTGGGTGTTGTATGGAAACCAGTTTGACAATAAATTATATTTAAAAAATGAAAATAAAAAAAATAAAGAGGTTCTTATCTGCTGCAGCTGGAAGGAAGAAATCTGAGTACTGGGCATCTATTCTAATAATAAAAGTAGCAGATTCCCAAGGCACTTAAACTCATAATTGAGGTAGATCTGTTATGGCTGGTGAGATGATTGGTTGGGAAAGAATAGGACCCTCATACATGGTATAGAAGACTTGGTTTATGTACGTGAAAATCTTGAATCTTCAGATAACTCAGAACCCTCCGGGCCTACAGAGGTGGACCACATTTCCCTATTAAGGACTGTATTGCTTGAAGGCAATGCAAAAACTTCCCCTTGGTAGTACAAAGTAAGCCTTCACCCACCTTCCCTCTTAGCCACTAAGCCACTGGCTAGAGTTAAGTCACAACATAATTTCACTGTGGATATAGTGAACTTGATAAAGGATTAAATAAATTATACCTCCAAATACCTGCAGAATCTAGCCAACATGTATTGGCAGGAGCAAGAAAGTGTGTGTTGAACTTTATCTAGTGGGCAGAACATAAATTTAGATGAGGGAATGTTTATTGATTTAAAAGCACACTTACAGAATTTAGGATAACACTCTCCAGAAAATGACCACAAAAGATGCAAGCACATTGCTAATATGGCTCCTAGCAGCATGGAAAAGGTGCAAGTCTACATGAAGTGTTGTAGAAACACTGAAATTGCCATGACAGATAATGGGTTAAGAGACTAAAAGCTTTAGAGAAGTGAGCTTACTAAAATGGGTATATTATGTAAAACTGGAAGACCCACCAGATTATTGTATTCTATAGGAGGGCACAGAAAAAAAAAAAATTTGTAAGAGGATTACCAACACCATGAATACATTCAGTGGTGGGATTTCTTCTGCTGGATGGGCTGAGGGAAATAACAATACAGAACTGTACAAACTGTTAACGACGAGGGCAACTGGACTCCAAAACAACAGTAGGGAGTTGATGATAGTTAAGAAGGCAGGTGGATGCAATTATTGTAATTAGAGATCAAGAAATAGTAGCAATCATGGGGGCCTGACCCACAGAGCTATAGAGATGAAAACTGAATGCAGCATTCCTAGGGAATGGATATATGGATAGTCATATGACAGAAGGACTCTTTCTCATCAAGCTTACATGTCACTGGGAAAGACCAAAAATAAGTTGGTAAGAAAACACAGAAATAACATTACAATGTTAGATTATAATAATATACATAACATATATAATAACATATAAAATATATAATATATATCTAATGTAATAATGTTAGAGTAGATATAATGTTATTTCTGTGTTTGATACTATGAAGTAAAAATGGAGTGTATGGTAGAATATTCATGAGAGTTGACTTCACTATTGTGGTCAGGAAATCTATCTGAGAAGAACTGAACCATGGTAGTTAGTTTATCAAAGAACCTGAGGATAAAATGTTTTGAAAGAGTAAACAGGAAATTAGGGCAAAGGGAAACCAAGCAGATATATTATGTAAACAAATAAAAAAAGAAAGAAAAGAAAAGAAAAAGAGAGAAAGCAAGAAAGAAGGAAAGAAAAGAAACTTGAAGAGTCAACAAATTATTTCAGGTACCTGGGATTAAAACATTAGAATTATGTTTTTTTGAGACTATTTCCTTTAAAATCTTACTTGCCTTACATTTGTCTTATGTTTAAATCCTGCATGTGGGACCAAAACCTAATAACTTCTCAAACATATAATGTCTATCTCAAATTTTATTTTAAGAGGTTTAATGTGAAGTTCTGGGAGGTTAAAAAATATATATATATATATATATATATATATATATATATATATATATATATAATCTGTTCTATCTATCTATAAAAAAATATATATATATATATAATCTGTTAATTCAGCAATTTAAAAATAGATTTATATTATAGCAATAACATGTAAAGAATATTAAGTTGTTAGTGTACAATATGTAATACAATTTAATTGAAGATTTATACTCACAACTTTAACAGTGTAATACAAATCATCCCTGGATGGGATGACAACTCTATTATGTTTAATGTATCTATCTGCTTGTTCATTTTGTCATCAACAGTCATTTGTGTCGCACTTGAGATGTACTATTTGAGAATAAAGGTGTACACAAGTGAATCAAAAATACATTACTCACTCTCACGGGCTTGCATTCTAGTAGGGATAGTGTAGTGAGAAGTAATATGGGGAGAATTCACATAGATTAAAGGATCACAGGTATAGGAGTGGGCTGTGATTTTATTTAGAGTGCTGTGGAAAGACCACTTGGATAAAATTATGTTTGAATAGAAGACTTTTAGAAAGTGAGAGACTGGTATATAGGGAAAGAACATTCCAGGCCAATGAAGAACTCAAGCAGATGTTGAGGTGAATGTATTTGGAGACTGTCAGAGAGCAGAAGAAGAGTAGGGGAGGAGGTGCACTGTCATTGGTGCAGACTGAGCTGGGGGAAAGAGAAAATAGTTGAAGTAAACCAGGCAGTAGGTAGATACCACACAACTTAGGGCTTGTAAGCCATTGTCTGGGTTATGACTTTTACCATATCGTAACCCAATAAGATGATAATGGGGTGAAATTTATCTGCCTTTGATTTTAAACGTTTTATTTTAGCTTCCTTGTGGAGACTAGTCTCTGCATGTGTAAAAATGGAAACACATCATGAATTCAAGTGAATGATTATGGTGGCCTGACCCAGGTTTGTAGCAGAGTACTTGTGGGGAAGCCGATCTCTCGGTATATTTGAGGACTAAGAAAACATTTGTTGATGGGAGGTTGAATTTGGAATTGGGAGAAACAGTGTTAAGGAAAATGGCAAAGTTTTGGGCTCAGACAAGTTAAGGAATATAGTTGTCATTAATTGAGAGGAAAAAGATTTTTAGGAGAGGATTTGAAACAGAGCATAGTTGGTGAGCTTAAGCACTGTCGAGTTGAAGATGCCTGCTGATCATAAAAGTAAAAAACGAAATAGGCTCTAGTACATATGAATATGCAGTTCAGGTTAAGTTTTCGAATTAAAATTAGAAATTTGGAACTCAATTATCCATAGAACTTAAAACAGTGACTATGAGAGACATCCCATTGGCAGTGCTTATAGCTACCATTTTCATGTATTATTGAGAAACTATATAATTCTTACAAAATAATATCAAAACTCTATTATTAACCATAAAATTGCAGAGGCTAATATTTAAATGTGAGGAACTTAATATGATTAAAGGAAGTAGTAATACCTCTCAGAGATCAAACTGATAATTCTCTTCACTTTTAGTCTTTCCTTGAAAACTAGGAATGTAATGCACAAACTTTTAAAGCAATTTTGTCAACAGCTTTTGTAGTGAATATGTCTGTGCATGCCTTCTTGTGTATGTGTGTGAATTTTTCACTACTTGCATATATATTCATAGAACATATAGTGCTTTCTCCCTCCATAATTTAGTGATTGTTAACGAAAACACAAAAACAAAAAATAAAACAAAAGCAAAACCTACTTTCACATAATTTCATATCTAGCAAAACTTTCAAAATAGATTAATATACATTCAAGGAAAAATGTGAAATGCAATTTTGTCAACAGCTTTGGTAGTGAATATGTCTGTGCATGCCTTCTTGTGTATGTGTGTGAATTTTTCACTACTTGCATATATATTCATAGAACATATAGTGCTTCCTCCTTCCATAATTTAGTGATTGTTAATGAAAAAACAAAAACAAAAAATAAAACAAAAGCAAAACCTACTTTCACATAATTTCATATCTAGCAAAACTTTCAAAATAGATTAATATACATTCAAGGAAAAATGTGAAATTAATGCAATCCTCATGATTTTATTTATATATTTCTGGGTAGTTATTCCTCTAATCTGCAGTGACACAGATTGGTATTATAACTGAGGATTTTAGCCAATGACTGCCTGAGTTCAAAGATTCATCCACTTACAAGTATCAACCTTAAGAAAATAAGTCAAGATCCCTGTACCTCAGTTTCCTTGTCTCTGAAATGAAAATACTCATGGAACCTACCTTATGAATTTTGTGATGATTAAATGTATTAAATCTATAGGCTGAATAGGATAGGGGCTAACACATATTAAGGATTTAATCAATGTCAACAACTTTATTAAAAAGGAGATTCTTCCATTATTATACCGATAAAGACACTAGATTGTGATTGGTCTAGAGTCACCAATATCAACTAACTCTATACCTAATAATTATAGAATCTAATTATTTTTTTCTTTTTTCTTTTTTTTAAATTTGTTTCAAATAAACCCTACTTATTAGTGTTAATTACACCTAAACAACCACACTATACCTCCTCATATCTGCAACTTAGGCATTTAATTAAAAGGCAGAGAAATAGGAACTTAAAAAAAAAAGCCTAACAACTTTGTCAGGGTACTTTAAACCTCATCATACATGGCACATTAAATCAGAATGGATAGAACAAGGGACGCCTGGGTGGCTCAGTTGGCTGAGCATCCGACTTAAGCTCATGTCATGATCTCATGGTTTGTGAGTTCGAGCCCCACGTCGGGCTCTGTGCTGATAGCCTGGAGCCTGCTTTGGATTCTGTGTCTCCTCTCTCTGCCCATCCCCCACTAGTTCTCTGTCTCTCAAAAATAAATAAATAGTGTAAAAAAATAATAATGGATAGAACAAAATAAATCAAATGAAAAATTCATAAACAGAATTTTTATATCATTTTTGCTGCATTATGGTTCTGTAGCTCAAAATGACAGTTGTCCAGACTATATACAGTTGATGACATTTTTCATTATTTAATGTTAAGGCATTTGTCACTTTTAGGATATTATGTAGAATTGTATCTGTAATAGTATATTTTCAGCCACGTCATTTACTTAGTATTTATTAAGATATCATGCTAGGAGGATGTAAAGTGATATGTATTGAACATTTTAATTTAACAGTACAAAAATTTCTGGCTTTACTGTTGGTGGATAACTTGCACACCAGAAGAAAAAAGGAGAGCTCCAGTATCTGGTTTTCAGTTTGCTTGAACTACTATAGTTTATTAGAGGCCTATTTGAAAATATATAATGTTATTTGTATGACTATCATTGTGGGAAATGTTTCTTTAAGAATCAGTATGCCTAATTTTCTCTGAAAATCCAAATGCTAGAAAGCAAAAACCTGTTTTTTTTCTTCTTAATTTGAGAGGATTTGTGGCCTGAATCTGAGAATGGAGGAAAAGTCTAATTTCAAAAATTAAAAATTATATCTTCTAGTAGAATTTTGGTCAAAGAATACTTGATAATAAATACCTGCTGTAATTATTATCATTAAGATTATGTTGATTAATGATTGGAATTTTAGTTTGATTTTTAGACAGACAGTATTTTTGATATGTTGTAATAAAACTTAAATTTTATTCTAAAGCAAAGACAGTAAATCTAATGTCTACTTTGGCCAAATATAATTATGAGTAATTTTCGGTAACAGAAAACTTAATAGGCAGTGTCTAGTCACATACTGTATAACATGGCAAATATCCATGGAAAAGAGTGAACAGTATCGAACTTGAACATAAGCATAGATTTCAAATACAACATGTAATCCAGGGAGAATGCGGCAATTGAAACAAAATCAATTTCCAACCTAAAAATTTGAATAGTGAGATAAAATTATGCTAATCTAATGTATTTGCCTTATTGTGGTTTTCAGTTCATTATGCTGCATGCATAAATATGAGATTGTTATTTTTCCTTTGATAATACTCCTTAAGCTATTTGCTTCAGCTTGGTTTGCCTCCTTTAAGTACTGGCACAGCTTTGTGAAAGAGCTTGTTTTCAAATGAGCTCTCATTGCCCGTTATATTTTATTTTTATTTAGTTTTGTTTACATCATGTAAAGGGCATTACCAATTATTTTACTTACTTGCATTATGAGACTATAGTACATAAGTATTCCAAATTGCCTTCCATTTTCCTCTCAGAATTCTATGCTTAATAAGAACATATCAAGAGACTAGGATACTGTCTCTGGCAGTAAATACCTCTGATTTTGCAGTGGTTCGGGTCATTGCTGCCCAAGTTCTCTGACCCGAATTGATGTTTCCATTGTCCTACTTATTACATAACTATTACATCTTTTTCCCCGTCACATTAACCATTTTCTAATATTTCACTCTTAAATAATCATTTCTATTTCCTTTATGTGTATGTGTCATTTTACTGAGTACTTTGTGGTTATGCCAATAAATGAAAAATTGGACAGAAAATATAAAGTGATGCATATGATAAAAAAATATGCTTATTTTGTCCAGATTTACTTGTCTCTCATTTCATTTTAAAATTTCCAATTTTGAGTATAGGCATATTTCAGAGATATTGAAGGTTCAGTTCCAGACACCACAGTAAAGCAAATATCACAATAAAGACAGTCAAATGAACTTTTTGATTTCCCAGAGCATTTTGATTTTTTAGACACAATACCATTATGTCTAAAAAAATGAATGTATTTTAATTAAAAAATATTGCTTTGGGGCGCCTGGGTGGCGCAGTCGGTTAAGCGTCCGACTTCAGCCAGGTCACGATCTCGCGGTCCGGGAGTTCGAGCCCCGCGTCGGGCTCTGGGCTGATGGCTCAGAGCCTGGAGCCTGTTTCCGATTCTGTGTCTCCCTCTCTCTCTGCCCCTCCCCCGTTCATGCTCTGTCTCTCTCTGTCCCAAAAATAAATAAACGTTGAAAAAAAAAATTTAAAAAAAAATATTGCTGAAAAATGTCAACCATCATCTGAGCTTTCAATGAATTATAATCTTTTTGCTGGTAGAGGGTCTCAATGTTGATTATTGCTCCTTGATCAGGGATGTGGTTGCTGATGGTTGGCGTGGCTATGGCAAGGTTTTAAAATAAGACAACGAAGTTTGTCACAATGATTGACTCTTCCCTTCACTAAGAATTTCTCTGTAGCATGCAATGCTAGTTGATAGCATTTCACCAACAGTAGAACCTCTTTCAAAATTGGAGTCAATCCTTGCGGTGCCTGGGTGGCTCAGTCAGTTAAGTGTCCAACTTCGGCTCAGGTCACGATCTCACACTCGGTGAGTTCGAGGCCCACATCAGGCTCTGTGCTGACAACTTGGAGCCTGGAGCCTGCTTCAGATTCTATGTCTCCTTCTGTCTCTGCTCCTCACTCACTCTCTTTCTCTCTCTCTCAAAAATAAATACTAAAAAAATTGGAGTCAATCCTCTCAAACCCTGCCACTACTTTATCAACTAATTTTATGTAATATTCTAAATCTTTTGTTGTCATTTCAACAATTTTCACCGCATATTCACCAGGAATAGATGCCATCTCAAGAAACCACTTT
The DNA here is from genome assembly GCF_014898765.1 of Herpailurus yagouaroundi. Taxonomy (NCBI): domain Eukaryota; kingdom Metazoa; phylum Chordata; class Mammalia; order Carnivora; family Felidae; genus Herpailurus; species Herpailurus yagouaroundi. Next base: position 1,657,148 of record NW_024412440.1, on the reverse strand, counting down.
CTTTGCTCATCTATAAGATGCAACTCCTCATCTGTAAAAGTTTGACCATGAGATTTCAGTAATTCAGGCTTCACTTCTAATTCTAGTTCTCTTGCTGTTTCCCCTACATATGCACTTAACTTCCTCTGACTGAAGTCTTGAATCCCTAAAAATCATCCAGAAACATTATAATTCAGTTCTTCCAAACTCCTATTAGTGTTGATATTTTGACCTCCTCCCATGAATGTTCTTAATGGTATCTAGACTGATGAATCCTTCCCAGAAGGGTATCAGTTTAATTTTGTTTTCAGACTCATCAGAAGAATCACTATCTGTGGCAGCTAAAGCTTTATGAAATGTTTTTCTTAAATAATAAAACTTGAAAGTCAAAATTACTCCTTATCTATGGACCACAGGATGGAGGTTGTGTTAGCAGACATGAAAGCAATATTACTCTTTGTACATCTCCATCAGAGCTCTTGGTGACCAGGAGCATTGTCAATGAGAAGTAATATTCTGAAAGGGTTTTTGTTTGTTTTTTGTTTTTGTTTTTTCCTCTGAGCAGTAGTTCTCAATAGTGGGCTTAATTAAACTATTCAGTAAACCATGTTTTAAACAGATGTGTGTCATCCAGGCTTTATTATAGAGTACAGGCAGAGTAGATTTAGCATAATTCCTATAGGTCTTAGGATTTTCAAAATGATAAATAAGCACTAGCTTCAATTTCAAGTCACTGGATACATTAGCCCCCCCTAACAAGAGATTCAGCCTGTCCTTTGAAGCTTTGAAGTGGCATTGACTTTGAAGAAGGCATTGACTTTTCCTCTCTAGCTAGGTACATCCTAGATGGCATCTTTTGCTAGTAGAAGACTGTCTGGTCTACATGGAAAATCTGTTGTTCAGTGTGGCCACCATCATTAATGATCTTAGCTAGATCTTCTGGATAACTTGCTCTACCTTCTACATCAGCACTTGTTAATTCACTTGTACTCTTATGCTATAGAGACAACTTCTTTCCTTCAACTTTATAAACAACATTTTCTAGCTTCAAACTTTTCTTTTGCTTCCTCTTCACCTCTCGCAGCTTTCTTAGAATTGAAGAGACTTAGAGTCTTGCTCTGTATTAGGCTTTTGTTTAAGGGAATGTTTTGGTTGCACACAGTGCACATCTTCAGAAAAACATAAAACAGTAATTCAAAGCAGTGGTTTAGGATTTGTGCTAACATGGTATCTTCAACAAAGAACAATACATTTGCAGAGAAATTACAAGACAAAGGAAAGCAGTTGTAGGCATCCAAGGGTGGGGGAGGGTAAATACATGGGAGGGAACTAATGGAGTGAGATTTCCTTGCAGTTCCTCTGGTGCCATTGCTGGGCTGATAAGAGTTTGTCTGCAAAAAAAAAAGATTTTATGTCTTGCCTTGAGGCTGAAACAGGGAGGCTTTTCTCTGGCTTTTCTGCTTCTTAATTGTCTTTACGCTAATAATTGTATGCCAGAGAGACATATTTTGGGGTTAAATAGTCTAGTTTCAGTCCATAGATAGAAAGACTAATATTTCTTTAAATCTCACAAGAGATCTGAAATTGTCATGCTTTCTACTTGAACAAGCCTTAATAACATCTCAGGTAACATTTTGTTAGATAATTGAATATACTAAATTGAGCACTAGAAATGTAACTTTCAAAACAAGAACTAGCCTCTTAAAACACCTACTATGGAAAGATAGCCCTCTATGACTTTACAGTAAACAATCAAATAAAACATGAAAAAATTCACTGCTTCATGTTCTCAAACAATTTGAAAGCAACGGCCACCTGACGGTTTCACCCAAATGTTACCAAAAGTTACCTCTACTCCCACCCATGTTCTCCCAAGTCCCAATCTAAGCCACAGCCCTTGTTCTAAAATTGTCCTCTGAACTTCCCCTTCTGATAGATTTATTAAGACTTATACTTAGCAGCTGACTTATATGCTCATAAAAATAGAGATAAACACAACTTGTTTCTTTTATACCTGTTTTTTGAAATTACTTTTCAGTTACCTGAAAAATAAAATCCAAATCTAGGTTTGGTTTTTAAATATAAATTCACATTAACACAAAAAATCAACTCATAATGTGTTATATACATCTTCTTCACCTTCCATAATTAACTGAAATGTGACTTTGTATTTCTTGGTGCTATGGACAAATTTATCTTAATTAAATTTAAAAAATCTTCATTTATATCTATGTCTTAAATATATGTAAGATACATATATATATATATATGTATATATATGTATATATATATATATATATATTAAGGTTTATTTATTTTGAGAGAGAGAGGGAGCATCAGCCAGATAGGTGAGAGAAAGAGAGAGAGACAGAGAGAGAGACAGAGAGAGTCAGTCCCAAGTAGGCACCCTGCTGTCAGTGCAGAGCCCAACACCAGGATCATTCCCACAAACCATGAAATCATGACCTGAGCCAAAATCAAGAGTCGGATACTTAACCAACTGAGCAACTCATGTGCCTCTAGACAGATATATAGATACAGATTAATCTAGGCAATTCTCATAATCTCTATATAATATTATGTTAAAATTAGACCAGGTACATTGAAAACAAGTGTGCCTTCCTTAACAGATGTCCTTTTAACTCCTTTTCCCCTAAAGATCTGTCTGACTTTCCTGAATAGCTCTCAATACTAGTCTCTTTTTGATTATGAAGCATGCATAGCCATTGTGACCCTTTAACATCACTTCTTCCAGTATTCCTGTATTTGTGACACAACAGTGATAGGCCACTGCAGATGCCCACCAAATTGTAAAGACAAATGTTTTGTTTGGAGAAAGTGGGGAAACTGTATGCAAGGTCCATGAGATTGAATGTTTATTTGGCTCATGCCCCAGAAATCTTAATTCTGAGTATGTACTTGAGATAAATCATATACAGACTCATAAGGGGATGTGGGCAATAATATTCATTTCAATGCTATTTGTGTTAGGCAACAAGTGGAAACTCATTAGATGTTCATAATTATAGAAGTAGATTAATTAAAAATGTGGATACAAACTACAATATAGTTTACAGTTAGAAACAACTATAAATAGTTATAGTTAATATACAGATAACACACATATGTGCATATATACAAATACACACATACACAGAAATACATACATGCATATACACATACACAGTAACATGGAATACTAGAGCAAAGACTAACATAATACCAATAGGCAAACTTTTAAAAGGCATACACATAGAAACAATACTACATATTTTGAAAGCATAGGTAATATTAAAGGACAGAGGAAATTTGTATCTGTGGAGAATGGGACTGAGGTGTAGTTAAAGGGGAAAATTATAATTTAAAAACAAAAATAGACAACACAGAGTAATGATGCAAATATGAATTTTAGCATATGGCTAATTCTACTTGAGGCACAGATTCCCGTAAGAAATGCTAATATATAATCAAGTGAGAATTGCCTAACACATTTCCAGTTTAATTGGTCTTGTTTTTGCTTTTTCCTGTCCCTTGGATAGAGATGGTAGTGTTTCAGGTTAGACTGTTAATGACTGATGTCATTGTACGAAGGAAGAAAAGAATCATAGTTGCCTATTTTCTTTGAGGTATGGAAGATTTATTTTTTATTTGCTGTCCAGAAGAGTTGATTTGTAAAACTTACATAAGGGTAGCTGGACAGGCCATGTTAACCAAACATACTGATTCAACAAAGAAGGCATGCTTTTCATTTTGACCTATAACTATTTGCTGTTAGATATTTTGCAGTATTTAGTTCCAATGTATAACATTGAAAGAATAGACATGACTAATAACCAAATAAGCAATGACTCCACAGCACGTAGTGAAATTTTAAGAAGGAAAACACATGTTTTACATGAAGTGAACAATAATTCTGATTAAATTGAATTCATGCCAGTAATTTTAATGTTGACCTTAGAAACAGTAAGAACTTTGGGGACACCCAGGGGTGGCTCAGTCTACTAAGCCGCAGATTCTTGATTTCCGTTCAGGTCATGATCTCACAGTTCATGTGATTGACCACCATGTGAGGCTCTGAAATGAGAGTGTGGAAATATGCAAATATGAATTTTAGCATATGGCTAATTCAACTTGAGGCACAGTGCTGCTTAGGATTCTCTCTCTCCCTCTCTCTCTGTCCCTCCCCCACTCATGTTCACGCTTTCTGTCTCTCTCAAGATAAATAAACAAACAAACATAAAAAACATGTTTTTAAAAAAGAAAAGAAACAATAAGAGCTTTAAATGTGCCCCAGATCATATTTGAACTTGTAAGATGACTCTGGCTGCTATATGTGAAAAGTTACAGGAGAATAGAAGATACAGGCAAGGAAATAAGAGAATATCCAATTTAAATGAACATATTCCCATTATATTTTGAAGTTAGAACCAAAAGGATTTGACTTCAGTTACTTAAGGATAACAATGTGTTATATTTATGTTCTAGGATTCTTTGCTGTTCAAGTGAGTTAATAACCACAGAGTTTCTAGCATTATGTTCAATAACTGGTAATGATGAAATCCAGGTATTTCTATCCTTTCAAACACTAAATTATCTGCATATTTTTAATAATAAACCATTTTTATCAATTTACCTAATTGCATTTACTTTTTTTCCTTTAAAATATCTATTTACATAGATAGAATACTACTATCTACTTACAGAGAAAACTAGAAAAACTTAACTTTTCTCCCTCTACATTAATCAAAACAATGAGTTAATTCCCATTCAATCGATTTAAATCAGTCCTCAAATGTATGTAAATTTTCCAATTTCAATTAATGTCTTAGATTTTTAGGAATAAGGTGTCTTATGTCATGCTCCATTCAATGTTTTTATTTATTTTTGAGACAGAGAGAGACAGAGCATGAGTGGGGGAGGGGCAGAGAGAGAGGGAGACAGAATCTGAAGCAGAATACAGGCTCCAAGCTGTTAGCACAGAGCCTGAGATAGGGCTTGAACTCACAGACTGTGAGATCATGACCTGAGGTGAGTGAGGTCAGACACTTAACCAACTGAGCCACCTACGCACCCCATGTCATGCTCCATTCAAATGCTAGCTTTATTGCAGTTGCTAGTCAATGTTAGATGTGGTTTTCTGAGACTTCTTGAAGTGTGCTCTGGTATGATCAATCCCAGGTATGGTTACCCATAGTAAATTGATTTGGCTCATCTATACTCAGAGGCTGTAGGGCTTGATGTACTAAGTAAAGTAAAATGTATGTTTGTCAAATAATTAATAAGAAAAATCATAATGATTCTTGTTTGAGAAAGGTGTTTGAATTAATTGCATTTTACCCAACTTGTTAATTTTTTGGCTCATTAACCAAAACCTATCTTCTCTTTTGGGACCACTAATAGAAAAATGATTAAATTGACACAAAATCAAAATATGTGAGCTATGAAATAATATTATATCTTATATAGGCTTTATATAGCAGAGTAACAAGTACAATATAGTTCTTTATACCATATGAATGTATGCAAATTAAAGCTCGTTCCACTTTCTTATGCACCAGTAAAACTCCTTAAGAGCCTGTACATGTTTTTGACACTTGCTAAAAGTGATTGGAATTGAAGCATAATGTCATGAATACAGAATTCCATCAATTACCCGGAATAAAATAGGAGTGTGTTTGCTGATTTCCCTGGGCATATGCATGATTTATATATTTTGCTTAGTTTCAATGTGAGAAAAGTTCTAAAATACGGATACAAAAAGGATTGTTGATGATTAATTCTGGAGTAATAACTTAGACATCATATGACCTACTGGGCCTAAATTTTTGTCCCATTTAAGTTAAAGACGATTTTTACAGCAGTGTGAAGTTTACAACAAAAATGAGACAGCGACAGAGATTTCCATACCCTTTTGCCTCCACGTATGCATAGACTCCCCCATTATCAATATCACTCACCAAAATTGTACATTTTTTACCTAACTTACACTGGCACATCATAATTGCTAGAATTCCTTTGTTTACCACAGGATACATAGAGATTTCAGTTGACCTCGATCTCAATGTGTGTCATTTGTTTGAGTTAGCTCTCAAATAAAATTTGATATCAACTTCAGCTGTATTAATACAAGTATAAGACCAAAGAGAAGGGGACCCTAATATCTGCTTAAATTGTATTTATCTAGCTACATGTGAAGAATTATATTCATTGCTGGATATAAAGTTTTTAGATGTATCTTTATAATGTGAAGTGGAAAAATCTTAACATTTGACAGTAAATGTTCAGAACAAAACTACATTAAAAAAATACTTAGGATAGCACAATAAGCTGAAAGAAATTATTTGATAGTGAAAATGTGCTTACTTTGTCTTTCCAAATTGCTATTTATTAGGGTCTGTGACTGTACAACATGAGTATCTATTTAGTGCATGAGACTTCAATTTAAGCTTTGAGATGCTTAGAGGGTAGAGGAGAGAAATACAGACTTCAATTCTTCATGAATTGCCTTGTTGTCTATATACCTATCTCTCTGCCTGCAGGCAATGTTATGAAAAAAAAAAAAAAGGAAAAAAAAAAGATGCAGAGGAAACCAAGAAAGCCATGCCTCTGTTTGGAAGGACCTTAGAGTTTCACAGGAAGGAGACATAATGAATACAATTAAATAATATTTTGTAATATGATGTTAGGAATGACATAATCAAAGTATTTTAATAGAGGGTAACTTTGTAAGGGCCTGCATTGCATATGGAGATTGGAGGCTCTCTCTAATAATGTGATCTTTGGATCAACTCTTGTGAGATTAAAAAGAAGCCAGCCAGGAAATAAAATGAAGATCAATATTCCAAACAGAGTGGAGTAGCATACACATTTAAATTCCAGGGAAAGAGCATGTTCTAAAAGTTTACTTTGGGAGAAACATGCATAACGGAAAGACTGATTTGTAATGAGATTGGAGATAGGTGGATGAGACCTGTAATGAGCTGGGAATGATGGGGACATGGATAAGAATGGCATCAATAGAGACAGAGAGGTAAAGTGAGCTAAGTTAGTTTTGAGTCTGAATTGATATAACTTACTTGATGACTTTTTTTTTTTTTTTAGTTGTAGGAGATGAAGTAAAGGAAAAACACTGAGCCATCTCTAAACATGTATGCATGTTTCATGCCATTTCAAAATAAATTTACTATTAGGCACTAAAATCACATAATAAAACTATAAACTTTACACCTAATAAAGTTTCATCAAGAAAGATGATGGTTAGGTCATATATAGACACATATGTTAATGGTTGCTATTAAATACTGAAACAATGCTTATTTTAGTACTACTAGATAGTAGAAATGTTTGAATAATATGAGCAAAAGAGATAATGTAGAAATCAACCTAGTTAATATTAATTATCATGATTGTGATTTTATTATTTTCAATTTCATATTTATTCTTACCACATTTTTAAAATCTTTTATTCATAAGTAGTCTCATTACTTTGCACATATGTACAAATATATATTTACACACACACACATACAGACATATTTTTGGTTTCTTCATGATGAAGGTGACATTATCAATAATTTCTGTATACTCTCTATTGATGAATCAAAGCATTGATATTCCATGAGTGTATACTATTTTTATGTACGGAATTATAGAGTGACTACCATGAACTTAATATATTTGTCCAGCAACACATAGCTGACCCTGTTATTCAGTCTTCTCATTTAGGAGTAGAAAGTCACTTAAGAATATCCCAAATTATTTGATATCAGAAGGATTTCCGCAACATTATTAGTAACTGTACTTTAGCTAATGTAAATCTGAATATTTTATTTGATATTGTAGATGCAAACACACTGATACAGTTTCTTACCGCCTCTGATTGGTTATATCGTTTTGATCATTTATACAAAAGGTTTAGCTTTGTGTTGTGGAAATAATACTGGCCTTGATGGCAGCATACCAGATTTTTTAGCCTATGTGACCTGATATAAAGACCATAATAATTAATGCTGGTCAGGTCTCAGCATATTCATTTTAATGTGAAAGACTAGTTTATTAAGAATATATTCAACACTAAACTCATGGTAAGTACTGAGAGTGTACAAGGTACTATGCTCTATTGTGGGAAACTGAAAATATGTAAAATATGCTTTTCTCCTAAAGGATTTAAAGGAGAGCAGGAAGGAGGGAGAGGGGACCAGGAAAGAGAGATTGAGAGAGAGAGAGAGAGAGAGAGAGAGAGAGAGAAGAGAAGAGAGAGAGAGGAATGTGAAGTAATGTGATCAGCATGAAGGGGCTTAACCATGAAGCTATGTTAGAGGAGAAATCAATTATATAATTCTCTATGGATGAGGACTTCAGGTTTCTACAATTAAATCTTCAGGAATGAGAAGATCTACTTAAGATATTGAATGGAATTTGAAGGAAAAAAGGAAGAACATGTACAAAGATTACAGAGCATGAAAAGTCATGGCATTTTTCCAGGAAATATAATTACGTCAACATCATATCGAGAGGTAGAAGATAAGAAAGGACATATAAAACAGTGCTGGGTGGTAAAGAACCATATCAGTCATACAAAGCAGTGTGGTATTTGTAAATATTTGTTATTTTTGTTTGTCCAACATCCAAATGTCCTTCTTAATTAGGAAGAATTCCCTAATAGCTACGACTTAATGAGAGGCAGGTCCCCACGTTCAACTATAAACACTGAATGAACTTAGAAAATCCTTTCTCCTAACTTCTATATTGGCCTAATTACCAGAGAGAATTACAGGGAAGAGATCCTTAAGAAAATGTAAGAAAATGCTAGGCATTCCCATTTCTCAATAGGAATATCATGAATCTTGCTCTATGGCTGGAGGAGAAAATTGAATTTTCCTTAGTTAAATTTAGATATCCTTAGTATCTAGTAAAGAACCCACTGAGATCTAAAATTTTAAGGACTGCATTGTCATCTCCACTCAATGGTGTGAACAAATGAGGAACTGAGAATTGTGAAGTGGGGTGCAGCCTCAAAATCAGGAAACTTTAAAAAGAGAATAAAAGTTCAAATATCAGCTCAAGTCATTGGCAGAAATCAAGAAAGTTTCTATGGTAGCGATAAAAGAATCTCTTATCTCACGAAGCTGAAAAACTGAGATACCTGATGACCCAAATCAAACATTGATCTATTGATCCTGCTGGTTGCGAATTACAATGTCAGTTACATTTACGTCCTGCCAGGTATCACATATGAAAAGCAGGACATTTATAGGATAAGATTGGAATCTTCAGAATTGTAATAGTTTAGGTAGCATGAATACCCAGATGGACAGCTCTCACTAAATCTCCCTTACAGATTGCCTTTTCTTCTTCACTTACTGATAAGGCTGATGATGATGCTTGTCATTGGCAATTTTCTGAAGAGGGGGAGGGTGCAGATCGCCCTCATTTCCTGTGACTATCACTTTTCAATGTTTAAAAGTCATTTAATAGAGTTGAGTTACCTCATGGAGGCATGGGGGAAAGAAAGAAATGACGATCACAAGTCAACAAACAAGAGGAAGTGTAAAATAATGAGTTTTAGGACTTTTCTAGTTTATGCAGACAGTCTAAATCTAAAATTGAAATCTAAAGTATAGGTGAGAAATTAATTCTATATATGCATAGCCAATGAGAAAGGAGAAAGATATATATAGAACTGGACTGAGAAGTTTCACGAACTTTCATCATATCCCATCCTGACTTACAGTCATCTTTTACTCTACCAACACTTGGGGTTTATAAGGAATTTTTTTGTCCATTGGACTTGGTAGGATAAGTTTGAAGCCTCCTTTAAAAATGACTTTACAGGACTTGCTGGCAGAAATCCTAATAGTACTTCTGTGCCACTAGATCATCGCCCCGGATATCCAGAAATGGCTTTAGAAAAGGCATATATTTCCATTGGGAAACCATTAATGGTTTCTGGAAGAAATTATGGCTTAAGTTAAGGATAAGCAAATATCCTTAAGGAAAGTCTGTGTCATGTAAAGCTCCCCAGAAAGACTCAATAATGACTACTAGGTATGAGCTCAAAACATAGATATACCTTTTCCAAACTTCAAATTTTCAAAAAGCAACAAAATTTGATGCTCAGCATGCTAATCAGTTACTGAAAGCAGATTGACAAAACCTTAGCTCATTTCACTATGAGGAGGCCAGTGATTTGTTTTTACTGAATATACATTTCTCTCCTGTAATGCTTTTTTTTAGTGCTTAATGAATAACTTATAAATTGTCATGATATACTACAGAATATTGTTATCAATAGGGAATTCACTTTACAATACAATAAATGAGTTAATGAACTATTGACCATGTAATTTCTGGTCATATAAGATATCCCATCTTTCATCCAAACACCTGGATGTTTGGAATGATGGGATGGCCTATTGAAATTACAATTAAGTAATTGCATTGGAGATAATATCTTGAGCATTTGGCGCAATAGTGTAAAGGAAGTAGTATTTTCTCTGAGTTGGTGGACAAGATGTGACTTGAGGTAGTTCACATTTAATTGCTTCTATAGTCTCTAAAAGAAAGAAGATTCAGCAAAATGAATGTGAAGAATCAAAATGATGAGAGGTGACACAAAGAGAATATTGAAGATTAAAATAGCATCTGAGTCAAAGAGAAATACTATTACTACTGAGAATTGCTGAGGGTCCAATCTAGTTTTAATACTATTTAGTAGTTCATTATTTTGTTGCAAACAGTGTTCTAGGCAGTGAATCAAACAGATCAAGTGCCTAATCACATGGAATTTTAATTCTAATGTGGGGAGAAGTATATTAATAAAAATAGCAAAATATTAAAGATCAAGCTGACAAGACTTGCCAAAGGAATTGACTGGGAGGAATCAAGAATGACTCAGTAATTTATGGACTGAGCAACAACAGTAATGTGGCCAGTTGCTAAACATGAAGTCTTGAGATAAGCAGGTTTGTGGGAAAAATCATATATTTTCTTAAAGTGATTTTGTTATCTCCAGGGTTCTAGTATTTCCTGTTGAAGTGTTCTTGAAAGCAGATAAAAGTGAGTAAAGAAATTATTTGGATTAGTTTCTCCAGGTTTTAGATTAATTAGTTATCATGACAAAGAACCTGAGGGTTCAAAGTAAATAGTGAAAGGAATAAAGCCAAAGGAGACTGTATGAAAAGAAATGAAAGAGACTTGGTAATGGATATCTCTGTGAATTCAACTAATAAATATCAAGACATGGAACCCACACAATAAACTGAGGTAAATATCATTGCCCTCACAGTATTGAGATGAAGCTGAGGCTTAGAAAGTTTAATAACTTGGATGTACTTCGGTCACCCACCCAGTAAATATTGGCTATTGAACAGCCTTTCTGACTGTTATGTAGTGTCTGAACTACTAAGCCATATTGTTGTTCAACAATTAACAATATTACTAGGAATTTTCATTAAATATGGCCAATCAAATTCTTACATAAATTATATACTTATATAATATTATATTATATAAAAATTCATATGTATATCCATTCTTCCCATGAAATTCTAACAAAAATCAGAAGCATATGTTTTAGACACATTAATTAAAATTCCAAAAAAAGAATAGAAATATTAAAACATAACAATAAAGAGATATGCCAGAAAGTAAACCAAAGAGAAAAAGAGATGGGAAAAGGAGAAGGAAAAAAATCTAAGCATATTATAATATAAACCCAGGAGTTTCAGGAAATGGCATATAGAAACTAGTAGGAAATTGTCAAATAAATAGATCAGTAAAAACTCTAGATCTGAATAACCTATTCTATAGATTAAAAGAAAAAACAAGCTCCCTCCCTCAAATGCCTAGACAAATCTGTGCTAAAATTGCTCCATGAAGCACATTATTAAGAATTTCAGAAAAATATAAATTTAATGAATATCTTATGGGCTTTAGGATATATGTGGGCAAATAGAACAAATAAGAACAATTAATACACTGAAGCCATTGCACTTTTTAACAACACCACTTGGAAACACAAAGATCATGCAAAATAACTTTAACATTTCTGGGGGAAAATGATACAGAAACAGGATTTGTATAACCAGCCAAATTATATATCAAAAGTGAAGATAAAATAAAGATCTTTTAGACAAGCAAAGACCCAAAACTGTAGTTCCCCAGTACCACTTCTTAGACTCTGAAGAGCTATCTGTGCCATCAAAAGGAAGTAGTAAATCAAGAAAAGTAGAGTATATGGCCTTCAGAGGAAAAAAAAATAGAGGATGAATGGAAGACCCCAAATGAAGGCAAATGGAGATACCAGAAAAACAGTAATGCAATAAGCCTAGAATCAGGAGAATAATCAATTAAAGATCTATCTCCAAGAAAGAGTAAACAATGAATCTGACAAATGATATATTTGATACTGTTGCAAGTAGATTTACATTTCAACCAGAAAGTGTGCACAAAATAAAAATATGGGAAAATATAATCATTAAATATTCCCAGAAAGAAAGAAAAGTGGTATAATAATGAAATTATAGTATTCTATTATTCAATATATATATTGAATTTGATATATGCATGCAAACAGGTATGTATATAAATAATAAATTGAATGTCGGCAATGGTACTGTAACAGAACTAATGTGAGTTCACTCCTTTGTGACTTACAGATAGAGACTATGCCAGGTGGAACTGTCACACAAAGGAAACTTTATTTGCAGCAAATAAGGAGATCATGAGGAATAATTTCCAAAGCTGTAACTTGTCCCTTGAGAGCAAGGGTGAATGGGATCCTTTAATTTAGAGTTGGGATGAATACTCAGAAAGAAAAGTTTTGTCATTATGTGTAGAGGCGGGTATAAGGTTGTGTATGTGCCTTAAAAAAGCATGCCTATTTATATGTTGTACATTGTGTCCATGAGGTTTGTGCTCCTCCTTGAATAGAGATTTTTGTATTATAAAGAAGAATAGGTAACATCAGTCACTTCATAGTCCAACTGTGATGATGTGAGTCAGTCATTGGGCTGAGCTCAAACTGGGCTGGGTGGTCTGGGCTGGCCAGAGCTCTTCAGAAGGGCATTTGTTATTGCTTGAGGGAGTAGTTTCAATTTCCATCACCAGATGCTTTGCCCATTGGGTCTTTTGCTTGAGTCAAAAGATAAACTGGAAAGAAGAATGTAAGGAAAATGTGGGACAAATGTCAGTGGATACATGCAGGTGGGAAGTAAAGGTCAGGAATTGGGGTTGATCTGTAGGGTCGTGCTGGTGAGAGTACATTGACAGTGAAAAGCATATGTGAAAGCTGGAGGTCAAGTGTATGAGAACTAAGTCATTATTTCTATAGTAGGAAGCCAAGAAATATTGTTTAAAATTGAAAAATAAAAGAAATTATAATAATATTTTTTGGTAATATCAAAGTAAAATCACAAGATAGGGCTAAAACCTTTGAGTGTTATAATCCTTTTAGAACTGGTCTTTTAAAACCTTGAACATGTATAACTTTTATACAAAAAAGAGAGAGAAATAGGGAGAATGGGAAGGGAAGATCTAGAGATAGCCCTTGTATTTTAAAAATTAATTAGTAGGCTCCAGAATGATTCAATGCGTGGCAACTTCCAAGGTTACCTGTGGCAAAATAGGTTCAAGAATTCCTTACACTTACACAAATGGGTTAAAAAAGCTTAGGGCAGAAAGTTGCAGCCACAGGTTGAAAGCACCTAAGGTTAGTTAGCGAGATATTATATTGGGATCGTAAGTAACTTGTTATGTCACTTGCAAGAACTACTTTCCATCTGGACCAATATACTTCGATCAAAACTTCAAGCTCCACTTGCCCCCCAGACCCTTTGCTTCTTACACATACAAGTTAATGAGTACTGTCTGATTGTTTTCTTCTGCATGTATACCACTTGTGTAAGATCTTGGGCGCTCAATAAATACGGAGATGAATCCCCGCCTGTTCAGGGCTCTTGTCTCCTCCCAGACATTAGCCTCTCTCCTATTCAATTCTGCATCTGTCCTCTTGCTGGACAAGACAGAATTTCAGACTCATAGTCTGCAACAGTTGATCAGTAAGACTTTTGTTTGTTTTACTGAGCATTATTATAAACATTGATTTGAATATGTTTCATGTGATTTTGCAATGATTACTCTTTTAAATGCTCCAATTGTCCCAAGCTAGTTGATCATATTATTGCCTGAGAAGAAACCAAATATGATAGGTCTTCTAAGGTAGTGCAATAAAAAAGTATAGAACTCTTTTTCCAGTTTTTATGACTATGTACGTGTGTGTGTGTGTGTGTGTGTGTGTGTGTGTGTGTGTGTGTGTGTGTAGATGCTCTCTGAAAATATAAGAGAGAACAAGAGAGTAAACGTGTGGATAGTTACTAATTTTGCTATTTGGGATGTGTGGAAAGGGACAGCCTAACTGGAGTAGGTAATGTCTGAAGTATTAATTAAAAGGAAAACAATGTATTTGGAATTTAGTGTTAGTTTATATTCCTTATTATAGCAAATAAATATATTTTACCACGAAAAAGCCTCTAAATATCATATAGTTTTCTCTTTGCAAAATTTTGTGTGTTCAATGTCTGAGTATAATCAGAAGTTTAAACATAAATACCACTGTTATTTCTTCAGTGCTTTAAAGCAAATTTGGATGCCAAACTGCCTGTTCATATCCAGTGGAGAAGAAACATTTTCTTCTCCTGAGAAGTAGCCATATAATAGCAGAATTGTGTTTCACAGATCTCACAAGGAAATTGCAGCTTTGTTGCCCAAACAATTTCAAAAATCTATTATTTCCTGACAGACCATATTAATATATTTGCAAAGCCAGCTGCTTGTTTACTTATAATCTACATATTGTTTTATTGGGTAAAACCTTTTTATGTTCATACCCTAAAGGAACACATTCCCATTTCATATAATTGCAAACATGGGGTTTTAAAACCATGGGGAACCAAAGAAGATATATGGATGGCAACCAAGCATATGAAAAGATGCTCCACTCAAAAGACATGAAGGAAACTTAAATGCATATTACAAAATGAAAGAGGTTATTCTGAAGGGGCTACATACTCTATGTTTCCAACTATAATAACATTATTTTTAAAAAGGCAAGACTATGGAGACAGTAAAAAGATCAGTAGTCAGCAGGGAATAGAAGAAAGAGAGGGATGAATGCGAATAGCACAAGGAATTTTTAGAGCAATGACAGTATTGTCTATGATATTACAATGGTGGATACATATTGTCACACATGTGTCCAAACCCATAGATACACAAAACTAAAAGTGAACCACATGGTAAATCATAGATTAGGGGTGATTATGAAGTATCAACATAGACTCACCAATTATAAGAAATGTTTCACTCTTAGGAATAATGTTGATGATGGGGGAGATGGTGTGTGAAGGTGGATAATATATGGGAACTTTCTGTACCTTCTATTCAATTTCACTGTGAACCTAAAACTGCTTTAAAAATAGCAAAGCAAAAAACAAAACATTAGAGATACAAGAAACACTTGAATATATTTTAAATGTTCTGTTTCTTAATCTCAACCAGGATACAAGTGTGTTTAGTCATTATATACTTTATATGCAATATTTAGATATTTGATTTGAACTCTTTTATGCCATGTAAGCTTTACAGAGACTAAAAAATTGTTTTCAGTATTAGTAATTGTATGTTTTGTATAATCTGACCTAAAAATAATTTCTATGGTACTTTTTATGAATTAAATAAGAACTGATTGGAAATCAGTTTCAAACTCAATCATAACAGCTTAAGTATAAGTAATAGAATTGCTTTCAGAGTATTAGGTTACCTAGGGGTAGAAAACCATGCAATCTCTTATCACCAACTGTTTTCATACTATAGTATTTTTAAGTGACTGTAATGCTTTATCGTTTGCCAACTTCAATTATACCCTTTATGTTGTTAATATTATGTCTGTCATTAAAGTTTCTACTCTAAAATACAAATGTTTTCGGGGCGCCTGGGTGGCGCAGTCGGTTAGGCGTCTGACTTCAGCTCAGGTCACGATCTCGCGGTCCGTGAGTTCGAGCCCCGCGTCGGGCTCTGGGCTGATGGCTCAGAGCCTGGAGCCTGTTTCTGATTCTGTGTCTCCCTCTCTCTCTGCCCCTCCCCCGTTCATGCTCTGTCTCTCTCTTTCCCAAAAATAAATAAACGTTGAAAAAAAAATTTAAAAAAAAAATAAAATAAAATACAAATGTTTTCAAGGAGTACAGTTTTTACAGTGAAATATACATTGCCAATATGTTTAATCAAATTCAAGTATATAAAACCTGGTTTACTAACAGAAATGTTTATGTTTGAAAGCATTAATATAAATGAGGAAAAAGTTCTCCAAAATTACTGCAAATATTATGCCACTTTGTTGAAACTAATCAAAAATATCTAAAGAAACAAGCAATCATCAGACACATGCTATGATAAAAATGATGAACTAACTAAATTGAGATTTTGATTTGAATGGAAAGTTGAATTAGGGATTTTGAAAATATAATTATTTTAAAACATTCCAATTTTATATGGAATTATAACATTTAAATGGAAAGTTTTATTTACTTTGATACAGTGTTAATTAACTTGCCTTCAGGTGCCAGGTAAGGTTATTTCTTGGATTATATATTAAATGTTTGAAACAGTTGTAAAGTTTACAAAAGTGAAAAATAATGCCATTTTATTTGTAATATTGTAGGTCCTCATCTTTATCCTTCTATAAATCTTCCAATGCTAAAATACTACCATAAAATTTAACAAAGGCACTTTGAAACCTATATCTGTTATCAGAAATACTATTATTTCAAATGGATCCCATTTCAAGGTAAATAAAGAGTCATTTGGTAAATCCAAAAAGTGTTAAGCTTTATAATGCACTTTTATTGAGGTTATAGTTCCCAAACTAGAATGACTATGTGTGACAATATTTTCCCTCAATATAATGTTTTATGGGAAAAAATGAAAAATAGTTTGAGCTTTAAAATAACTAAGCATACTATCAAAGTTATTACCTTGTGATACAATATCTCCTCTCATTTGATTTGTAAAAGCAGTCTAACATTTTCTTATCCATTCCAATGACAAAACTGTAAGGTTATCAGTAGTTGCATTGGTTATAAATATATTAACTTGAATTAAGAACTCAATAAAATTGCATGTTTTCTTTTATTTTACATTATAAATTAGTAAATTCTTGTACTAAATTGGAAGAGCTATTCATTTCGTCTATGCATAAATTGTTATAATCATACATTCTGCAAAATTGTTACTGCTTCCAGTTATATTCCTTATCAATGAGGAGATAACTTATTCATCTTTGCCATACCATTAAAAATTCCTTAATATTTGTCCTTTAGCTTTGAATTAAAATAATATTGGTATTTTAGAACATAATTTAGGTATTAAGGATTTTGTAGGAGCAAATAGGCAACCCTAAGAAGGGCCGCTTTGGCATGACCATTATTTTTATTTAAAAGCAATCAAAACCCAGCAGATTCAGGAAAGGCTTTTTACCTCCCTGTCATTGCCTACTCGTACCAGGAAGAGAGCTATTAATAGAGATTCCTCTTTACTTAGGAAACTCGCCTATATAATATGGAAACATTTATCTTCCAAACATCTTCTTTCACCTTCCTGATAATAGTCTTTCTCCCTTTTGTATTCTCAGATCCTACCCCTCTCCTTAGCACATGTAAACATCTAATTGGCTAACTCTTTGGAATTTCTGTGTCTGCATGGATCCCCTATACACATATGCCATTAAATTTTATTTTCTCCTGTTAATCTGTCTCCTGTCGATTTGATTCTTAGTCCAACTAGAAAGACCTTGAAGGGTAGAGAGAATTCTTTCCCCAACACCTTCATAGCCATTGCCAAATTTTCTCCAGAAAAGCATTTAAAATGAACATTATAATCAAGAGTTGTCTGTTCTGCTACTTTCAATAACGCTAAGTATTGAAAAATATACAGACTAAAAAAAGTAAACACCAGGGGCACCTGGGCGGCTCAGTGGATTAAACATCTGACTATTTTGGCTCAGGTCATGATCTTAGAGTCAGGATCAAGCCCTGTGTCAGGCTCTGCTCTGAGCATGGAGCCTACTTGGGATTCTCTCTCCATCTCTCTGCCCCTTCCCTGCTCTCTCTCTCTTTCTCAAAAAAAAAATTTTAAAAAGCAAACACCTGATACCATTTGTAATGAACATAAGGAAGGATGAAGAAGAGATGAAAAGAAAAGGAATAGAGAGAGAAAAAGTATAATAAATAAATCTGACATTCTACAAATAACTCTAATCCATTAAATGCTCAAAAAATACAACTTGTTTTGTACAATCATAACTATAAAGTTATTTAGTAAGTTATTTAATTTGTGACATTTCCTCTAGATTGTAACTTCATGAGGTACAGAATGTTTCTTTCCATGTTTTCAAGTGTTTCTGAAGAGTCTAGCACAGTGCCTGGTATAGTAGGCACTCAAGAAATACATGTTGGTTGGATAAAAATTGCATCCGTTCACCATTGCTATTAAAATAATATTGTATTTTGTTTGCCACGTGATTTTGTTTAAAAATTTTTAAATGTCTACATCATCTTCAGTAAGTACAAAGCCACTTATACTGTGCTATAGCTATGTCTTTCAAAGAGTTTTTTTAGGCATTGCATTTTCTAACAATAGGGCTTTAATTTATTTAATGTGTTTGGAACACACAGAAAGCAAGGAAAAGTCATGTTAGGTGGTAAGAGACATGTTCAAAGAAGTATAAAGCAGGGATGTGGCATTGCCTGGCTGGCTCAGTCCACAGAAGATATGGCTCTTGATTTCAGGGTTGTGAGTTCAAGCCTCACATCCGGCATAGAGCTTACGTTAAAAAAAAATAGAAATAGGAGTGCCTGGGTGGGTTAGTTGCTTAAGTGTCTGACTCTTGATTTTGGCTCTGGTCATGATCTCATGTCATGAGATCGAGCCCATGTGGGGTTCTGCACTGGGCATGGAACCTGCTTAATATTCTCTCCCTCTCTCTCTCTGCCTCTCCCCATTAGAGCACATGTGCATGCATGCTGTCTCTCTTTAAAAAAATAAAAATAAAATATAAGGGAGCAAGTTTGTGCAAACCAAAAACAAAGGTATTAATTAATTCCAATAAAGCAGCTACATTGGTTATAGCCCTTATTGGAAAAAGTAATGGCCATAATTATAATGTCCATGGGTTCTACACTGAGTATTTTACATATTTACATTTCCTTATTTATATCCATTGCAACCTTAAGGCCTCACTGTTATTATTACAGATGAGAAAACTGAGCATCAGAAATCTGAAGCACTAGGAATTTTAAATGGCACCATTACAAACCAGATTGGATTTAAAAAGAGAAGAGAGGGCTTTTAGTCATTAAAATATATTTCTGCTAATAATTAAGATACTAAAGTATTTGGTAGAAATTGACACATTAATCTTTGAATCCTACACTCAAGTGCACGTGCGCGCGTGCACACACACACACACACACACACACACACACAGTCACACTAACATATTTGACCACAGTTATGGAGAGCAGTGCATTTTCAACTAAACGTTACATCAGAATCATCTGAGGTTGGTAGAGCACAAATTTCTAGGTAGCAGTCCCAGAGTTTCTGATTCAACAGGTTGGAATGGGGCTTGAGGATTTTCATTTATAACAAGTGCCTAGTTGATTTTGATGGATGACACTATGAGAAGCACTAATCCAGGGGTATTATCCCTACACATAGTGTTCTTTTGGTAAGTGATAACATGGAAGAAATCTCTATTATCTCAGAGGACGAGCTTTGTCTTTGCATTTCATACAGGCTTACAGGTAGAATGTTTACCACTGTCGTTAGGCACGTGGGAAAGCATTGCTATATGAGTATAGACAGAGGCAAAGTGGAAATAATTTATTCCCTAGAGAATTTAACTTTTTCTAGATTCTTTGAGACTTTCTGAGATTGCCAAAGGATTATAAAAAATTCTTATACATATTTCTCTTCCAAAATGGGTGAGTTGCATTTTCCCACATTACATATGTGATAGTGGGGAAGATTAGAAGAGAGATAAGGGTTATCAATTAAAGGTGATTTGGACTTTCAGCTACATTTCCTAAGAGGGCAGGATTGATCCAAGAAATTTTATTTATGACATGTAATAACTCCAACCGCTTCAGTCTGGGGTGAAAGAAGAATGCTCAAAATATATATCTGAGGCATTCCAGGCCTTTACAGAATATAGAGCATTTCTGTTTAAAGACTAAGGGCAAGTCAGAGGATGGGTAAAGATCTCTAAAGGCACAGAAAGCTGAGACGGGACTTAGAGAACAAGGAAAACTCCGTGACCCAAAAAGCTGCAGCTGGGCTATAGGAAAGATAGAGAGAGTAAGTTAATAAGCTGAGGACTTGGCTAAAAAAAAAAAAAACCACAGAGATCTCAGGGATCATGCAAAAATGCAGGTTCCAAATTTTTCTGAAGGAAACGTTCTGATTCCTTGTCAAAACATTTGAAGGTATGTAGCAAATGAAATCAAAGTTGCATAGGAAGCCTAAATGAAACTCAAACACATATTATATGTGCTCAACACCTCACGTCAATGATGTGTCAAAAGAAGGTGCATGCTCTTTTCTGAAGGTAAATAAAGAGCAAACGAAGTAAAATAAATATTCGAGAAAAATACAAGAATTAGAGCATATTAAAAAATGAAAAACATCCACCCACAGATTCGAGAAGTTCAATCTTTTTCATACTTTTGTGCAATATAGCTTAATAGCCAAAGCCAGGATGTTAGGGTATTTCTTAACATATTACATTACTCATACAGAAGATACACTTGATGTGTAATATATAATTTTTAATATAAATATATTTGTAAAATAGAATATAGAATGTTTGCAAAATTTATATTATCCCAGCACTACCCGATATTTAGTTAATTCAATAAATTGAGACAGGTTGATTACTATTGTAAATATGGATCCTTAGAGCTGAAAAATAAACCTCAGTTGTCATGTATTCTGTGTTCAAAATCACATGATCCATGCTGTTTCTAATTGAAACTAAGTCCCTTCTCTCCTATCCTTGTGTTATGTAGAAAATTTTTTTTTTTTTTATGTAGAAAAATTTCTATAGAAGTGCAATGTTTGGTCAATTAAACTATAAAGCATAATAAGCCAACAACATGAGTGACCACATCAGCAATTTTCCTATAAATTAAACTAACAGAATTTAGAGATATTTTAGAGGGGAATATTAGATTCAAAGTCACTGCTTACAGGGTTTGAAATTATAGAGGCTAAAGAGGTTACAAGCAGCCAGAGTGAATTAATGCAATTCAATAAATTTACACACATACAGATACACACACATACACAAACATACTCAAAGAATGCTAATAAAATGAAAAAACTAGACAAATTTAAGCAAAATTTTTGCCAGCTTTTCAAGACCACTAACAAATTTAAGTTATTGGTGTATGGGTACATGTTAAATGCAAATTAAAGTTAAATTATTTTTTTCATTTTATTATCAGTACTGTCACTTTAGCCCAGATCAAAACATCAGCACTACACCAAAAAACAAGCAAACAAAGCAAAAAAAAAAAAAAAAAAACCCAAAAAACAAAAAAACAAGAAAAATCCACCAAAACAACAACAACAACAACAACAACAACAACAACAACAACAACAAAACCCTTGGGGCAGCCTCACCAAAAAACAAAACAAAACAAAACAAAAACAACAACAACATCTGCACTGCAGTGAAACATTACAGCTGCCCATTTTTTAACTGACAATGGAAAATATTCATTCTTTTTTCTTTAACATAGATTTACTATTTTCCTACGGAATTTTAAGTGTATTCCTGATGAAGTCACTTCAAAATGTTATTGAATCTTTTGTTTAAACTCCAATTATATCTTTCAACAAGTGTGCCAAGAATAACAGGTTGTGCAAGGGTTTTAACCAAAGTTATTGGGTCTGTAATTGTGGACTCTATATCATTGTTGTCAGGAAAATGAGGGGAGTATGTGTCATTTTACATGTTAAGGATAGCTAATACAACAGGATTTTGTGTAGGAACAAGGTAGAAAATTGTATTTCGAATGCGTTGTCAGCAAAATTTCCAGTGAATTTTTGTAAACATTTAATGTGTCTCTTTACCAGAGAATTCAGGAAAGATTTATGCTTGTAAGTTTCAGGAAAGATAATTAAAGGTTCATATAAAAATAACCCACACCACTGAGGAAGAAGGATTCATAAAATAAATAAGCAATAACATTATAATTTTTGATGCTCTTCGTGTGTGAATTGCCCACAAAGGTATTCAGTAGGGCTGTTTAATTTAATAGCACTTACTCTGCAGTCCTTACCGAGGGGAAACTCCCATACATTGAAAAGAAGTTGTCCATTTAAAAGATGATTGAAGATCAGACTGACAGAGGCTGTTTTTTTTACTTGCTTTAGAGCCCATGCTTCTTTTATCTCATTCAGAATGAAATGCTTAGGCATAGGATTCACAGAAATTGATCACTTTTCATGAAAATTGACAAAATCACGTTCATTAGTTATTTTACTATTTTGTGAACTATATTTATTAATATAGTGAAAGAATATTAAGCTAATATTCCTCTATGCTGTTCAATATAGTGGGCTCTACACATGTTGTTATTTCAATTTATATAATTTTTAATTTAATGAAAATAAAAACTGCATTCCTCTGTCTCACTAGTCACATTTCATGTGCTGATGTGTTCCATGTGGCTAAGGACTACCAAACTGAACAGTGCAATATTAAAAAAATTTCCATCATTTCTTTAAATTAATTTAATATCTATTAGACACAACTGGCTTAGAATGACATGTCTTAGATAAATTGATATATAGTAATGATAAGCAGCTTATAGGACTTCTCCACTATGTTTTCAAAACTATATACCAATAAATGTATGTCTTATCATATATTACATATTTATATTGTTTGCAGAGAAGTTATTACATATTTTGGACCATGTACTTATAAGTAATTGGATTTTCTGTTAAGTTATTTTATAGCAAGCAACCCAGGAAAAATTCTAAATTTAATAAAAGTGTACCCTTTTCTGATTTTTTTCCTATTGAAAGTATGATTATTTTAAAATGTTTGGTTTTTTTTTATTTTTTTTTCAACGTTTTTTATTTATTTTTGGGACAGAGAGAGACAGAGCATGAACGGGGGAGGGGCAGAGAGAGAGGGAGACACAGAATCAGAAACAGGCTCCAGGCTCTGAGCCATCAGCCCAGAGCCCGACGCGGGGCTCGAACTCACGGACCGCGAGATCGTGACCTGGCTGAAGTTGGACGCTTAACCGACTGCGCCACCCAGGCGCCCCATAAAATGTTTGTTTTTTTACTACTTTTAACTATTGATTGATTTTATTTATAATTTTTAATTTTTTCCACAGTAGGTTTTTTTGCATCATTAATTTATAGTACTTATATTCAAGCTAGGACAAGGCGCCTGGGTGGCTCAGTCTGTTAAATATCTGACTTGGGCTCAGGTCATTATCTCTCACCAGTTCTTGGGTTCAAGCCCCACATCGGACACCGTGCTGAGAGCTCAGACCCTGGAGCCTGCTTCAGATTCAGTGTCTCCCTCTCTCTCTCTGCCCCTCCCCTGCTTATGCTCTCTCTGTGTCTCTCAAAAAGGAGTAAATATACATTTTATAAAAAAGATTTAAGTTAGGTCTTTAGTGTATTACTAAAAAATCACAAAAATTTGGTTTTCTCTGTTTCAAACTGAAGTATACTATAAATTCTACAGAAATAAAAAATGATTGAGACTTAACATTAACCAGATTATACACCATTGAGATTCCAAATAATCATCTTTATTTTTTATTTTATTATCATCATATTTCTTATGAAACAAATTAATATGAAATAGAAAACATGGATGGGGAAAACAACATAGAGGTACAATAATTATAAGGCACAATCATGCCATAAGTGCCATAAAGCACAACTTAGATATAAATTGAAAGCAATTTAAACACAATCTGATTGACTCACTTCCTTGATATATACTTTTTCTGTTGTATTATTCAGTGTTTTGTTTTGTTTTGTTTTGTTTTTCTTGAAAATGCCTCTCATTCTAAAGTTTAGTCCAGGAGTCTGCCTTTTTGGAGCAATAATCCGAATAACAGTATTGATCAGTGTGAACAGTTATCCTGTGCAACTTAATTGGCCACAGTTTTAAAGCTTAGGTTTGTGCTCCCTTTTCTGAGGTATTTGTTGATATTTTTATACAAAAGGAGAATGATTAAGTCTAATTGTAAACAGGACATTTTGATAGTAGAGAAGATAATGGTCTCTTAGCATTTGCTTCAAAACATCTAGTAGCATTCATTGAGTAGTAAGGAGATATCCTTCTTGGAAGCATCTAGATAACATTTGTTTATTCATAAGATATTTAATGAGCTCTATTATGTGAGGGAATTGTGCTAGATTTTCCCACACAGTGAGACTAGTATATTTCTCAGGCCATTAGGGATGGGTGGAAATGTTTTGTTTTTGTGATTACCTAATGACTTTCAAAGATGAGTACAAGATTTCAGCAGGTTTTTCAACTTCAGCACTATTTAAATTTTGGACCAGATAAGTCTTTATTTCCAGGATTGTCCTATGCATTGTAAGACAATAGTATCTTTGGCCAATAGCATTCTCACTGGAAACTAAAAATGTCACCAGACATTTCTTAAGTTCCCTTTTGGCAGGGCAGGTCAACTGCCCCCAGTTGATAACTACTGGAGCAGACTACCAGTTATTGGTAACTACCAGGGTGAAGATTTTTACAAAATTGCTCAACAGTGATCATCTTTTTGCATAGCATATAGTCTGCCAGTTGGAGATGGAAATCTCTCCTGTCAGGATTTCATTGGAGCAGTAGGGTGGAAATCAACTCGCTATATGCAATATAGAGAAATGGGAATTGGAAATTGGAGACAATAAATGAGACCCAATATGCCTAGATGCTTAGATATGAAGGTGCTTTACATAAAGAGCTTTATGGAGTTGAATGGCGGAAATATCAAGTAGATAGTTGGTAACACAGACCTGAACCTCTGAGAGAATTCTGATTTGAGCTATTCACCTATGGTAGCATTAGCGTATTGTGATAGGTTAGCCATAAGAACATGGCACTTTTATTTATGCTATTTATTTATTTATGCTAGCCCTTTTTAAATTTCGAATTAAAATTTACAATCAGTTAAGACAATTATGGGACATTCTACAAAATATCTCAGCAGACTATTTAAATGTTCCAGACCCCTAAAAGACAACAGAAGACAAAATTGCCCCAGATTGGATGGTACGAAGGAGATGTTTAAACTAGATGCAGGAGGGAACCCAGTTAGTATTCCAGAAAAGAAAAAGAATACTACTAGAGAGAAAGTTTCTAGAATCCAAATGCTTGCTATACTTTAGTAGTAATAATACTGTACCAAGGTTCATATTTTGGCTTAGATTAATATTTTGCCTAAATATTTTATCTACATCATTTGTCTTTTTTAAAAGTTTATCTTTTATTAAGCACCACAGTTATGTTTCAACCAGTGTGTTTTCTTTTTTTATTTTGAAACAAAGGTTCTGCTCTAATGTGTGTATCTTAAATAATTTCTGTATGTTATACTTATATATATTTTATTTCAATGGAGAATCAATGGTAAAATTAATATTTGTTTTATAATATATACTTTTCATGTCTGTTAAAAATGCTACTTGCATGACAAGTACAATATATACAGGTACATTTTTTAAGTTTATTTTTGAGATAGAGACAGAGAGTGTGAGCTGGGAAGAGGCAGAGAGAGGAGACAGGGAGCTCGACCTCACAAACTGTGAGATCACTACCTGAGCCAAAACCGAGAGTCAAATGCTTAACTGACTGAGCAACCCAGGCGCCCTACACGTCCATTTTTTAATTTTACTCTTCATGAACTTATCTTTTTAATAATGATATACTTTATGTTTTAAACAAGTCTGAAAAATATTATAATAAATTCTTTCCCTTATTGCTTTTTTTTAACAAAATTGTGTTTATTACTCTTGCTCAATCTTCCTGATAAACTTCAAATTTAATTTACCATGTTACCAAAAACATGTGTTTGCACTTGAAGATCTAAATTAATTTAGAAGAATTGAAATCTTGGATATATTTACATATTTTTATATTATCTCTCAAAAAATAATATAATTCTCAATTTATTTAGTTTTTTAAGGTTATTAATTATTCTTTTATATTTTTCTTCTCATTGTCTTTAATAAAATATGTTGTTACACTGAAAGGGGGTATTTTTCATAGCCATGCTAATTAGTTCATATATTTCCATAAGAAATTACTGACTTTCATATACTAATCAGACACCTAACTAAACCCCTTTTAACATAAAGTTATGTTTCATATAATTCTCTGTGGTTTTCCAATTAATGAATCTTATCTTCTACAGATAATGATGGAACTTAAAATCTAAGTTTCACTTACCACATGCTAGCCACTCCTTTGAAACTTTTATGAATATTAGTTCATTTAATATAGATTTGTAGTTTATTCTTCTTGTGTCATTGCACTGTTTTATACACCTTAAAATAATGTTGAATAGCAGCACTGACAATCAGATTTCTTATTTATATTTTTATTCAACTATAATTAACATATAGTCTTATATTAATTTCAGATATACAATGTAGTAATTCAACAATTCTATATAGCTCTCAGTGTACATCAAGATACGCGTACTCTTAGTGCTCTTTATCTGTTTCACTCATCTTCCCACCCACCTTCCCGATGGCAACCACCAGTTTTCTCTCTGTATTTGAGAGTCTGTTTTTTGTTGTTTTTTGTTGTTTTGTTTGTTTCCTTTTGTTTCTTAAGTTCCACATATGAGTGAAATTATATGGTATTTTTCTTTTTCTTACTGACATATTTTATTTAGCATTATACCCTCTATGTCCATCCATGTTGTTGCAAATGATAAGATTTCATTCTTTATATATGTGTATGTATTTATGTGTATGTATCTATATATGTGTGTGTGTGTGTATATATGTACGTATATACATATATACACACACACACATACATACATACCACATCTTCTTCATCCATTCATCTATCAGTGGACACTTGGGTTGATTCCATATCTTGGTTATTATAAATAATGCTGCACTAAATATAGGGGTGCATACAGCTTTCTGAATTAGTCTTTTCATTTGTTTGGGTAAGTACCCAGAATCAATGATGTCCATATATTATTGCTTGTCCTCATTTTTAGGAATTCTATCATATGCTTTCCCTATTTGCTGTATACATCAACACTTAGAATTGAACCATGATATTTGTGAATCTATCATGTCGCCAAGCTACCCAGTTTGATTTGTACTTCAGTGAGTTTCCTATAGCAAATGAAATTGGAAATAAAATAAAAGTCCCTTGCCTATAAAGATATTTATATATAAATAAATAAAGATATATTTATGTCACTGCTTCTTAGCAAAGTGCTAATATTCAATATATCTGTCTTCTGTAAAATTATGGAATTTTATGAGAGTAAATTAATTTATTTAAGTGTCAAAATACACATATGTATATATGAGAAAGTATATATAAAAAGATATCTATAAATATTTTCAAACTTAAAAAGGCGATTTTTTGTTGCCCAAAGGTAATTGATATTTTCCATTTTCCAGAGAAAGTTAATTTGATAAAAGAAAATTAAAGGTATAGTGACAATGGGTATGGTTTCTCTTTATTTCTTGAAAAAAGATGAATTTCGGGCTACATATACTGAAAATGCTTGTAAAGTCATAATTTTCCTCTCTTGTTATGGTTACCAGCACAGAGCTATAATATATGTAATGAAATACTATTTTGAGGCTAATTTTCAGAGTTGAAACTCAAGTATAACAAATCAAAGCCTTAGCTCTGGTAGCATTTTCTTTTCTGACACTACAGAAGATACACATTCCCCAAGTGTCTAATATTCTGGCATATATAACTGAAATGATCACGCCCCTGTCAAAACATTTAGTGCTTAGGTTATAGACACTGTGTGTACTACCTGATTTGTGAAGTTCTTCCTTAAATTCTTAATTACTTTCTCTGTAGGAAGATCTTGAGGTTGTAACATAGGTATAAACCTCCAGGCCCAGTATCTGGAACATTAGGTTAAAAATATACTTCAAAATACAGTACCTTTTACTTTCTTACAAGTTGGACATGTTTCTTCTCCAAGTATTAGGTGAACGGCCAACTCAAACCTTTTGGCCATAGTTATGTTTGGCAGATGCGGCTTTCTTTGGATTTAAGAAATCATAGAGAGCCAAGAATAAAAGTGAAAAAATGTCTTGGAAGTATGGAGGTAGGCTCCTTCTCTAACATCGGTCTTCTCTGGAATGAGAGTCAAGAAATATAATGTTTCTGCAGTTGTTAAAAGTTAGAAGTGAAACACCATTTCTCCCTATAAATATTCAGGGCCCTGGTTTTTGGAGGACAGGGTCAGATAGGAAATGATTTTGTAATTTCTTATATTCTACTGATGTAATATGGTAAAATTTCAAGGGTGTTAATTAAATACAGAATGTAATTTTCAAACTGATTAAAGGGCAAACAGAATGAGGAAAAACCTTACACAAATGAAGACATATGAATAAACAATAAGTGGGAAGAATGGAATGCCAAAAATAAGATGGCTGAAATATACCATGAACTATTAATAACCACTATAAATATGAAAATCTCTGTAGAGCTACAGATAATATGATGTTATAAAAGCAAAGATATGAGACAACATAGAGTTTAATTCAAAAAGCATTCTGAAAAATAAGAAAAAGAACAATATTGAGAGGCTTAATTCCTCTTGTGTCTTGATAGATTGATTTATAAAAACTCAAATGCATTTTGATATACCAGAAGTATACAGTTAGACAATGCACTTTAAGATACAATAAAGCATCAACCAAATATTGTTTTAATAGATTTCTTGGTTTTACTAGAAATATTCTATTTCTTAGCTAGTAAAATGACATCTACCAGATCATTTTTTCTATGTACTTTGCCATTTTCCTACAAATCTATTAAACATTATTTTATTATTATTTTATTTATCACTTTAAGCAGTATACTATTTTGTGATAGTAATTATAATGAGATTTATTATGCATATGTTATAAATAAGCAGAGTATTTGGGATATCCAGTGAATTTCTTCCCTGGCTAATATCTTCATTCTCTGAGTTATCTTCGCTTTATCATTTTCCTTGGAGATTTATCTCAGTTGAGCCACAATGTCACTGATGTGATTTTCTGATTATACTGTTTATACTCTTTTAATGGCTTTTTATAGCATGAAACTATGCCCATATTCCTGTATACAAGGCCCTTCCCATGTCTACTGCCTACCTCTCTAACTTCATCCTAACCCCCTTCATTCATTGCCCTCACACATAACAGGGCTACTTTAAAGTTTTTGAACAATCTACCCTCTTTTAACAGCTCCTTTACAACTTGGTTTTATCATATCCTTTATTCTTTTCCTTAGAGAAAATCAAATAACAACCCAAATATACATAGTAAGAACTAGGATCTGGAGCTAGTGTCAGTCACTAAATTCCTGATTCATGTTATAAGGAAAATGACCATCCTTTAGTTTTATAATAGAGTAACTCTAAAATATGTGTGGGGAGAAAGGGTGAACAGAAGATTCTTAGGTTATTCCTCTCACTTCAAAACCACCTTAGGACACAACTCTTGGTCAACATCTCTGGACAGTATTAACTAAAAAATTTGTTAGGAATTTTCCAGTCCAAATTGTGAGGTTCTGGCCAAAGACTACCTACAAGATTAAGCACCTTTATTCTATTGTGAAGGTTTGGAAATAGGTATCCAACATTTCTGAGAGGCAGCTAATCTAGAGAATAGGCCCAGGCTGCTGTGTCTGAAGGCTATGTAATTTACAAGATATCAAAGTGGAAAGAACCAATACTGATGGCTTCCAGGATCTGAGGCTCTACACACACTCAAGCCTCTCATGTTTATACATGTCTTCAGGCCATCAAAATTCTACCTGAAATCCACTGGATGTCTGTGACCCTTTTGCTATGTATGCTGTTTTGTTTCCTGCTGGTATCCTTTCTTATAACTCAGTAAACTTGGTATTGGTTGAAGCTTCTGGTGAAGCTTGTTTCTCTTAAATTGTCAATCTGCTCTTACCTAAGAGTTGATGCTCTATATGCTGGTGATATACTAAAAACTACAGAACCCAGATGATACCAAAACAATTCTATTCAAGTTTCACTGAAACTCTGATTAACTTTATCCTTACACTACCTGATACAAGTTGTAAACAGCTATTTCTCTGGGTTGCACTAAAATCTACACTAAATTCTACAATACAATAGGCACCAAGTACAATATGATTAATCCAAAGGAATGCAAAATTTAATTTCTTTTGAACTTATACTACACATTAAGATAGTTAATAAATGTTTCTAAACGATTTCTACTTATACCCTCACATGCTTATACTCTAACCATGGATTTGTCAGAAATTCAATATAAGAGCAAAGAGTTACCTTTATTTCCCCAGACATAGAAGATTAAATTACATCTATGCTGAAGTTTTTAGAAATATTATATTTTTAGATGTTTATTTTACTGGTGATGTCTGAACAGTGTATTTCCTTAATTTTCCATTTAGTCGAGTTTGGTGGGCCAGTCAATAAACTGTCATTTTGTTAGTTTATGCATATTCAATAAAGAAAATACATTTGAAGGATATAGATCTATGTAGCAAACTCTTTTTAAAGTAAGAAAGTGATAACCATAAAATTTTAAACAGCAGTTACCTCTGTGGAACAGGCAGAGAGATACAATAAGAAGGAGCAGTCAGAAAACTTCAAAGTAATGCTGCTATTCTAGTTTTTAATTAGGGTGACTAGGTCATGGCTGCATTATTATGCTTAATAGTATTCACATGTGATTTTGATTATATAATTACATTTGAGAAGTGTAACTGGGAAAGTCCTTGGGACAAGATAATTGTCTATGCTTACTAAATGTAAAATAACGGGAAAATTACAGTGTGTCTTAAGTAAAACTTTCTTTGACTTATTGTTTTAAGAAGCCTAATCTAAGCCACTCTGTAAAAAAAAATTTCAAAATGTAAAAATGATCTATGGTTTATATTTAACTTATATAACTTACAGTGTATAGAAAATATATCTGTGTTTACTTCCATATATATTTCATAATCAATATTAATGTTTTATTTTGCATTTGAATGTGTAGTGATGAAATTACAAGATACCATTCAATAGTAAAGAAATAGTTTGACTTATGACACTGCAAGGTATATTATTCTAACTTGGCATAGTGTATTGTTATTTACTGCTGTGTTGCAAATTGCCCCAAGATTTACTGGCTTAGAAGAACACACATTTATTATATCATACTTTCTGTGGTTCAGGGATCTGGGCTGGACTTAGCTGGGTCCTCTGCTTCACTCTTTCTCACAGAGTTGTAGTCTTTGTCAGCCTAGGGCCTGTAGTCTCATCCAAAGGCTCAAATAGGGAATGATCTCCTTCTAAGCTCACCTAGTTGTTGTTGGCAGCGTTCAGATCCAAGTGGATTGTTGGCTAGTGGCTGTCCTCAGTTTCTTGTAACATGATCTCTCAAATGTGACAATTCATCAAAGCTATACACTGAGAAGTCAGTAGAGTCCACGTGTAAGACAGAAGTTATAAGCTTTTGTAACCTAATCATGGAAGAGACAGAGAACTTGCCATGTTCTATCAGTTCCATTCCCACTTAGGGCACAAGATTACACATTCTGCCAATACTAGGTGCCGGTGGTCATTGTGAGCTATCACAGAAGTGTATCTAGTACATATAGCAGGCCAAGATTAATTAAGACTTGGAATAAATCAGTAATAAATATATATAGTTGGAAAGGTGTGGTGTGTGTGAATGTGAAAATAAGGCATGCCAACTGACTGCTTATTTGTAGCTACAAGCCTACTGAGATTGAAGGCATAACCTTCCCTTCTGGTAGCATTTTATACAGTTAAATTTAATTCATCTGACTAATTTTCCTCTCAGGCAGAGAGTCAGACACAGGAGAGACATGGTCTAAATTACAGTCATTTACATAGTATAGGTAATTACATCTGGTAGGATACTGAACATTTTATATGCTTTGATCAAATGCTATGGTTTTTAATATCAATGTAAATAATCAAACCACTCATAAATATGTTCAAATATGTCAACCTCAAGTATTAGCCATAGAAATTACTATTTATGTTTACTGTGTGAAAACATGAAAATGGTTAAAATTATTATTTATAACATTATTGAAATATGTGGCGCAAATCCATCCTAAAAGTAAAAGATATGGATTTTAAATTAAAACAACTCAGCAAAAGAGTGTAAAGAGATAATAGATATGTGAACTCTGTAACAATAACCAATACATCTTTAAAGTATCCTCATGATTAAAACTTTGTCATACCACTTAAATATATAGAAAAGGTAGCAAGAAAACTTCAAACACAGTTACCTATTTAAACTTCATGGCAACTTTATGAGATAGATGCTAATATTAATCCTATAATAAGGATTATGAAGTATAGGCATACCAATTCATTAACTTGATTAAAGTTCACGAATATTGAAAAATAGCACAGCCATATTTTCAACCCAAGTAGTTTGGCTTCAGAATTTGTGCTCTTAACCCGATGCTGGGTTTCTTTAGAAAACAATTTTAGTATACCTACATCTCTTGGAAAACAATATAATTTCTATAGAAATGTTTTCTATAGAAAACAATTAAAACCTAATAAGAATAGCAACTATATGTTGGAGATATCATACAATTAAAAATTAAACTTACACATAGAAGTAGACAATTATTACAAGATTGTCGATTACAAGATTACAGCTATTTCTAATTATTATTTCTGTATTTAAAAAGAATGTTATTTTCTATGAGCTGTATTCCCTGCCTGTCCACTGATTCAGTTTCATACTACCTGAATCATTAATAAATGATGATAAATGTATGCATCTCTAATAATGTCACAACATTTTAACTGACTCAGCTAAATGTCCCTGGTAATTTCAAACTAAAAACTCAGGGAATAACAAGGCCATTGTCTAAATTCTCTGTCTCTTTACTATTTTGTTTAGAAGGCCAGTAAATTTCCGGGGTGCCTGGGTGTCTTAGTTGGTTAAGCACCAGACTTCAACTCAGGTCATAATCTCACAGTTCGTGGGTTTGAGGCCCACGTCAGGCTCTGTGGTGACAGCTCAGATCCTGCAGCCTGCTTCAGATTCTGTGTCTGCTCTCTCTAACCCTCCCCACTCATGCTCTGTCTCTCTCTTTCCTTCAAAAATAAACATTAAAAAAAATTTAGAAGGCCAATGAATTTTCAATATTATCCTATTTTCACACATAAGATTCTAACCAAGACCCGAATTCCTCAGTTTAGTACTGTTATATAGGAAAAGTATAGGTTTTCATATGGTCATACAAAAATATGTTCACCTTAGGGAACTATTTTCTTTAATTCTGATAATACTGGTGTTGTATCTCCTAATTTTTTTAAAAAGATAAAATTTTGTCTCATGCAAAAAAGTAATACAAAGATGTGGGGACAAATCACTTGGATTAGCATGGTACAAGAACATCATATTTGATTAACCTTTATATGGAAAAAGGGAAAGAATAGGAGGAGACTGGATGCCGTAATGTATTAACCAGGTGGCAAGGAACACTGCAGATAGGTTTAAAGCAGGGGATATGGAGCTGGATTATTAAGATATGAACCCTGGCTCAGCAGGGTTCCTTAAATGCTCCTTAAATGCTTTAGGAGTTTGGAAATGCTAATTGCTTTTTGTTTCATCTTAAAAATGGTGATAACAAAAATATCTACTTTATAAGAGTTTATACACATTAACTCATTTATTGTGCCCAGACCTTGCTTACTCAGGCCCTCTCTTAATTCTACAAGCTTTCTTTGGGTTCCTCAAGCCCCATTTCTGAATAAAATAAACTTCAGTCCTTCTGAGATCCTGTGTGTACCCACCATCTACACATGTTACACATGCTGAAACACCCCGCCCCGCCTTGCTCCTTGCTATTGGAAAGCCCTGCAAATTCCAAGTCTTGGCTTATTTTTGTCATTTCCAGAAACCATCCTTGATCCTTTTCAGACCATTGTTGACACATATCTTCTGAATAACCACATTGCAGCTGGCTTATTTCATAGACATTTCCACATTGTTGGCAGTTATTTATTCATCTCTATTTAAATTTCATTTATTTAATTTTTTTAGAGTGAGAGGGTGCATGTGCATGCACGTGCGCAAGCAAGCGGGGGAGGGGCATAGAGAGAATCAGGCAGACTCCATGCTCAGGACCAAGCCCAATTAGGGGCTCAGTCTCAGGACCCTGAGATCATGACCTGAGCCTAAATCAAGAGGTGAATGCTTAACCAGCTGAGCCACCCAGGAGCCCATTTGTTTATTTTTATGTTAATCTCACCAACCTGTGGGTTCTTTGATGGCAGAGACTAGGTCTTTTAACCCAGTGTCTCAGGTGACATCCATTGTGCCTCATACATCATAGATGTTCAGTAAATACTGGAGCAAAGGAAAAACGAGACAATGGTTTTTCTTTCTTTCTTTTTTTTAAATTTTTTTTTTAAGTTTATTTACTTTGAGAGACAGAGAGCAAGCAGGGGAGAGGCAGAGAGAAAGGGAGAGAGAGAATTCCAAGCAGGCTCTGCACTGTTAGCTCAAAGCCCGATGTGGGGCTTGAACTCACAAACCGTGACATCATGACCTGAGCTGAAACCAAGAGTCAGTTGCTTAACCAACTGAGCCACCCAGGTGCCCCAATGATTTTTCTACATGCGTGGCACTATGTGTTCTCTACACATTTTCTCTTAATTCTCACAACAAAGTTGTCAGGCAGCATTTTCGTCTCCATTTTACAAATGATGAAAGTAAAGTTTGAAAGAGTTAACTCCTTTTCAAAAGATCACACACTAGTAATTATAAAGCAGGGAATGGTTCCTAGACCTGTCTAGTCTAAAGTTCATGCTCTTTTCACAACCCCCTGACTGAGTGAATTGTGACTAAAGCTGCATTTAAAGAAGGATGCCTGGTGTCTGTGTGCATTATTCAAAGGCTAATAAGAGCTATAGTTTGCTTTATAGGAAGGAAGGGCTATCTAAAGACAAGGGAGGCTATTAGGGAAAAGAGTGGCAGAGAAAAAGAAAACTAATGGCAACACCAACTAGACCAGAACCTGGAAAGAAAGACTGGGAATCAGTAAAGATTATGTTCTGCCTGGTCACAAGGTCACTTTAGGAGTGATTACATTGTTTACCTAAGGCTATATCAAGTTATCCTTTTTGTCTAACAGAACCCAATGAGAACACACACACTTACTGACACCAGCAAAGTAAAGGGAGAAAGAAATGCAGTAAAGGGAAAAAGAAAGTTTATTTTTCAAACTTTCAGGGTAAAATGAATTGAAAATATAAATCCTTTTCCTATTTGTCTACTATATAATTACACATTACAAATACTGTAATAGCAAATAGCTGTCCCTTTACTGTGTGTGATGATTAGTTTCATATGTCACTTTGAGTGGGTCATGTGTGCCCAGGCATTTGATTAAACATTCTCCAGAGTGTATCCATGAGGGTGATTGTGGATGAGATTAACATTTGTGTCAGTAGTTCCAGTAAAGCAGATTGCCCTCTCTAACGTGGATGGGCACCATCCAACTGTTGAACAAAAAGATGAGTAAGAGGAGCAAGGGATTCCTCCTCCTTGATGTCTTTGAGCTGTGGCACTGGTTTTTCCCTGCTTTCTGACTGCAACTGAAACATTGGCTCCTTCCTGGGTCTCAAGCATGCAGACCTTTGGAACAGAACTACACTGTTGGCTCACCTGTATCGCCAAATACTCATTGCAGATCTTGGGACCTCTATAATCACATGCATCAATTGTACCTTTATATGCCTACCATGACCATCATAGTAAAAACTGAAAACTGACCTCACCTTTTTGTTATCTATTTTCCTGCTACATTTTTTGTTGTTGTTTTCATTATTTATCACTGTTTAACAAGCTCATTTATTCACTGTTCCATTTTTGGATTGTTATATGACAAAAGACCCCAAAATTCAGTGGCTTAAAAAGTAAACATTTTTATTATCACTTATGGCTTCTGTGGATCAGAAATTTAGGAAAAGCTTGCATAGTGTGGTACTGACTTAGGGACTCAGTGATTGCAGATAGATCAATACCAGAGCAGCAGAAGTCTGACCAGAAATTTCCTTCTTCATACTGTCTTAAAGCTTCTCCATGGTGCCTTTCAACCAGGGCTTGTTTGATCTTTCTTACAATATGGAGGACATAGGGCAACTGAATTTCTTAACAGTTCAGGGCTTCAGGGTGAGTGTTTTGGCAAAGAAACCAGAAGCCTTTTTTTTTAAATCTTTTCTGACCTAGCCTTTGGAAGACATACAGCATCACATCTTTCTGATTACAGTGGAATTATAATTTTGCCCAGACTCAAGCAAGGTTTCATGGTCTCCACTATATCAAGTTCACATTCCAGACTAGCATATAGTCTATATAGTAATGGGAGATATTGTTAAGCTGTCTTCAGAAAATACAATCTAATATTCTCATTTATTAAATATGGATGTCTATTGCACCCCCCAGTACACACATTTGAACGTAAATTACACAAGGGCAGAGCTGTTTGTGGGTTGTCTTTGTATGATTTTTAAGAAATTACTGACTTTTGAATAAGGTACCTTACTAAACTCTTTATGACATAAAATAGTATTTCAAATGATTCTTTGGGGCTTTCCTGGGTAGTGCATCCTGACATCAATAAATAATGATGCCACTTGAAATCTCTTATGTAGAACTTACATACCCAATCTTGATACTTTGTAAATATTAGTTCATATAATATATATTTGTAATTTATTTTTCTTGTATTATTGTACTGTTTTGTATACCTTAAAAATAGTGTTGGCTACTAGTGATGGCAACCGTATTATTTTCTTAACACAATGCTGTCCATATATCCCTCAATGGTAAACACTGTACTATTTTTTAATGGTTTTATCCCCTGTTTTTAGATACAGAATAGTTTCTTTATGAATTTAACAATTTATTTTGTATTTATATGTGTGTGTCACTTTGTCAGTGTTAAAATACAAATGTCTGTGGACCCAGGAATGGGGGAGCACTATGAATTCTTCAGATTTGTGTATGTGTGTATATATCACATAGTAATAATTAATATGTGTATGTATCATATATTAATAATTATTTTAATAACAATGTATACATACATTTTATATGTGCATATATCATATATTAATAATTAATTAATAATTAATAACACATAGTATATTAATAATAAACATATCCCATTAAATAATTAATAATTAATATGTGTGTTTATCACATATTGATAACAAGTGATTATGTTTAATAACTATAGATTTATTTTCTAATTATATGTAATATGTTTATAACATATTTTATAGTACATGATATATAGTTTTTTAAGTCATGTACATTAAATATGATAGTACTTAGTAATTGCTTGTTAAATTGCCTAACACACTGGAAATAGATGATCTACAAAACCTATTGTCCACACACCCTTCTTTTGCAACTTGCACTCAAATGTGCCAGATGTTCTAGGGATCTGATAAACATCAATGAAGAAAATACACAAAGATGCCTGTATTCATATAGCCAAGAAACTAGTATAATTAATTTTATGTACAGAATGAAAGTATAACAATTTAAATGTAGAATTCTACATGACTTTAGGAATACATAATGTCAGTAAATAAAATAATTTAATTTTAAACATGTTTATCTCTATTTATAGGTGATGTAGTAACAAATATTAAATGCACAATAAAAATCAGCTTTTATATTACCATTTAACTGTTGATATGGCACATGAAATAATATTTTTCAGAAATAGAGTTCTTTCTTTACAAGAAATACTATTTTTGCAATAATAATAGTTTTTCTGTATTAATTTTGGAATTGTTATTAGAAACAATACACAAGATTATGGAAACAGTAACAAACATTCCATTTCAGAATGGAAGACTAGATATATTAGGAAATAAATAACCAAGGTTTCTCTCCTGGTATGTTTATTTACTTAATAAATATTTACAAAATGCCTTTATTTTTCCAGACACTATTTCAGACATTGTAGATAACATAGCAAACAGGAAAGATATTTTTTCCTCTTTTAAAACATTTTTTAAAACTTTATTTTTGAGAGAGACAGAGTGCAATCCAGGAAGGGGCAGAGAGAGAGGGAGACGCAGAATGAGAAGCAGGTTCCAGGCTCCGACCTGTCAGCTCAGAGCCTGATGAGGGGCTCGTGCCCATGAACTGTGAGATCATGACCTGAGCCAAAGTTGGATGCTTAACTGACTGAGCCACCCAGGTGTCCCAGGAAATGTATGTTCTATGACATGATAGAGCTTATAGTGGAGTAGGAGAAAATAAACACTGGGGTGCCTGGGTGGCGCAGTCGGTTGGGCGTCCGACTTCAGCCAGGTCACGATCTCGCGGTCCGTGAGTTCGAGCCCCGCGTCGGGCTCTGGGCTGATGGCTCAGAGCCTGGAGCCTGTTTCTGACTCTGTGTCTCCCTCTCTCTCTGCCCCTCCCCCATTCATGCTTTGTCTCTCTCTGTCCCAAAAATAAATAAACGTTGAAAAAAAAAAAAAAAAAGAAAATAAACACATAAAAAAATAAGAAATTAAATTAAATATTTATAAATTGTACCAAAGTTTTGATATGAAAAATATAGCACTACATAAGAGAATAATAGGAGCAATATATTTTCAGTACCTTGGCAGAGGCTGTTTGATATTTGACAGACATATTTCCATCTCCTCTGGAGTAGAACTCAGATTTTAGATGAATACATGAGCACTTCATATAAGTACTGACTTACTAAAGTGTTCTTGATATTAGCAGTGACCACCTGACTAACTTCCAGTCAGTGGAAGAAAAACAGAACTTTCTCCTTCCTGCCATTCGAATGTGATGCGAGGACTAAAAGCCATCCTTGTGCACCATGAGATGGCAACCATATGTTGAAAAAGAAGGAAGAGCAAGAGAGAAGGTTGTGGTTAGCAGATGATTATGGAACTACTAGCTTATCCCAGCATTTCCTCTGGGGAATTTTATATGAGAAATAATTAATTCCTTGAAGCTAAAACCTAAGGGATTAAAAAGGACCAGTCTTGTGAAAATAAGTTGGGTGAAGTAATAAGAGCAAGGAAAGATAGAAAACAGAATGGCAAGGAACTGTTTTGCCTTAAAGGGAATAAAATAAGGCTAATGTGGATGAAACTGAGGATATTAGTGAGAAGATACTAAAATACAAAGTGCAAAAACGGTTAGAAAGGTCCACACCATTCATTGATTCTACTCTCTACTTGCTGCTGTTTTAAGCTTAAGAATATGGCAATGATCAGGTCAGAAAAGGTCCCTTTTTCTCATTGTACTGTTTTTCTGGAAGAAGATTAGAAGATAAATAAGCACACAAGCAAAGCAATACAAGCTATACAGAGTTTGATCTGTAGGGTACAGGGTTTTTTTGTTCAAGTAGTCAAGGAAGGCTTGTTGGAGAAACAATATCCTAGCTGAGACTTGTGCAGAAAGAATAAAACAACCATGTCAAGAGGGATAAGGGCAAACATTTGTAAACTGGGTTGGGAATAAATGGTAATCAGTGATATGACATCAGATAATTATACAAGGATTAGATAGGGTTGTCTATTAATGCAAGAGATATTAGATCATATTCTGAATTCATTGGGAAACCCCCAGAGAGTGCTAACAGTCAAATGACATGACTTAAGATAGTATGGTTATCACTTGGAGGATACATTGGAGAGGGTAAAAATGCTATTAGAGGCTGAACTGTGTCTTGATAAGAGATATTTGCTTGGCCAGAAAATTGACTATAAACATAGAAAAAAAATGTGGGCATTCAATATATTTTTGGATAAAAACACAGAACACTGCCTTCTGGTTTCAGCTCTTGCAAAGGCTCAATGCTTGCTTGTTACCCCTACCCTTACAGTAAGAAAAAGACTGACCTTCAGGATTTCCCTTGATACTACTTGTGACAACCTGACAAACCAAATATCAACAAAGATTCTTGAATGCATCAGAGAACTGAAACTGTTGGCCAACTATCAACCCTAAATCTGGAGATTTGGTATATCTGGATAGTCACAGCTGGAATCTGCATACCTGGAGCAGAAGCTGACAGATGCCATACACTGGCAGGAATGTTTAAATAGTATATTTGACGTATTGCTGGAAGTGGCGTGCAGACATCGCAAGACTGAAAAGTTTCTGAGATTTTGCATTGGGAGTTGTCCATACTTTTGCAAGTCTTTTCCTCCAGGTACCTCACCAGGTTCTCAAAGAGAGGATCAGAGAAGGCTCCCCAGGGGTAATATCAGAGAAAAGGGGGAAAGTAGCCTTTGTAAAACCTGCTCAGACTTGTGTTCAACAAAGGCTTGCGCACTGGGGTAGGGAATTGACCAGAGTGCAACTCAGAAACCTTACCCACACCAAGGAATGCAACACACCGAAGCAGCTAGCTCTAACCTCGGTGCATCAATGAATCCATTCATACATACCTACATAATTATGAAAATAAAAATATACAAACATGTAAATAAATAAACATATAAGGAAAAATAAATAATAAATGATAATGAATGAGTGAATGACATAGTCTAAAAGGGGCTGTGAAGAAAGAGTCTGAGAACACTATCACCAGGGAAGAGACTAAGGGATAAAAAGGTGGGGAGGCTTTACTTCTGGAGAAGGGCAGAAATATTTCTGAAGGGCACACTCACCAAACACAGGCCCCCTAAAAGACCAAAAATTAGAGAATTACATAATGCCTTACTCTCCCACATCCTACCTTCACATTGAGAAACAATGAAGAATAATAACGGTGGATTAGGGCTGTAAGACATAGAATTTGTGCACTAGCATAAAGAGAAACTCCAAGGCCAAAAGGTGAGAAAAAAGAAGCCCACTAGAGCAGTTTGAAGCCTCTGGTGCCTATAATTATATGAAAAGAAACGTAGCCCAACTTCTAGAAAGATTAATATAAAACTTCACTCTAAATGTCTATTTATCTCAGTAAATATTAGTCCATACAATATGTCTGGTTTTGGACAAAAAATGTCAAGAAGACAAAAAGGCCAGAACAAATATGAAGAGACAAAGCAATCATCAGAGCCAGGTTCAGAAATGTCACAGATGTTGGAACCATCAGAAAGAGAATTTAAAATAACTATGATTAATACATTGATATTTCTGATGGGAAAGGTTGGCAACGGGCAAGTCTAAATAGGTCATGTTAACAGAGAGAGAAAAATGATAAGAAAAAGGGAGGAGAGGAAATCCTGGCTATCAAAAACAAAACAAAACAAAACAAAACAACCAAGCAAACAAATGAAATTCTCAAAAATTAGAGACTATCAAAGGGTCATAGGGGCCAACTGAGGTGTACCCAGTGGCCAGAGATGGAACAATTTGAACAAAGTAAATTACTATCAGATTGTAATTCAACATATAAAAATGAATAGTCACCACCCTAAGCAAATACAAATAAGTAATTGAATAAACAAATAAATGGAGAAAAAATAAATCTCTTATGCAGACAAATTTCAAATAATTTATGGAAATGCTCCTTCCTGAAGGAGGATGAGCATATCACATTACTCCTTAAGTGTGGCTGATGAATAATGACTTTCGAAGAGTATTATATAGAAAAGGAGGATAAAAGGCCAATTTTATAGTGGAGAAACCTGAAGAACACTAGCCAGGTGATCAACATTCACATTATCAGAGATTAATAATAGCATGTGCTAGTATCAAAACAATAGCATGTGCTCTTGATATATTGTATCAAAAATTGTACTTCACCTCTGTGCTCTCCTATCACAAACCCAAAAATCCAGTCTAACCATGAAAAAGATGTCAGATAAATCCCAACTGAGGAATATTCTACAAAATACTGGACCAGTGCTTCTCAAAACTTACAAGATCACGAAAAACAAGAAAATTTTGAGTAATGGTTACCAGCTGAGAGGAAACTAAAGAGATTTGATAAATAAAAGTAGTGGGATATTCTGGATGGAATCCTGAAACAGCAAGAGGATATTAGGGAAAAACTAAAATAAATAAATAAGTAAATAAGTAAATAAGTAAATAAATAAATAAATAAATAAATAAATAAATAAAAAGTGAATAAAGCATGGAGTTTAGTTAATAATAATGTATCAAATAGGTTCATTAATCATGACAAATGTATCATGGTAATGTAGGAGGTTAGCAATAAACGAAATTAGGAAAGGCTGTATAGGAATTGTCTGTACCATTTTTGTTACTTTTCTATAAATCTAAAATTATCTCAAAACAATTTTAAAACATAATTTTATAAACAGATTATGCTAACATAATGTACATTATATGTATGTGTGTGCATGTTATGTATAAATGTTAATATATATAAATATATAAAATATGCATGCATGCATGTATAAATATGTATGTATGTCTATATAAAATATATAGGCATATATATATATAGAATAAAGCATAGAGTGAATGACTATGAGTGATTTCCAAAATTTGGGGGGGAATCAAGATTATTTTCAAATTTTATCTACAAGTTCTATACAGACTACATAATATTCTCTACTTGTTCTTAAGCAAGGTTACACATTTTAATTATCTGTGGAAGTTTTTAAAAATAGTGATATCTAGGTCCCCACCTAAGAGATTCTGATTTAAGTGTTCTGTGGAGGGACCTCATTATTTTGTCATTTCTTCACAGTTTCCATGTGCTTTTATTATTGAGTTATAACTGAACAATCACCATCTAGTCCATTTGTTCCAAATATTTATACTGGAAGATCTATAAAAATTATTTTAGCAATGAGAAACATTTCACTAGATGATTAAATATGAAGTCTAAAAGATAAGTCAAGTTCAATGTAACTAAATGAGTTTCATTTTAGGAGCAGTTGATAAATCAAGTAAGTTATGTGTGAGACAAAAGCACGTGACACTACTTGAATTCAAATACTCTCCTGAGGCAGAATTCTGGGTTTTCCAGTATACTTTCTACCCAGGCTGCACAGCACTATCTAAATTGAAGAAATGTTCTGTAATCTGCGCTGTCCAATATGCTAACCATGAGCTATATGTAGTTACTGGGCATTTAAATGTTTTTATTTATTTTTGAAGTAGAGAGAGACAGAGCATGAGCAGGGGAGGAGCAGAGAGAGAGGGAGACATAGAGTTTGAAGCAGGCTCCAGGCTCTAAGCTGTCAGCACAGATCCTGATGCAGGCTCAAACCCAGGAACTGCAAGATTATGACCTGAGCCAAAATCAGACGCTTAACCGACTGAGCCATCAAGGTGCCCCTAACTTGCTAATTATTTAAAAGAAAGTGCCAGAATATATACGTATCATTTCATCCGGAGATATGAATCTCCCCATTTGTCCTTAATATGGATCATACATTATTCCTATGCACTGTAACAAAATTCTGTACTTTCCCAAGTATTAAACTACACATCTTTGGAAAGTGCCTTTTTTGCATGTTACACACACCAGATTATACAACTGCAAGAGTATACATTGCTTTCATAATATTTTAAAGTAAGAGCTAATTTTACATTTATTGACTAAAATTGAATGGTTATCTTGTACCCACTGAACTTAAATGTATCTTTGCTCATTTTTAAGGTCCTGGTTTATGACTATTTTATTTTAGGTAAAATCAGAAAACTTCAATGTGTCCTGCACATGTGATAATCCATCTATTGTTTGCAAATCACCATTTACAACACAGAAAAAAGAAAACATATGTTTGATTCTGTTATATCATCAGACCTTTTCTGTTTCCTTTGTGGTAAATGAGAATGCCTTCAGAGAGGTCTCCTGTTGCTTTAAGCATACATGCCTGTTGATACTATGGCTTTTAAAATGCATGTAACAAATTGTGAATTACATAATATGTAAACAATTAAGGTGGAGATTAAGGTTTCTTAGAACATACTGTCAGCAAGGGCATGATGTTTTATTTTAGAGATATTCAAAGTAA
Organism: Herpailurus yagouaroundi; assembly: GCF_014898765.1. Classification (NCBI taxonomy): domain Eukaryota; kingdom Metazoa; phylum Chordata; class Mammalia; order Carnivora; family Felidae; genus Herpailurus; species Herpailurus yagouaroundi. The sequence goes on along the minus strand of NW_024412440.1, from coordinate 1,612,878 downwards.
TATATTAATATTTATGACATTTACTCAAGCCTTACAATCTGTTACAATTTGTCTCTGGGACCAAATGTTTCCTTGTTATAAATCTGTTAAAAGAAAAAAAGTAGTATTTATACCTAGTAACATCTAATATTGTTTGAGTAGTGAAAAGATCTAGTCTCTACCATATGTAAATAACATCAAGTAGAATATATTTCACATGGAATACTTTACATCTTTAAAAATTCATTTTATCAGTTATTCTTTCTTTAATTCAAACATGTATTTTTGAATTTTACTGTGTGCAGTATAGAGTGGTATGCACTGTGTAGATTCAAATGGCAGAGTGTCAGAAATGAGTGAAATCACATGCTGTACCCACCAGCTTTCAAAAGAGGAATAGTTTTGAAGTTCAGGCCTAGCTAGATCTGCCAAAACTGTGAGCACTTTGGCAACTAAACTTATGATGAAAATTCATCGGCCCAATTTCTTCCTGATGTTTTTTTACCCTGAGAGGAATATGTTTGCTAAGGTTAACAATCTTTATGTCTTTATACTAGTTGATAAAACTTCTTGTTTTTGTTTTCTTTTAGATTTTCAGCATTGCAGCTTTGGTTGGGTTAATGATCATAAAAAAAAAAAAAGAGGATTATAATGTACATTTAAAAGACTGTGCCTTAAACTAATGTCTCCAAGAAAAAAATTCCACAGGATATTAATAGCTATGTAGCACAAAAATCAAAACAAAACAAAAAAAAACCCACAAAAAATAAAAAATAAAGCTCCAGTATCTAATAATTTTGAGAAATACTGATGCAAACTATATTATATATTTTCTTGATGAAAAAATGATGAGAGCATTGATGATAAAATTATGTGAAATTACAAATAGAGGGATTTGTTTTTCTTAGTGTGTGTGCCAGTGGGGGGGTACATGTGTATATATGAGAGAGAGAGAGATGAAGAGAGAATCATTGACCCATATACATATATGTATTGGAAAATGTATAAAATCATTTATGTAAAAATGTATAGCAGCTATATCTAATACTTTTCCAATGCTGAATCTACATTTGACTAATCATGTTTCAATTATCTACATAGTATATTGCATGTGACAGGGATTATTTCTAAACATAGGCCGACTTAAATTACTAACATGTTCTCTTTAAAAAGTAAATCAGTTTTAAAGTTTGTCGAGTATCTGAGCAATATAAAGAACATTTCAAAACCATTTGTGGCAAAGAAAAATCCTATGCCAAAAATGATGTCTACATTTTTTAATTTGAAAGTGTTTTTGAGAATTGAGTAATTAATTGGTATATTCATATTTAATTGGATGCCTACCACACAAAGAAAAATCAACTCCAGGTGCATTAAAGAACTATAATTTAAAGAACAAAACTTTAAAATATTTAAAAAAATAGAGGTCTATAACTTTCTCACCATGTTAAGGGTAATGCTTTTATTAAAAGGAAGCAAAAGCACCAATATTTAATTTAATTATATTAAACTTAAGAACTTTGTTTCATTCAGACACAAAAAAATCCCTCAAACTGGAGAAGATTATTTGTTACATATATAATTAGCAAAGAGGGACTCTGATTATACTAAAAACTCACAATCATGAAAAGGAGACAATTCTAGAGAAAGGAAGTAAAAGATAAAAGGGAATAGGAATGACCAGTAATTATGAAAAATTGCTGAACATCATTGTTAATCAGAATATTAAAATCACAATAATGATATCTTTTACACAAACTAAAAAAGAAAAGAAAACAATTTAAAGTCTTAATCTCAAGTGTTGACAAGGATTTGGCTCATTGGGATATCACAGTGTGGAAAATCTGTAATAAATGAAACTATGCTGTTGGGAAAGAATGAGCCTTAACCTTTTAAAATGAGCAAGCATGTCTTCCATTTGTAAGATCAAGCATTTACACTAGTAGGTTTATATCTTAGAGGAAGTCTTAACCATCCAACCAGCATGCGTAGAAATCTTCCCATTGCCTTGTTTTTCAACTTTTTTTTTTTTTTTTTTGGGGGGGGACAGAGAGAGACAGAGCATGAACGGGGGAGGGGCAGAGAGAGAGGGAGACACAGAATCGGAAACAGGCTCCAGGCTCTGAGCCATCAGCCCAGAGCCCGACGCGGGGCTCGAACTCACTGACCGTGAGATCGTGACCTGGTTGAAGTCGGACGCTTAACCGACTGCGCCACCCAGGCGCCCCGCCATTGCCTTGTTTTTAAGAGCTAAATAATAATCCCCAAATCTAAACAGAATAATGAAAAAAATAATTTAGAAAGTGTTCACACAATGGAATATTACAAAACACTGAAACTGAATAAACTTCAGCTTTATGTGTCTGCATGGATTTATCTCCTATGTATAATGTTGAATGAAAACAAAAGGAAGTTTTGGAAGAATTATAATAATTATAAGATTCTAAATAGTATAAAATCTAGTAATATATTAAATTGAGCTATGTAAATAAGTGGTAAAGTTTAGGAGATGTAGGGTGATGTTTTTTTTTTTTTTTTTTTTTTTTTTTTAATTCAAGATCCTGGCTATCTGGGGCAGGAGGCAGGAAGCTGATTTTTAAAAGTACACAGAGGGGCGCCTGGGTGGCGCAGTCGGTTAAGCGTCCGACTTCAGCCAGGTCACGATCTCGCGGTCCGTGAGTTCGAGCCCCGCGTCAGGCTCTGGGCTGATGGCTCAGAGCCTGGAGCCTGTTTCCGATTCTGTGTCTCCCTCTCTCTCTGCCCCTCCCCCGTTCATGCTCTGTCTCTCTCTGTCCCAAAAATAAATAAAAAACGTTGAAAAAAAAATTAAAATTAAAAGTACACAGATAAATTGAAAAATATATGTAATATATTTGCACATATATACGTATACGTATATAAAATACTCATAAAGCTTCTTTCACCAAGGAAATAAAGATATATATCTGTATATCTAGATCTAGACCTATACATCATATTATTGTCTATTTAAAAACCAAATAGGGGGCGCCTGGGTGGTGCAGTTGGTTAAGCGTCCGACTTCAGCCAGGTCACGATCTCGCGGTCCGGGAGTTCGAGCCCCGCGTCGGGCTCTGGGCTGATGGCTCGGAGCCTGGAGCCTGTTTCCGATTCTGTGTCTCCCTCTCTCTCTGCCCCTTGCCCGTTCATGCTCTGTCTCTCTCTGTCCCAAAAATAAATAAACGTTGAAAAAAAAATTAAAAAAAAAAAAACAAATAGATTACACATATTCTTTGTATATATAAAAAGTTTTACAACTTCTTAAAGGAAAAAAATATTTATTGAAAATTTTAAGGAAACTAATTCTAACCCAGACAAATTTACAGATCAAGGGAATTCAATGTTTATTTATATACTACATCAGAAAATCTGCTGTCTGACATGAAACATATTACCAAAGATTAAAATATTACTAAATATATCTTTTAAAGAATGATTGTTATGCAGTTATATGATCTATAGTGAATTCCACTCTCAATATGAGCCCACAATATTAGCTGTATGTCAAAATCTATAGTACCAATCCAGATCCTTTAAAATACTGAAGATCTTAGTCCTGTTTAACTTGGAGAAGACAGGACCACAGGAAATACCTGTGAAAGCCTTCCTTAACAACCAGATATATATTCACTGTACAAGTTTCAGGGCATAAGAAATATAATTTGAAATATGGATATAATATAAGGTAAATATTTGAATATAAGAAAAGGATTTAAGAATGACAGTTTTATGAGGCCGGAGATTTATATTCAGCAGAGCAAATGACCATCAACTTGGGATGGAAGAAAAAGTTCTGTGTAACTTCTTTTGTGGTTATATCAAATAAATTCAACATTTGATAACTACTGTACCATGAAAGTATATAAAATCACATCACTGCTTTAAACATTTGTTACCTCCATTGGCTTTCAGTCATTATAGATTTATTATATGTGTTCCCACAGTCTTTCTTTCTCTTAAAGTTTAAAAGTATTTCATGTTATTAGGGCAAATGAGAGAAGAGACTTCTTACTTCTATCCTTTTCCACTATTTCAGTGATGTTCCAACTTTAAACATTAGACAGTAAGGAATAAAGAGTATGTTCAATCTATAAGAAAACAAATAACAAGAGAATTTTCTATGCATAATGAGACCCTTCCTACACTCACTTGCTTAAATAGAAAATTCAGGTTGGATACACCATGGACTCATCCAATCTCACCAAGTTGCCAAAGCGCAGTGGCGCTCCTGAAAGAAAAGCAACAGAGAGACAGAGAATGCTGAACTGGTGCCACAGCAGACCATTAAAGCAACGAGTCAAAAATGAAAGAAGTCTTTACTCGTGACGAAATAAGCAAGTTCTAAACCAAAGAAAGTGCTAACTTCTCCTGTTCCACCTCCCTCCATGAAAGGCGTACCTTGTTCAGAGTTAGGTGGGTCAGTGCGGTCCTGGGGGTTGTCTCGCTGGTGAGAAAACCCCAAAAAGGCTCCATCAACGTTTTGGGCCCTGTGGTAAAAGGGAGAGGGTGGAGTGAGAGCTAGGAGTGTAAAAGTACTGGGTACTGAGAATGAGGAAATGGGTCTTGAAGGTTCCCTTTCCTACAGCCTCTCCATCCTCCTCATTCTTGGGGGAGGAGTCAGAAGAAGACTCCTGCCCAAGGTCCAGGACAGAAGACCTAGAAATGCAAATATCTGGAAAGGAGAAGGATGAGAGGGTCTTGAGTTCTTGAGTGAAACTGCCTTCAGAGATTGCAGTGTACCGTGGAGAGGACAGCTTTAGGTAAGGTCTTGGTAATTGCCAGACTCTGGCCTGAATAACCACACAAAGGTGTAGAATCGGGAGCAGGCTTGTCACAGGAAGTTTTTACAGTTAGGTGGGGATTAAGCCAGGACCAGAGGTAGGTCCACATACAGTTTTCTTCATCTTCTTTGATAAAGAGCATATATTAAATCCATTCCCTGATTTAAACATTGTTTGATAATGACATTCAGCTGTTGGATTGCCATGTGCTGAGAAATATCTATATGTAGTTAAAATATAGCTGAAACTTGTCTGTGGATGTTGAAAAAATAGAACAGAATGTTATATTGGCACAGATATAGTGATTTCCTAATTAGATGTGTTCAAGGAGACAGTCATATAATTTTAGACTTGGAAATAATCTGATATATCACAACCAAACTATTGATTTTAAGCAGGCATATAAAAAAGTAGAACTTAAAAAGTTTGTCTAAGCTCACACAATAGTGGCATATCTGGGGCTTAAAGCTAGAGCTCTTGATTCATAAGCCCATGAACATTCTCCTGCATTACACTATTCTAAAGTCCGGAGGCATACCATATACCATTACAGAAATAGTATGAAATAATAATAACACCAGCAGAATTTGGACTACTCCACTTGGGAATTCCTTTTTCAAACTGCGGAAAACCAAAAGCAAAGAGAAAATGATGAAAGAATCCAATCTCCCAATTTATTAAAATTACTGTTTCATAAAACCCCAAATACGTTATTAATATACGGACCAAATACCAAGAAGCTTGGCTCCCTGAAACAAATATTTTAGAATAAAAACACCACTAACTTCATTCACAGTTTAATAGTGATTTGATTGGTCATAGCATTTTGCTCTCTGGATGAAAACTAGTCTCCATTTATTTTTCATAGTCACAAATGAAATACTCAGCTACTGACAAGTAAATGTCAGTAACATTGAGTGACTGAGACATTTCATGTGTGAAAGGGGCATATGCAACTCCCTCAGAATAATTCTACCAACAGTGATATAATGATTGCCTTTATGATAAAAGTGAAGATTTAAGTAAACATTGATGGCATCACATTTAGTTGCTCCAAAATTGTCAATAGGTCACTTACCTTGAGAAGGCTATTTTTGCTGTGTTGTTTTATTTTGACAGTCAGTCACCTGGGCTTACTTGAAACTGAAAAATGTTAAGAAAAACTCTCCACTCTTAAATAGCTTCTTTTGTGATTCTCTATATAGTTAATTGTATTCATGAATTCCCCAATTCCTAATCTACTTTTCTTTACAATGGCAAATCACCTGACATATACTTAACCTTTAATTTATATTCTAATATTGCTATTTAAGGAGACTCAATATTTTAAATTTGGGATATTTTCATATCTTACACCATTAGGTCTTATCACTTTAACTCAAATGTATCTAATAGTACAATCTAAGAAATTCAAGTTAGTAATTGACCTACTTTATGCTACAGGACATAAACTGGCAGTTGTTTTATTCCCTTAAAAGGAACAATAAAACTGCTTATAGACAGCAAAATGAAAAGAAGCTAGTATCAGAGAAATTATTTTTGAAGAATCTGTTATATCTCATGGGAAAGTTGATTAAATGTCTGCTCGTAGACTAGGGTGCCTGTATGACTCGATTGAGTTTTTGAAAGGATTTCAGCTCAGTCAGGTCAGGATCCCAGGATTGTGGGATCGAGCCCCACGCTGGGCTCTGCACTGACCATGGAGCCTGCTTAAAATTCTCCCTCTGCCCATCTTCCCCACTCACTCTTTCTCTCTTCTCTAAAATAAAAATAAATAAATAAATAAGTGTGTGGTTGCAGATGATTAAAATTTTTAGTGAACACTTTTCAGAATCCAAGTGAATTTTATAGAAAACGGTTGGGTTTAAATACTAGTTCCAGTTGTTTCTTATGTCTTTTACCTGTTTAAAGGCATATATTTAATTATTTCTCAGAAGAATGGTATTTTAGGTTTTAGTAGGAAAAATTGTTTAAAATAAGATATTTTGGCATACCCATCAGAAAAAAATAGAATCCATAATTGATTATAAAGTAAAAAGGGGAATCAAGTTTATATCAAGTATCCATTTTTAAGAAGTATGTTTCTAGAGGATGAGGGTTTTTTTTTTAATTAAAGTATAGCTTATATATGATATATTAGTTTCAGGTATGCAGCACAGTGATTCAACATTTATATGCCTTACAAAGTGACCACCATGATAGCCTAGCTACCATCTGTCACCATACAAGTTTGTTAAATATTATTAACTATATTCTCTGTGCTGTACCCTGGGTCTTATTTATTTTATAAATGAAAGCTTGTACTTTTTAATTCCCTTCTATTTCCCCTTTTCCACTGTCCCCACTCCACCTCCTTTCTGGCAACTACCATTCTGTTCTTTGTATTTGTGATTCTTTTTCTGCTTTATTTGTTCACTTGTTTTGTATTTTAGATTCCATATAAAGTGAAATGGTACAGTGTTTGTCTCTTTCTGTCTAAATAATTTCACTTTTAATACAACCCTGTGACCTATCCACACTGTCTCAAATGGCAAGGTATCACTTCTTATTTTATGGCTGAGTGGTAATCCTAGATAGATGGATAGATAAATTTATTATTTATATATTTATAAATGTATATATTATATATATGTATATATGTATACACACATATACCACATCTTATTTATCTATTCAACTATTGATGGACATTTAGGTTGCTTCCGTATCCTGACTATTATAAATAATAACTGCAGTAAACATAGAGATGCATTTATTTTTTGAATTAATGTTTTCATTTTCTTTAGATAAATATCCAGAAGTGGGATTGCTGAATAGCATGGTGGTTCTATTTTATTTTTATGAGGAAACTCCATAGTTTTTCCTAGCGGCTGTACCATTATGAATTCCCACCAACAGCCATAAGGGTTCTCTTTTTGTCCACATCTTTACCAATAATTGTCATATCTTTTTTAAATTAATGTATTTATTTATTTTATTTATTTCTATATAAATTTTAGTTAGCGTACAGTGCAATATTGGTTTCAGGAGTAGAATTCGGTAATTCATCACTTACATAAAACACCCAATGCTCATCACAACAAGTGCCTTCAATGCCCATCACCCATCTAGACCGTCTCCCACCCACCTTCCTCTGGTCAACCCACAGTCTGTTCTCTATCATCGAGAGTCTCTTGTGGTTTGTTTCCCTCTCTTCTCTCATATGTCCATGTTTTGTTTCTAATGAGTGAAATCATATAGTATTTGTATTCCTCTGATTGACTTATTTTGCTTAGCATAATATATTCCAGCTCTATCCACATCATTGCAAATAGCAAGATTCCACTATTTTTATGGCTGAGTAATATTTAATATTCCATTATATATATGTACATATATATGTACATACACACATATATGTACATATATACATACAT
>NW_024412440.1:1534331-1604674 GCF_014898765.1 Herpailurus yagouaroundi | reverse complement strand
TACATATATATGTACATACACACATATATGTACATATATACATACATATATATGTACATATATACATATATATACATACATATATATGTACATATATACATATATATATATAGTGTGTGTGTGTGTGTGTGTGTGTGTGTGTACACATATATGTATATACATATACCACATCTTCTTTATCCATTCATCAGTCAATGGATATTTGGGCTCTCTCCATAGTTTGGCTATTGGTGATGGTGCTGCTACAAACATTTGTGTGCATGCACCCCTTCAAATCTGTATTTTTGTATCCTTTGTGTAAATACCTAATAGTTCAATTGCTGGATCATAGGATAGTTCTATTTGTAGTTTCTTGAGGAACCTGCATACTATTCTCCAGAGTGGCTGTGTCAGTTTGCTTTCCCACCAGCAGTGCAAGAGGGTTCCCCTTTCTCTACATCCTCACCAACATCTGTTGTTTCCAGTATTGTTAATTTTAGCCATTCTTGCAGGTGTAAAGTAGTATCTCATAGTGGCTTTGATTTTGATCATCATCCTGATGATGAGTGATGTTGAACATATTTTTATGTGTCTGTTAACCATTGGGATATCATCTTTGGACAAGTGTCTATTCATATCTTTTGCCCACTTCTTCACTGGATTATTTCTTTTTTACATGTTGAGTTTGATAAGTTCTTTATAGATTTTGGATACTAACCCTTTATCCAATATGACATTTGCAAATATCTTCTCCTATTCCATCACTTGCCTTTTAGTATTGTTGATTGTTTCCTTCACTGTGTAGAAGCTTTTTATACTGATGAAATCCCAGTAGTTCATGTTTACTTTTGTTTTCCTTGCCTCTGGAGACATGTCTAGTAAGAAGTTGCTGTGGCTGAGATCAAAGAGGTTTCTGCCTCTGTTCTCCTCTAGGATTTTGATGGTTTCCTGTATCACATTTAGGTCTTTCATTCATTTTGAATTTATTTTTGTGTATGGTGTAAGAAAGTGGTCTACTTTCATTCTTCTGCGTGTCACTGTCCAGTTTTCCCATACCATTTATTGAAGATACTTTCTTTTTTTCCATTGGTTATTCTTTTCTGCTTTGTTGAAGATGAGTTGACCATATAGTTGGGGGTCAATTTCTGTGTTTTCAATTCTCTTCCATTGACCTAGGTGTGCCAGTATGATATTGTCTTGAGGACTATCGTACTTGTGCCAGTACGATATTGTCTTGATAGCTGAAAATCCAGAATCATGATGCCTCCAGATTTGTTTTTATTTTTCAGTATTTCTTTGGCTATTTGAGTTTTTTTCTGGTTCAGTACAAATATTAGGATTGTTTGTTCTAGCTCTGTGAAAAATGTTGGTGGTATTTTGATAGAGATTGCATTAAATGTGTAGATTACTTTGGGTAGTATAGACATTTTAACAATGTTTGTTCTTCCAATCCATGAGCATGGAATGCTTTTCCATTTCTTCTTGTCTTTTTCAATTTCTTTCATAAGTGTTCTATAGTTTTCAGAGAACATATTTTTACCTCTTTGGTTAGATTTATTCCTAGGTATCTTGCAAAAGGGATTGGCTCCTTGATTTCTTTTTCTGCTGCCTTGTTTTTGTTGTATAGACATGCAACAGATTTCTGCACATAGATTTTATATCCTGTGACTTTGCTGAATTCATGTATCAGTTCTAACAATTTTTTGGTGGAGTCTTTCGAGTTTTCTACAGAGTATCATGTCATCTGCAAATAGTGAAAGTTTGACTTCTTCCTTGCTGATTTACATGCCTTTTATTTCTTTTTGTTGTCTGACTGTTGAGGCTAAGACATACAGTGCTATGTTAAATAGTAATGATGAGAGTGGACATATTTGTCTTGTTCCAGACTGTAGGGGAAAGTTTTTGTTTTTCCCTGTTGAGGATGATGTTAGCTGTGGGTCTTTTATATATGGCCTTTGTGATGTTGAGGTGTATTCCTTCTATCCCTACTTTGTTGAGGATTTTTTTTTTATTAAGAATAGATGGTGTGTTTTGTCAAATGCTTTTTCTGCATCCATTGAGAAGATCACTTGGTTCTTATCCTTTCTTTTATCAATGTGGTCATTGATTTGTGAATATTGAGTCAACCCTGTAGCCCAGGAAAAAATCCCACTTGATCATAGTGAATAGTTTTTTTTAATGTACTGTTGAATTTGATTTGCTAATATCTCGTTGATAATTTTTCCATCCATGTTCTTCAGGGATATTGGCCTGAAAATCTCCTTTTTAGTGGGGTCTTTGTCTGGTTCTGGAATCAAGGTAATTCTGGCTTGATTGAGTTTGGAAGTTTTCCTTCCATTTCTATTATTTCGAATAGTTTCCAAAGAATAGGTATTGACTCTTCTTTAAATGTCTGGTAGAATTCCTGTGGAAGTCATCTTGCCCAGGACTCTTGTGTTGAGAGATTTTTTATTACCGGTTCAATTTCTTTACTGGTTATGTATCTGTTCATATTTTCTATTTCTTCCTGTTTCAGTTTTGGTAGTTTGTGAGTTTCTAGGAATTTGTCCATTTCTTCCATATTATCCAGTTTGTTGGCATATAATTTTTCATAGTATTCCCTAATAATTGTTTATATTTCTGTGGTGTTGGTTGTGATCTCTCCTCTTTCATTCATGATTGTTATTTCTTGTCTTTTTCATAATAGCCATTCTGACTGGTGTAAGGTGATATCTCTATGTGGTTTTGATATTCTTTTTTCCTGATGATAGTAATATTGAGCACCTTTTCATGTGTCTATTGGCCATATGTATTTCCTTTTTGGAGAAATCTCTATTCCAGACACTCCTGTTTTTAATTAGATTGCTTGCTTTTTCTAAACATTGAGTTGTGTTATTTTTAAAATATATTTTAGATATTAGCCCTGTGTTGGTTATTATCATTTGTAAATATCTTCTTCCATTCAGTAGGTTACCTTTTCATTTTGTTAATAGTTTCTTTTCCTTTGCTAAATTTTTTTTAGTTTGATGTGGTTCCATTTTTTTTCTTTTGTTGCCTTTTCCTTGAAGAGACAAGACAGATCAAAGACAAATCAAAGACAGATCAAAACAAATATTGCTAAGATAGATGTTAAAGAGCTTACTGCCTAGGTTTTCTTCTAGGAGTTTTATGGTTTCTGGTGTTATACTTCAGTTTTTAATATGTTTTGAGTTTATTTTTGTATCTGGTGTAGATAGTGATCCAGTGTCATTCTTTTGCTTCTAGTTTTGCTAGTTTTCCCATGAAGAGATTGTCTTTCCCTATTGCGTATTCTTGCTTCCTTCATAAAAGATTAATTGCCATATATGTGTGGATTTATTTCTGGACTCTCTATTCTGTTCCATTGATTTATATGTCTGTTTCTGTGCTACTATTATACTGTTTTGATTACTATAGCTTTGTAGGATAGTTTGAAAACAGGGAACATGTTACCTCCAGCTTTGTTCTTCTTTTTTAAGATTCCTTTGGCTACTTGAAGTCTTTTGTGATTCCATACAATTTTAAAATTGATTATTGTATTTTGATAGACATTGCATTGAGTGTATAGATTGCTTTGGATAGTATGGACATTTTTAAAAAGTACTTATTTTTGAAAGAGAGAGAGTGCAAGCAGAGGAAGGGACAGAGAGAGAGGAGAGAGAGAATCTTAAGCAGGCTTTAAACTGTCAGCACAGAGCCAGTCATGGGGCTCTATCCCATGAACCATGAAATCATGACCTGTACCAAAACCAAGAGTTGGACGCTTAACCAACTGAGCCACACACTAGATTGTATGGACATTTTAACAATTTTAATTCTTACAATCTATGAGTACGGTAGATTTTGCCACTTATTTGTGTTATCTTTAATTTTTTTCATCAACGACTTATAGTCTTCAGAGTACAGCTCTTTCACCTCCTTGGTTACATTTATTCCTGGGTATTTTATTCTTTTTGATGCAATGGAAATGGGATTGTTTTCTTAACTTCCCTTTTTGATAGTGCATTATTAGTATATAGAAATTCAATAGATGTATGTTTATTAATTTTGCATTCTGCAAATTCACTGAATTTGTTCATTGCTTCGAATAGTTTTTTGGCGAAGTCTGAAGGGTTCTCTATGTATAGTATCATGTTGTCTGCAAGTGACAATTTTACTTCTTCTTTTTCAATTTAGATGCCTTCTATTTATTTGTTCTTGTCAGATTTCTGTGGCTAGGATTTCCAACTCTGTGCTGAATAAAAGTGGTAAGAGTGGGCACCCTTGTCTTGTTCCTGATGTTAAAGTAAAAGCTTTCAGCCTTTCACTATTGCGTATGATGTTAGCTGTGGATTTGTCATGTACAGTCTTTATTATGTTGATTTATGTTTTTTTCTATACGCACTGTTGAGAGTTTTTATCATAAAAAAAGATGCTGAATTTTATCAAATGCTCTTTCTATAGATGATGGGTATTTTTGAGGATTTAATAATCTCTTAGAAAGAAATAGTACACATAACATAAATGAGGACAATACAAACTACTGATGTCATGAGTAGTTCACTTGCATACAGTAGGTTTGTCCTTTATATATGGCAGGTCACATACAATATATCTTCTTTCTGGATGGAAGAGGTAGATGAAGCAGCACTGAGAACAAACATAAAGTTGTGTTGGCTTTTTTTTTTTAACATAGTAAAACAAGGAGAGAGAGATTTGCAGTTACACAAAAATGAAATTTCCAATTTATCCTTATTCATTTAGTGGTGGACTAGATGAAAATCAACAGTAATTTGTGTACAAAGGTGGTTAGTAGCAAGCAAGCCGGTGGTGCTCCCTGCATACTAGCCATTAATGCTTAGATCGCTGAATTTTTTTCTTTATTTTTTTTTGTGAATTAATAACATAGGCTTCCCTTAGAGGATTACCTGCAATAAATTTATGTTCACATGTTCACCGTTTTTAATCTTTCATCTAATTCATTTATATCTTTAAAATGGCTTCTCGGGGCGCCTGAGTGGCGCAGTCGGTTAAGCGGCCGACTTCAGCCAGGTCACGATCTCGCGGTCCGTGGGTTCGAGCCCCGCGTCAGGCTCTGGGCTGATGGCTCAGAGCCTGGAGCCTGTTTCCGATTCTGTGTCTCCCTCTCTCTCTGACCCTCCCCCATTCATGCTCTGTCTCTCTCTGTCCCAAAAATAAATAAACGTTGAAAAAAAATAATAAATAAAATATATGTATGATGAAAAAATAAACATATATATACACATACATATATATAATTAAATATATAATTTAATTCTAATGCAACTAAAATATTTTAATAATTGAACTTATTTCCCTTCATCCCTCCCTCTATCCCTTCCCCACTCCTTTCCCAATTATGGAAAATATATGCTAAGAAGCATATATTTTAGAGAAATATAAATTTGCATTGAATACCAACTCAAAAAACTTAATAAATGTGTAGTGTTGAGCTAATTGTGTGACCTCAATGAACTAAAATTCCTTCATCTGTGCTTCAAATGTATTGTAAAATTTAAAGGAGAAAATAAACATGAAGTTGCTAATATAGTATCAATCTAAGGACAGATATGTCTCTTTCAGATATATCTATTTTTATTCCATAAACACAATCTTTGTGTAATTGGTTATAAAAATACAATTAAGCAAGCTCTAGAAATTTTACATCTTAATATTTAATTTAAATACATTAATTAAAAAAATGACAATATGAATTTTCAGCTTTAAAATAATAATTCACTGGAAAAACTTGAACATATAATTGTTGCTAATTCAATTTATTTCCTAATCTGAACTTTATTTCACTTATTATTTCTTTGTCATTCTTGCAGGGAGGAGTTTTGTTTTGTATATTTTAGTTACAGTTAAAAAATCACTTCTCTGCTTTCTTTGTTGAGTGAATGTGGATTAAAAATAAAAGGGCAAATACATCAAAAACCTACTTCTTCATAGCTTTTGAAAGACTTATTGAAGTTATTATTTCACATATTCTTTCATTCAGGCATAATACGAAGCTTCTCTACTCTGTTACTTTGTTAAATGCTACAGGAAACACAAAGCTGAGTAAATCAACTCCTATCCTCAAAAAACTTAAGCTCATTTTTATCAGCAATTGACATACCTAGGAATTAACACCAACAAATAATACTCTCGGATTAAAATAAATAATGACCAGTGGGTCACTTTGCATGTAAAATAGTTACTATAGCCAAGCTCACAGTCCTTTTAAGATACTATAAATTATATTTTTCCATTCTGAATATATGTCCCATTCAGGAATTTTCATCTGTTCTATTACTGCTTTATCTCTTTGCAGTGCCAACAAAAATGTCTGTTATAGATTGAGTGAATGAATGAATGAGTGAATGAATATGTCCATTTCTGTGCAAGAATGTCATCATTTGGTGCTTTTTAGTGTATATTGCTAACAGAAGCACAGCCTTTTCTTTTTTTAATGTAGAACCAGAGAGAGAAAGAGAGAGAGAGAGAGAGAGAGAGAGAGAGCGAGGAGGCTCCATACTCAGCATGGAGTGCAACAGGGGACTTGATCCCACACCTCTGGGATCATGACCTGAGTCAGATGTTCAATCTACTGAACCACACAGCACCCAGGCAGCCCAGAGATTGTTTTTTTTTTTTTCTTTTCAAAAGGGTGCTAACTATTCTTTTATATTTAATTTTTCAAATAAACTTCGGTATCTTTGCCAATTGCCCAAAAGTTTATATTTTTATTTCAAATGAAATTGTACTACATTCTAAAATTAATCTGAAGCTATGTGCTGTTTTAAATACATTTGTTAGCTCATTAACTCCTTAAAACAACCCTGTGAAATATATACTGTTTTTTTCCCCTGTGTTATATATAAGAATATTGAGGCACATGAAAGTGAAATAATTTCCCTCTTGGGGTAGATTGATTCTGGGATTTGAACCACGAAGTATCTCTTCAAACTTTGTGTTCATGATAGTTGCACTATTTTGTCCCCATACAAAATTAGATATATCTCTCTATAAAGTTGATACACACACACACACACACACACACACACACACACACACACTGAAAAAATTTAAGAAATAAACTTAAAAATTAGTGTGTAGAAATTATATATTTATATCATGAAAAAGCTTAAAAATAAATGTGCAGAACACACATATTATATATTATATTTGTATATATTTATACATATTTATTTTTAAGCTTTTACCTACATTGTTCTAATTGTGAAAGAAATCTTGCATCACAGTTGACCTTAAGATAGATTATCCAGGGAGACTAAATCTAATAAAGGAGACTCTAACAGCAGAATTTTCTCTGGCTGGAAGCAGAAGAAAAAGTCAAAGAGATCTAAAGCTTGAGAATGATTCACCTACAGGTGCTGTCTTGATGCTGGAGGAGGCCAAGTGAGAAAGAATGTGGGCATTCTTTAGGGGCAGAGTGGCCTCGCTGACAGGAAGGAAATGGGGACCTTGGATTTATTGTTACAAAATACGGGATTCTGCCAAAGACTAGCAAGCTTGGAAGAACCCCAAGTCCCAGAGGAGAACTGTGTAGCCCGAGCCTACATCTTATGATATGCTGAGCAGAGAAGCTGGCCAGCCATGCCTCCCTAGATCCGACCTAGAGAACTGTGAAATCATAAATGTAGTTGTTTCGGGCACTATATGTATGATGATTTATAATAGCAGCAATAGAACAGAGTATTCACTTTCCTTTGTGGTTATTTCTAGAATGAATGAAAATCATAGAAGTACAAGCCTGTCATACTGATTCTAATAATTGTTCTGTTCAGTGGTTTCTCTTGCATTTCCACCTGTGGATATTGATGATACCTTTTTAACATCTCTACTGCTTTTTCATTGTCTGGGTAATTTAGTACCTGCAGAAAGGATACTAAAAAATAGCAGTGATGAAGGACATCACAATTTTTTTCCTGACAATGGTAGCAATTCTTTTATCACCTCATCCTCATGTTAAGCATTGATATTAAAGGATGTACTTTATTAATAAATCATGATAGATTTTCCTCCTTTTTAAGAATGTAATCACAATTGCTTATTAAACATTATCAAATGCATTTTAGTATCTTTTGAAATATGTAAATGGTCTTCTTTCTTTTAGTTGTTTTTCAAATTGAATCATGTTAATGGTTTTCCCAAGGTTGAAACACCATCTTCCTTTAATGGAACAACCATTATTATACCATTTTTTATTTTGTCACTGTATTTTGCAGACTTATATCTTACTAAGTGTCTGTGTGCCTATATTTGCTTGAATGAAATGAATCCTTTGCTTTCTTTGTGAGAGCAATAATATCTGATAAAGTTATAAATTTTATGCTACATAGAATTATAAAACATTTTCTATTTTTCTCTGTTTTGATATACCTGGAATTAAAACTTTTTCTTTTCCTTTTTAAAATATATTCTGAGATTCTTTTCAGTTAAAGCCTATTCAAGTGAAATAATGCTTGTGACTTAACATTAGCAATTCTTTCTTTAAAATTCACATACTTCATTCAGTTTCTTTCAAATTTGCTGATAAAAGTTTATGTTATATACAAAATTTCCTTATGTTTAGTTACCTCTGAATCTGTTAGTATACTCTTTTCTGTTCCTAATGCTTAATATTTAGGTTCAGTTGTCTTTTAGCATATGCCCTAATCATATTAGACTTAAACACAGTCTTCCTTTTTATCATCTACAGGTTTTTGCTTTTCATTTAACTACTCTGTTTTTCTTCATTTTTCCATTCACTTTCTTTGAATGGTGATATTTTAGCTTCTTCAGTTGGAACTTGAACTAATTAATTTTAGACCCGTTTGGTTACATATATATATATATATTTAATATATATATATTTAAAGTTATGAAATCTCCTCCTAGCATTGCTTTCTTCCCACCTATTAATTTTGACAGGGTGCCTTTGGTTGTTCAGTTATTGACTCTGCACAGTAACATACCATCTAGGTTAATGCTATTCACCATGTTAGACATAAACTTGTATGGCAGTGTGTGAGGAAACTCGGTCTTTGGTCTTCCAGTAAAGTCTTGGAGCAGCAGAAGCAAGCCCCCTTGTAAGTAAACCCACAGTAGCACAGTTAGCTGGTGGCACAGCTAAAGGCCACACAGATCTACCTGTGACCATGTGTTGTCCTTGGTGTTCTCTGAGATGCTCTTGGATGCTCTCTGGGCATTTGTTGAGGTTTCTTTTCCCTGGGCAACTTCTTTCTCAGAGGCCTGGATTCTCACCATTGGCTCCCCTAGATAGAAACGGATCCTGCATATGAGTGTCTTATAGTAGCAGCAACTTCCCCAGATTTATAACTGGGGCTTCGGCCACTGATTTTCAAAGTTTACATACTATTTTTATTAAAATACTACTGGCTCTGGGTAAATTCAAGTGGTGTGCTCGCCATTGAATCCTAGCACCAGCATTGTTCTTATACTTTTCCCTACTCCTGTTTTTGTCTTCTTTCCTTTTCAAGCTGACACTCTTCAGGGTAACCTAACACTGCTGAAATGGGGAGACCCCTTCATTTTTTTATTTTCCCAAGTTCAGTAATATAATATTGTATGACATGTCACAACACAAAAGATTACTTTGGGGAGTGAGCACCTTTTCTTATTTTGCATAAATGCAAGTTTGGGCCAGTAGCATCCCTAGGTTTAAAAATACAAATTATTTCAGTTTATAATTTAAGCTCTGAAATCTTCTGTAAAAAAGCCATTATATTTAAAAAAAAATTGTGTATGTTGGCTTTGTTGCCAGTCTAGAATATATTTTAGAATGCTTTATTTTTTTTGTTGAAGTATAGCTGACCCAAAATATTATATTAGGTTCAGGTGCACAATACAGTGTTTGAACAATTCTATACATTACTCAGTGATCACCACGATAAGTGTAGTTACCATCTGGCACCACTGTAATAATATTACAGTATTATTGACAGGTGTCCCTCTGCTGTACTTTTCATCTCCGTGATCCATTTGTTTACAACTGGAAGTTTAACCCCCTTCCTCTATTTCACCTATGGAACAGTTTTCATTTGTATTATCACATAATTTCCTTTTTGTAAATGTCATAGCTTCTTAAAAACTTCTCTGTAAAGTAACAAGTGAGTGGATATGTAAATATGTATACTGATTGTAGTTTGTTGGCTCTTTGAAAGAAGAAATCAGAGGTGGATTGAGGTCGGGCAATAATTCCTTCGGATATATGGAAAACTTGCTTTCTGGGTTTAAGAATTTATTTAGTAAATAGTTCACATATTACCTAGGGGCACTGCTTCCTTTCTCCTTGTGGCGCACAAGCCTCCACAGTCTGGCAGATCCTCCAGTCAACTCTCCTTGGGCTTCAGTCTTTTTTTTTAAATTGTTTTTAATATTTTTTTAATTTTTGAGATAAAGAGTCAGAGCATGAGCAGGGAGGGGCAGAGAGAGAGGGAGACACAGAATCTGACAGGCTCCAGGCTCCTCACTGTCAGCACAGAGCCCAACGTGGAGCTCGAACCTATGAACCATGAGATCATGACCCGAGCTGAAGTCGGATGCGTAACCAACTGAGCCACCCAGGAGCCTCTCCTTGGGCTTCAGTCTTAAAACAAACACTGAAGTCAACTATTCTGGGAACCAAAAACAGGAATAGTCATAACAGAGCAATTTAATAACTGTATTGAAGACCCATACCTTATTCCTTGATAATATAGGTAGTATAGATATTCAAAAATTCTGCTGTGGAATCTGGATTTTATGTCATCTCAATTTTCACCTGTATTTCTTTGAAAGATTTTCAACACTCTTTCCTTTTATATTAATCTGATTCCACCTGCTTTGTGTTTTAGAGTTATTTCTCATTAATAACACATGTCCTGATCTGAATCACACTGTACTCTTATTTCACATTCCTTCAATTATTTCAGTTGGACTTAGTGAAGGAAGAGAAGGAACCATTCATTTATACTTCATGAACTAGATTTCTATTCATTTGTAAGACATCTTAATGGAAAAGAAAGTATTATAATTATACATAAAATTATGTATGTTTAACTATGAATATGCAAGTTATCCTGACAGGTGTCAAAGAAATTTATGACAAATTTAAAGATACTAATAATAGAAACATGGCTGTTAAAATTAATTTCAAATCTTTTATCACCAGCAACATGACACCCAGAGTAAAAGAACTGTCTAAAGTCAGCAGAATGAACCACAGTGTGGCAGAATAGTCGTTACTCATATTCTAATCTAGAAGTTACCTCACACATTGTTTTTCTAGTTCCCCTAAGGCAAACCCATCAATATGTAAGCTATATTCTCACTCACTGATTGTTCTTGGGTTTTTTACTTTATTTATGTTTTTGTTTCTTCATTGGTTAGTTGGTTCTTGGTTCATTAACCCAAAAAGAAGTGAAAAATGATTTTGTTAGTGTGTATGATTTAGTGATCAAACAGAACATTTCTTGATCATTGTATAGCCATCCTGGAGATTGTGGTCACAAAAATCTGTCCTGTCAATGGCATATGATCATCAGGGGTGAGTACACTGGTGGAAGTAATATCTTATAGAAAGAAGGCTACTTACACGGATACTAAGTGTCAAATCTTTCTCAGAAGACAAAATTGGTCCCTATTGTTGTAAGGACTTTTGTTGGCATTCCAAAGGATCCACATTGTAACTGGAGGATGAGAGTCACTTCCTTGTTATGCATTGAATTGTTGACAAACATCAACCAAAACCTGAGCTGTCTTTTTCACATATCCATGAATCCCATAGAACAAATGCTATCAAGCACAAAGATGCCTGTCAAAGTGCTTTTTTCTTCCCTCCTTTAATGTGCTCTTTAATTGTATTTTGTTTAATGCAAGAACATTTTTTTTAATGTAGAATTTCATTCTGACTCTTAAGCATATTTTCCACAATAGAATATTCCATGAATGTTTCAAGTCGGGAAATATAAATGCTGAGAACAGAGACCAGACTTCATTAAAGAATGCTGTAATCTGGCTAGAATCATTGCCCACAGTTCCAATATACCTAGACAATAGCTACCACATCACTATATTCAGTGGTTCTCTCAACTCATCTGACATCACCTACAGGCAGCTTTTGACACAGTTGAACATTTCTTCTTCCTTAACAAACTTTTTCCATTTTACTTGTAGGGTGGGCCTTTCTTTTTTTCCTCACTGATTTTTCTTTCTTTGTTAGTTCTTTTGGATATATCACTAAACTTAACGTTGGTGGGTCCCAGACACTCAGTTTTTAGTTCTCTTTTCTTTTCTATCTATAGTGATCCCTGTGACAATATCTTGTGACTTTAAAAATCATGTAACTGCTCCATCACTCCCAAATTTGTATCTCAAACACTAATCTCTTCTCTGAACTCCGAAGTATATATCCAAATGCCTATCAGATATGTCTTCTTGTATGTTTAATGCACATTGCAAACTCAACTGATCTGATCTTTCCCTGAAAGTTCCTCTATCACCTTCCTCCTTACTTTCAGCTGAAGACTCCATTCTTTAATTTGTTCTGATTGGACACTTCCAAGTCTTCTTTGATTCTCTGTTTTTCTCTCAATTCTCATCCAGTTTACATGCAAATCTTGTTGCCATTAGCTTCTGAAAACTATCCACTACTTTGCTCAAACTCTTTCAGTGGTACCTCATTTCTTTTAAAGAATTTATGATGACTTCCAAGGCCCTACATGACTCTTAACTCTTGGTCTTAACTCTTGGCCTATACTCATATATTTTTTTTTCCTCTCATTCACTTCTCTGTGGTTATGTTAGTATGTTCTCTGAGTTGTATACATACTAGATATTCCTCCATCTCTGTTCTTCGTTACCAACTTCTCCCTCTGCCTGGAATGCTTCTCCTGTAGATAACCATATGATTTACTCTTTCATTTCCTTCAAGTGTTGCTGAAATGTCACTTTTTATTCAAGGGCCCCCTTGGCCATGCAAGTTTAAATCACCATCCCGTTACTCTATCCCATGAAAATATTTGCTATAATCTTATTTGCTATAACTTTTCCCCATTACTTTTTTTAATGTTTTTTTAAATTTATTTTTGAGAAGGGGGGGGAAGAGGGGCAGAGAGAGAGGGAGACACAGAATCTGAAGCAGGCTCCAGGCTCAGAGCTGTCTGCATGGAGCCCGACGTGGGGCTCGAACTCGTGAACCACAAAATCAACCGGAGCTGAAGTCAGATGCCCAACCCACTGAGCCACCCAGGCACCCCTTCCCATTACTTTTACTTCTAATATGCTGCATTTTTTTTTAAGATTCACTGCTTTCCTCGTTAAAAATAGTCCTACCCATTAGTAAACAATTTTTGTTATTGATATATCCCAATGCTTAGAGTACTGGATATAACATATTTGTTAATGAATGAATATAGGAATTCATGAGTGAATAAATTAACTACACATAGCTACATGGTGCCTACTTTTATTTTCTTTCCTTCATATTTTATTCACCTGGACTAATCCACTCAATCTTTGTTTCCTTGCTAAACTTTAGTCATAATTCAAATATAGATATTACAAGTACAATCTTTTTGCTTTACCTTTTAATTATAAATAATTCTGTACTGAAGTGCACAGTGGTGAATTTTTGATTAACTGATGAAGTGATGATGAATTTTTGGTGTGATAATTTTTATAACTCCCAAACCTCCATGAAATTACAGTCTTGGTGGGGAGGGTGAGGAAGTAGTGACAGACTTCCAGAAACCTCTCTCATGCTTTATTCCAGTCATTATTACTTCAAGAAAACTAACCTCTAACATCATAAATTGGTTTCCTGTTTTAAAACTTTATAAAATTGAAATTCCTCTTTATAAAATCTTTTGTATCTAGCTTGTTGTATCTCTCCAGATTTTTTGTAAGATTCATCAGTGTTATTGCATGTAATAACAATAGTTCTTTTTATTGCTTTACAGTATTATGTCTATATATTGTGTCTATTCTAATTGTTCATAGGCATTATTTTTCTCATTTTGAGATGCTGTAAATAATGCTACTATGAGTGTTTTGTTCATGTCCTTCTGGTGCAAATATGCTTAGGATTAGGGGAACAATAACTGAGTCACAGAGCAGTAACATGTTCCGCTTTTATCAACACTAGCAATTGTAAACCAAGTGGTTGCAGCTATTTATACTTCTATCAACAATATCTAATAATTTTTAGTTACTTTAAATATTTGTCAAATGTGGCCTTATTAGTTTGCTCTTAATGATGATGTTCTTTTTGCTTCCATTTTATTATTTTTACTAATTGTTTCTATTTTTATTGGTGTGGAGGGCTGGTGATAGCTGTTTCTTTTGGGGGTCACCTGCGTGGATCATGCATCTTACTCCTGATTTTGGCTCAGGTCATGATCTCATGCTTTGTAAGTTCGAGCCCCACCCATAATGGACTCTGTGCTGACAATGGTGAGCCTGCTTGGGTTTCTGTCTCCCTCTCTCTCTATCCCTCCCCTGCTTGCTCTCTCTCTCTCAAAATAAATAAAAATAAATTTTTAAAAAAGTTGTTTCTTTTTGTACTTTTCAGAAAATTAGTGATGTTGAGAAAATTTCCATAAGCTTTTTTGTCATCTGGATTTTTTTTCAGAGTCTCTATTCAAAGATGATTAATTTTCTGGCTTTTTATTTTATTTTATTTTATTTTATTTTTAGTTATTTTTTAAATTGTTTTTTTTTTTTTTTTTTTTTTTAGAGAGAGAACATGTGTGCATGTGCAAGAGCCAGGAGGGACAGAGAGAGTGAGGGAGAGAAAATCTCAGGCATGGAGCCTGACTCAAAGCTTGATCCACAACCCTAGAATCATGACCTGAGCCGAAATCAAGAGTTGGATCTTCAGCTGAATGAGATGAGCCACCCAGGTGCCCTGAATTTGTGGCTTTTTAAAATTGATCTCTGTAGGTTCTTCACATGCATATGTGTGTGTGTGTCTATATGTATACATATGTATACACACACACATATATATGCAAGATATTTTTATATATAAATATATAACTCATATATATTTGTATATATATTTTATATAAAATATATATAACTCATATATATATGTATATTTTACATATAAAATATATATATATAATTCTATCTTGAGACTATGTTATTTGTACTTTGAGGAATATATACTTAATTATAATGAAATCGAATTCATCAATCTTTATTTCATTTTGGTTAGTGCTTTCTGTGTCCAGTTTAAGAAATCTCTTCCTACCCTAGTATGATGAGGGATTCTTGACATCTACCACACCATAAAAAAAATTTAATTCCTAATCACTCATAAACTAAATGTAATTGGCAATATAAGTTTTTAAAAGATAAACACTGGGGTACCTGGGTGGGTCAGTTGGTTAAGCATCCAACTCTTAATTTCAGCTCAGGTCATGATCTCAGAGTTCATGAGATTGAGCCCCACACGGGGCTCTGTGCTGACAGTACTAAGCCTGCTTGGAATTCTCTCTCCTTCTCTCTCTGCCCCTCCCCTGCTTCTGCTTTCTCTCTCTCTGTCAAAATAAATAAATAAACTTAAAAAAATCTTTAAAATATAAACACTAAAATATTTTAAATGTATTGAATATTATAGTCTATATAATATATTGCCTATAACATATATTACATGTAATATGCAATATACAATGTAACATGACAATATGCAATATATTACATATTATGTATTATGCATAATATGTATAATATATGAAATATATTTAAAGATTTTATAGTGTTTATCTTTTAAAAGTCTTCTTTTGTAATCTAAATATAAGTCTATAAATCATATTATAAATTATATATATTACATTATTATAAATCATATTGTAAATAAAGCAATAATATGATCATATGATCCTATATGATCTAAATTTTGATACACATTATATTGTATGTTATAAATTATATATCATCATACACATTATTGAATGCATAAAATATTATTTAGTTTATTTATTATGTATTTTACAATTTGTATGTGCATCTATCATTTTCAGTTAGTTTCTTACACATTTTCAGCTTTTATATTTTGTTTTAGATGTGCACTTTTACTACTTCCAAGAAAATGCAGGATCCCTACACAACTTAACCTCTCTTTTTCCTAGTCCACATTTTTCCATTGACTTGAATAATTTAATTTTGTTTACATTTTAATCTCCAAAGGTTATGGTTTTAAAGATTGTATATCCCTTAATGTTTACCAGCACAATGTTTTCTGATCCTATTTATTTTTTCTGGTAATGGTGTCATTCATTTAATATCATATACCTTGGTTTACTTTAGTCTTTATTTTAGTCCAGGCCTCTGTCAGAAAATATCTCAGTTTCCATTTACTAAATTAAAAAAAAAATTAATATTTATTTATTTTGAGAGAGAGAGAGAATGAGCACGAGCAGGGGAGGGTCAGAGAGAGAGGGAGAGAGAGAGAATCACAAGCAGAGCATGAAGCAGGGCTTGAGCCCATGAACCATGAGATCATGACCTGAGTCAAAATCAAGTCACACATTCAATCAGCTGAGCCACCTAGATACCCCTAAAAAAATATTTTCAATGGCTGCAGAATCTAGGATGTCATTTATTTTATTTCAACACTAAAAAAAGCTTTCATTCTTTTCTTTTTATGCTTGCATGGTTTCTTTTGTGAAATCAATAGTCTTAATTTCTCCTTTATTTTTGTTATTATTTCTTTAATGTTTATTTATTTTTGAGAGAGAGAGAGACAGAGCATGAGTGGTGGAGGGGCAGAGAGAGAGAGGGAAACACAGAATCCGAGGCAGGCTCCCGGCCCTGAGCTGTCAGCACAGAGCCCTACATGGGGCTCAAACTCACAAGCCATGAAATCGTGACCTGTGCTGAAATTGGACACTTAACTGACTGAGCAACCCAGGTGCCCCTATAACTATACTTTATATCATATTCTATAATGGTCTTACACATCTTCCTGTATTTATAATCTTGTTTTCGTCTTAATGTTTTACTCTCAGCATTTTGTACATAACTTCCAGTTTACTAATCCTTTGTTCTGCTCTGTTGTGTCTATTCTGCCCTTTAGTCCCATGTATGTAATATTTAAGTTTAGTTATTCCTTTTCAGTTCAATGTACAATGTCCCTTTTTTAGTATTTAAGTATTTTTTGGTAAGATTCTCAACTTTTGTCTGCTATCCTTTATATTAATCATAGTTATTATCATAATAATCATGATTGTTACCTTGCATGGCAGTAACAGTTATGAGTCAGTTTCCATTATCTGCTTTTTAATTTGGTTTTATACTATTTGATACTCTTTTCTAGCAAAATCCCTAACCAAAAATTTTAGGTAATTTTTGGTGAAATGCCAGTCATTGTGTATGAGGGCTGGTACAGTCTGTGGATATTCCTGCAGAGGATTGAATGGTTTTGCAACAGAGCCTATGATTAAGTCACAGCTTTCTATAAGTCCTCTGTGCCTCTACCATGCAAGTGAAAATATGGGTCTGAATTTAGGACTCATTTCACTATGCTTGCTTTTCTTTCTTTTCTTTCTTTCTTTTTGTTTTGTTTTGTTTTGTTTTGTTTTTTACTTGCCTTTCATCTGAGATCTTAACACACTTTAACATGGCTTATTTCATTGATTTCCATTGGTTTTTGTTTGTTTTCATTGAGATTTAATTGACATATAACATAATATTAGTTTCAGATGTAAACATGGATTCAATATATATATACTGAAAAATGATCACCACAATAAATCTAGTTAACATCCTTCAGCATACATAATTACAAGGCAATTTTTTTTCTTGTGATGGGGACTTTTAAGGTTTACTTTCTTAGCAACCTTCAGGTATGTAATACAGTATGATTAACTACAATCACCATGCTGTACATTATACACATATGAATGCTCTGGTTTCTCTTCAAATCGCATAAATCTTTCGCCTTTTACATTATACACATATGACTTCCTTATATTATAACTGGAATTTTGTGCCTTTTGACCCCCTTCACCCATTTTGCCTACCTTAATCCCTGATCTCGGGAAACCACCAATATGCTTTCTGTATCCTTGAGCTATACTTTATTCCTTTCGTGTTTTATGCATTCTGCATAGTTGTCTAGGTTGCAAAAATAAGCTTAAGAAATAAGCTTAAAAGCTGCTACCCAGTAACTTTTTCATATACAGAAGTTTGAAATCACACTCTATTTGACTGTTTTCCTGATATGTGTTCCTACTTCTATGGTTTGTTGGAGTAATATGAGATACTGTGTATAAACTTCTCAGTACTCTTCTCCGACATAAAAACTATCAGAGATATTAACTCTCAGTAAATAGTAGCTAGCATTATCACCATTTTCATGACAATTATGATTGTGATCACGATACTAATAATCAGTATCACATACTAACTTTAACACAGATTAAGATTTATCCTTTGGAAATACCTGAATAAGCCTCAATTTACTAATTTGCAATATAGACATGGTGATGCAACTTTGGAGGTTCTTTAGTGGGTGTCACTCATCATCATTGTTTACCCTTTTTCTGATTATGTTACTCATTTCCTTGAATTGTTGATGCATTTAATTTCCAAACATTCAGCACTTCACACAGAAACAGAACCATCATAACTGTTTACTTAGTAATTTTTTATACCAATCACAAATGTGTATTAAAAGTCATAGCACTTTATTAAAAATTTACCATGTCAGGTATGCTCATTCAAAATCAAATTATTTATTTCTTCTTTAAAATCTAAGAGCATATCTAGGGGAACCGGGGTTGCTCAGTCAATTAAATGTCTGACTTTTGATTTCAGCTCAGATCATGATCTCACAGTTCATGAGATCAAGCTCCATGTCAGGCTCTATGCTGATGGCATGGAATCTACTTGGAATTCTCTCTCTCCCTCTCTCTCTGCCTCTCCCTACTCATGCTCTCTCACTCTCAAAAATAAATAAACTTTAAAAAATTGTAAAAACAGCATATCTAGTAGGTAATAGACACCCAAATACAGCAAAGCACAATACAATGGGTTTATGCTAAGAATTGATAAAACATTGCCTGTTTAATTCAAAACTGATAAGCACATGTAAGCCTGGATGCTCATCTGAGGTCTACCAGCACTCTCTTTGGGTTTTATGATCATGTTGATAACCACATGATCATGTTTCAGGAGAAGTCAAAGAATACAATTTCTCAGAGCCAGTTAAACTTGAAAGGACAATGTTCCAAAAAATAAAATTTAGGAAATAAATCTCTTCCAATAAAATATTAATCAAAGGATTTCTTTGAATTAAAATATTTTGTAGAAGCAGATATAAAATTGCTTTGACCTTTCATGTACAATACAGAACAAACATTTGCATTTACAACAGTAAAATACCTCACCTATAATAGAATGGTTTGAAAATCAGAAGAAAGTTCAATTAAAGTTTTTCTTAGATTTAAATCTGAATACTAATTCTAGGTTAATGTTAATAGGCATTTTGCATTATGTATTTCTATTAATATAAAATGTTAGATTTCTAACACAGATATCCAATGATAAAGAAGAAAAAATGACCCTACCTGCTTTTCAGTTATTGAAGTTATAAAAGGACATTTTGTTTTGTTTTGTTTTGTTTTAATTTTATTTGGTTTTTAAGGAGTAGAAGGGACGGATGTGGAATAGAAGAACTGAGGTGGCAGAGAGGGAGGAGAGAAGGAAACCAGAATCAACATTTTTAAACTTTTATAGCTTTGTCTAGGACTGGTCTTTGTCCCACATAGTTGCCTCAGTTTTATAGTAATTTATACATGTACTGCTATTGTAGATGTGAACTTTGAATTTCCAGAGGCAACAAAAATAATGAAGCAAGAGAAAGTTAGTGGAAACGTATTAATGGCTATACATAAATGTGGCCTTTGTATTTTATGTTCATACTAGTATGTTCTACTTTAAATTTCTGTAGTTTTTCCCCCACATTTCAGGTTGGTGGAAATTTTTTGCTATTCTTATATGCCGTTAGTAGATTTGTGGGGGAAAAAGAGATTTTATTTTATTTTATTTTATTTTATTTTATTTTATTGTATTGTATTGTATTGTATTGTATTTTTTATTGAGATATAAATGATGTACTACATTGTGTAAGATTAAGGTATACAACTTGTTGGTTTTATACATTTATACATATTTCAATTAGATTACCACTATAGCATTAACACTTCTATCAACTCATATAACTATCATTTCTTTTTCTTAGTGGGAACATTTAATATCTACTCTCATTGCAATTTTGAAGTACATAGTACAGTATTGCTGACTATAATCACAGTGTGCCCATTAGATCTCTAGAACTTATTCATCTTCTAATTACCAGTTTGTACCCTTTGAGTATTATCTCCCCAATTCCCCCACACCTCAGGCCCTGGGAACCACTATTCTACTGTCTGTTTCTATGATAATGGCTTTTTAGATTCTATGTATAAGTGATATAATACAGCATTTATCTTTCTCTCTCTGACTTATCTCACCTAGCATAATTCCCTCAAGGTTCATCCATGTTGTCACAAATGGCAGGATTTCCTTCCTTTAATGGCTAAATATATATAATATTAGTTTAAGCTATACATTATATATATATAATATACACAAACTATCTTTTTATCCATTCATCCATTGATGACATAGGTTTTTTTTTTTTTAATCTTGGCTAATGTAAATTGTTAGCTATTTTAATAATTCTATATCTTGGCAAATATAAATAATGTAAATAATCTATATCTTGACTAATGTAAAAACAACAATAACATGAGAGTGCAGATAGCTTTTTGCTACTGTGTTTTCATTTCCTTTGAATATATACCCAGAAGTGAGATCACTGGATCATATGGTAATCCTATTTTTACTTTTTAGAGAAACATCCATAATGTTTTCCATATTGGCTGAATGTATTTATATTCTCACCAATAGTGCCTGAGGGTTTCCTTTTCTGTACATCTCTTGTCTTTTTGATGATAGCCATTCTAACAGGTATGAGGTGATATATCATTGTGGTTTTTATTTCCCTGATGATTAGTGATGTTGGGCATCTTTCCATGTACCTGTTGCCCATTTGGATTTCTTCTTTAGAAAATGTCTATTTAGTTCCTCTGATCATTTTTAAATTAGGTTGTTTTATTTATTTATTTTTTTTTGATATTGAGTTGTATGAGTTCTTTAAGCATTTTGGATTTTTTTTAATGTTTATCTATTTAAAGAGACAGAAAGAGGGCAAGTGGAGGAGAAACATTTTGGTTATTAATCCCACAACTACTATATGGTTTGCAAATATTTTCTCACATGCTATACATTGCCTTTTCATTTTGATTTTTGCTTCTTCTGCTGTGAGAAGATTTTAGTTTGATATAGTCCCACTTTTTGATATTTGCTCTTTTGGTGCCATATTAAAAAAAAAATAAAAAAAAAAAACATTGCCAAGACCAACATCAAAGAGCGTTTCCCTGTTTTCTTCTAAAGTTTTACAGTTTAAAGTCTTATAATTAAGTCTTTAAACCTTCTCAAGTTAATTTTTGTGAGTGATGTGAACTCGGAGTCTAGTTTCAGTTTTCTGCATGTGATTACCCCACTCTCCCAGCAATATTTATTAAAGAGACTCTTGATTCCTCATTGTATATTCTTGGTTCCTTTCATAAATGAATTGACCACATATGCATGGGTTTAATTCTGGGCTCTGTATTCTGTTCCATTGACCTATGCCTCTGCTTTTATACCAGTACCATACCATTTTACTTACTACAGCTTTGTAATGTAGTTTGAAATCAGGAAGTATGATGCTTCTAGCTTTGTTCTTTCTCAAGATTGCTTTGGCTGTTTGGGGTCTTTTGTGATTCCCTACCAATTTTAGGATGTTTTTCTATTTTTCTGAAAAATATCTTTGGATTTTTTATAGAAATTGCATTGAGTCTGTACGTTCTTTAGAAAGTATGGACATTTTAACTATTTTAATGATGTCCATGAACACAGACTATCTTTCCTTTGATTTGTGTCATCTCCAATTTCTTTCATCACTGAAGTTTTCAGTACACAGATCCTTCATGTTCTTGGTTAAATTTATCACTAGGTATTTTTTGGTTGCAATTTTATATAGGATTTTTTTTTAATTTCTCTTTTTGTTAGTTTGTTATTATTGTATAGAAGAGCAACTGATTTTGTATATTGATTTTGTATTCCACAACTCTACTGAATGTTATTAGTTCTGAGTTTTTGATGGCATCATTAAGGTGTTCTATATATAACACAATGTTATCTGCAGATAGAGATATGTGTGCCCCCTTTCCCTCATGGGAGTGGTCACAGCAAGCTAGTTCAGCTTTACGCTGTACTACCTTGAGAGAGAGGCAGCACTTGCACAGTCCTTCTTACCCTCTCCAGTGTGTCCAAATTCAATTTTGTTTTTTTCTTGTGGAGTGCTGGAATGTCTTTGGCATCCACAAATGCTCTTTCCTGTGGGTTCCTTCTCAAATCAGCAATATCCAACTGTTCCCCAACCATGGCAGAGAGAAGCTGAGGCCAGTTCACAGGCTCTGGATGGTTCGACAGCCCATCCCGAGACCAGTATACCACCTGATGCACAGGTGTGCAAAACTCCATCCAGGTGCCTTCACATATGGCACAGAATTCCACAATTTCCACATAGACACTTCTGTTCATAGATGGATACCAATTTTTAGTTGTTAAAAGGGGATATGGAGCACCTAGGTGGCTCAGTAGGTTAAGTGTCTGACTTTGGCTCAGGTCATGATCCCACACTTGTGCTCTCTGTCTCAAAAATAAATATTAAAAAATACAAAAAGAGAAAAATTTCTAAATAATTGGGTAGGTGAGTTTGAGACAGCTTAATAAATTATCTATAATGACTTTGGACCTTTGTTAATTATTTTGAATAAAATAGCAACTCTATTTAAATATTTAAGATCTTAACATATTCTTGTATCAATATTTGAACATAGCTTCAGGTTGATTCATGTTTGGTTTTAACATGTACTATTATTTATCATAATGTACTGAATTTTCCTTGATGATTTTTTTGCATATCCTTGCCATATTAATAAATAACATAGAAATGGAGCATCAGCTTGAATCAACCTTTTAATGGTTTGCTATTATTATAAGAATCCATAATCACTGACAGTAGACTTAGCTACCTCCCTGAAAACATATTTTATGTGAAAAGTAATCTAAAGAACCAAAAAGAATAAACAAACAAGCAAGCAAACAAACAAAAAACGCTTGGTTGATAAATTCCAACTGAAAACCTTGTAAGGATGTATCAGTAATGAAAATGATAATGTGAACTTAATGTAGCTAAAATTTACTTAGTCTTAAGTCCTCATCCTATACATCTAGATAGCTCTATAAATAGAGGAGGTGACAGGTTATAGGGATAGTGAAAAACATACAAATTAAGTAGAATAATACTCCTCTCAATTGATTCTAATATGCCCCAGTGTTTGTGTGTGTGTGTATGTGTACGTACAAGTATATGCATATATTTATATAGTGTTTCTGCATATTTTATATGGTATATGGAAGTTCACTACAATTCCTTAGGTTTAGCACTTGAGAATATTCTTATTAATATTAAGAGTCAACTCAGGACTAAGCTTTGACTTTTTGACATTTTGAAATTCTTGTAAATGAACCAGGTAGAAATACCAATATTTGAATTAAAAAAAAAAAAACAAAAACATATTGCCTCACAGGGCCATTGGACATTTACCTGGGAGGCCTGCAGTTATTCAATGTCAAATACATAAAACTTAGCCATCCTCAATTCACTCTTTCAA
Organism: Herpailurus yagouaroundi; assembly: GCF_014898765.1. Lineage (NCBI taxonomy): Eukaryota > Metazoa > Chordata > Mammalia > Carnivora > Felidae > Herpailurus > Herpailurus yagouaroundi. The sequence goes on along the minus strand of NW_024412440.1, from coordinate 1,580,873 downwards.
CCTAGTGTTCTTATAAGATTAAAAATAATTCTAGTGGCTTTCCTTGTGAATAAATAAATGAATGAATGAATGGGAAAATCAATGTTCCATTCCTATTTCCTTTGCCTATTTGATAGCATCACAATAAGAATTGAAAAGTCACAGGATGCCTAGATGGCTCAGTAGGTTAAGTGTCCAACTTTGGCTCAGGTCACGATCTCATGGTTTGTGAGTTTGAACCTTGTGTAAGCTCTGTGCTGACAGTGCTGGAACCTGCTTTGGATTCTCTGTCCCCCTCTCTCACTGCCCTTCCCCCACTCGTTCTTAACCCCTCTCTCAAAAACAACCTTAAATAAACATTTTCAAAGAGGATTACGTAGTCACTACTTGTTTATCTGATATTTACTTCTATAAAAAGCATCTTCTACTTAAAATAATAATTACTTTGATTCATCATTGAGTAGAAGAATTCAGCATGATGGCATGATGTAGTGGATACAGCACAGGGATGAGAAACAGGGAAATTTAGGATTAATCTTCTATCCGATTCTAAAAATATTGTTTAGTCCTTCTCATGTAATGCACTCAATTTCCTAGACTCAGTACCCCCCGATTAGAAAATAAAGACTTTTTATAACACGACTAGAGTACTATTATGTACTATTTCTATCATCTCTAAAAATTTTATGCAAAACTGCATCCCAAATTTTATGTATGTATGTACGTACGTATGTTTCAATTTTTTCTTTAAATTCTGGTTAACATATAGTGTAATATTGGCTGCAGGAGTAGAATTTAGTGATAAGTCACTTACACATAATACCCAATGCTCATCACAAGTGCCCTCCTTAGAAAAGAATATAAGAGTTGTCAAGAATCTAGAATATAATGTTCAGAGATGTTACATTGCCATGGAAATTCATGGTACTGAGAAAAGGCACTGAACTACACTCTATGTAAGATGTTCCCAAAAGGCTCTTTATCCATCTCCAATCACCATCACAGGAAGGAGCTATAGGAGTTAAAAAATGATTCATTTCTAACATTAAAACTAGATCTGAGTGGCAAAAATGGTAATTCTTCCAGTGGAAAGGCTCCGTCCCATGGTTTCTTCCAACACTTCATAATTTCTGTTAGATCACTATGTCATGAGCAGCTTTACAATTCTAAATTAAATTAGTTTACACCTATTTTATAATAAAAAATTTAAAAGAGCATGTATAACACAAAAATAAAAGGTAATAAAAACCCACCATATGATTTTCTAAATATACTAAAGTTGGTAACATCAGTTAAGCTTTAGAACTGAATGAAAATGTGAATACCGCATATTGTTTTCCCTGGAATTTAATAATTTATCAATTTCTGGCTTGGAGTTCACAGGAAAAAATTGCTGCATTTTATTTATGTTGCTGTTCTTGGTTTGTTTTGTATGTATATTTTTGGTGATTAGATTTCAATATTCCTCCAGTAACAGGAATTAATTGCTCATGAGAATAAAGAAAAATCTATATTTCTTTCACTGCAGTTTCCTCAACTTAAAAGTTAGTTACATACTTAAGTGAGCATGCCTTATTTAAAGTAACATTTTTCAGGGCATCTAGTGGCTCAGTCAGTTCAGCGTCCAACTCTTGATTTCGGCTCAGGTCATGATCTTGCAGTTCTAGAGTTCAAACCCCATGTCAGGCTCCATGCTGTCTCACCCTCTGCCCCTCCCCCGATGCCCCCCCCAAAATAAATAAACTTTAAGAAAAAATAAAGTAACATTTTTCATTTTGATAGGATAGATTTTAAAAAATCAGAAGATTCAGGTACAGTGCCAAATAAATTGTATATTCTCTGAAACTGTAAGACTATAGTTGCATAGTAATAAATATTTTAATAAAAGTTAGGAAGAGTCAGCTAATTATTATTTAGATAGCATTCATTTTTAAATACTTGGAAACTAAAGACTTACTATTCTTATTATGGTATTTCTCCCAGGATTTTATTTTCACGTATCCAAAGAGGACTTTGTTTTTTAATCTTTGCTGTTATTGAGAAAAAAGATTCCATTCTAGACAGGAAATACAGTAGTTCCCCTTGTGTAAGGGGGTGGGGGCGTGTTCCAAGATGCCTAGTAGATACCTGATACTACAAATAGTACCAAAACCTATATATGCATTATGTTTTTTCTTATACATATAATACCTATGATAAAGTTTAATTTATAAATTAAGTAAAGTAAGAGTTTGATAATAATAAATAATAAAGTAGAGCAGTTATAACAATATTCTGTAATAAAAGTATACGAATGTGACCTCTCTCTCTCAAAATATCTTACTGTACTGCACTCACCCTTCTTGCATCGATGTGAAATGATAAAATGCCTACGTGATGAGATGAAGTGAGGTGAATGACACAGGCATTCTGATGTAGCGTTGGGCTACTATACTTTCTTTCTGACTATTTGTCAAAGGATAATCATCTCCCACCATGGTTGACTGCAGGTAACTGAAACCACGAAAAGCAAAACGACAGGTAAAGGAGGACTACTGTAAGCGGCCAAGCCATCCTTTCTCCATGGCTCAGGCACAAGGCATAATGTTTCCTTTCCAACAATTTAAAAATATTACACATACATACACATACAAACACCGAATTATGTAAGAATCAAGGGACGGGGTTACTCCACCTAATCTTTATACAGTTATTTTACTATTTATTTGTACAGTTTCCTTTCACTAAATATAGAGCTACTGATATGTGAAGGATGAGGCTTTAAGACTGAGAAAATCTTAATTGTATTAAGTTGATATTTAATATCATGTTTTAGTGTGTCCCAAATTTCCAGTCATAAAGAGTACAGAAGAGGAACTACAAATATTCAAAAAAAAAAAATAACAATAAACTTTGCCACCTTCACATTGAGGCACAATTATGACTGATTCTCTCCCTGACCCTAAAAAAAAACACAAAACACTGTTATATTTTCTTTAACTCCTATTATTTTATTCTTCCATTATAATCCTTGGAAATTAAACAGGAGTAAAACACTCATAACTTAACGTGTTGACAGTATAAACTTACATATACTACTATGTTGGGTTTTTTTCTCAAATAGGTTAGCATTTCACCCTTAAATGTCTTGATTATTGATAGACTCATGATAATTATAAATGCTATCGGTTAATAACTAAAAACCAAAATATTTATCTAGTTGGTAATTTGCAATTTGTAAAACCTTTTCACAGATAATACTTTTAGGCTTTGATTTTGATTTTGGAAAAATACATCTGAGTTTTTCTTTATAGGATATGGTGGTCAAATAGAATCTCCAGAAACAACTGAAACAGGTTAATGATATCGTATGAACAAGATCATTCATAAATTTAGAATGTCAATCAGAAAGCTAAAAGAGTTCTCAATACTTATAAATTCTTCAGAAGCTTTTTTTCTGTAACAGATATCTACATGATGTTCTGCATAATATTCTGAACATACTGCTGTGAGTAACTTAGTACACAGTGGAAGGATTTGTTTTTGCAAAACAGACTACACAAAAAATGAAATTTATGTCTCCCTTTATTGTCAGTTACCAAAATGTGGAAGATTATTCTTATGTTTTTGAAATGTTTCTTTACATATCACTCATAATTAAAGCACTAGTCAATTTGTTTCTTTATCAAACTGAGTCCCATTGCAAGAATTTCTAGAGACTTAACATCAAGGAAAATACAGCAGCCAAGAGGCCAGGCTTCTCACTATGAATCCTTTAGAAAGTCAGTTCCTTGACCTGTATGTACTCATCTGTTTCCCTGATGAGTTTATGTGTGAATTTCTGGAACTCTCAGTGATACACAAAAAGGCTTTCAGTATTTAAGTTATTCCTAAGCTATTAAACATAGTTATAGTTAGAATGTAGTTGTTTTTAGTGCATTGACAAAATGATTTAAATGCTTGTGCATAAGACATTTGAGACACATTATTATTTATTATTTTATTAGATTATGTTTCTGTCTGAAAATGTTTAAAAATGTATACTACTTTCAGATAATTGAAAATAAAATGGATTCAACCTATACAGACCTGATAATATGTGCTATTTTGGTCTGTTTTATGTCAGAAAATATTAACATATGAGTTTTTTGCCTGAATTAGACATTGAGATATTAAAACACAAGGACTACATTAGAGTAGTAGGCACTGTGTGCTAACTGTATTCTTGCTCTGTAACAGCTTATTGTCCTTGCAAATTGCCCACCTTATCAAGTGGCCTTCTCAGTAAAAAATAGAAATATAATCACTTGGTTTTTCTCAGTGTTTTATAATTTTTGAAGTTTATTTTTAAGTTTAATCATGAGGTTTAACTGATTGCTATGTGGAAGTTTCTGTGGAAGATGATCCTGAGAATCCTGAGAGATCAGTCAAGCCCTCTGTCAGGATGGTGAGGGCTTACTCTCTCATAACCACCCTTCTGAATTAATGTCCCACGTACCTCAGGTTATGTTTTATTTTTACATTATGAGTTAAGATCATCATTCATTAACAATAAAAATGTTGCTAATTTAATATGTTCTAAGTGCATAACTAATGAAGAATCTGCCATTTTATACATAATAAATAAATGATTGTGGAGGAAAATTTATAGGCCAGCTCTTTCTTTTTTTTTATTTTTTAAATGTTTATGTATTTTTGAAAGAGTGAGAGAGAGACAGAGTGTGAGTGGGAGAGGGACAGAGAGAGACACAGAATCTGAAGCAGGCTCCAGGCTCTGAGCTGTCAGCACAGAACCCTATGTGGGGCTTGAACCCACAAAATGTGAGATCATGACCTGAGCCAAAGCCAGACGTTTAACCAGTTGAGACACCTAAGTGCCCCAGGCCAGCTCTTGTGATAGGTGCTAATACTCAGGTCCCTTAGTTCTTTTGCACCAACTGTGACTCATTCTGAACCATAATAAACTAAAGAATCCAAACAACAAAGATCATCAAATGAGTGTGTGAAAAAAACTCATTAAAAATGTTTTAAAGCCTAAGTTTTCATAAAGAGTGGAAATATTATAATATTTTATTAGGGGAAATGTATTTATACTTTTAAGGAAAGAATGGGAGACTCTGAGGTTTAAGAAATGTTTCAGATGTTCAATCAACAAGGCATACTGAACAGACTTAAGACATTTTCTGTTCCCCTTCTCAAAAAACTGTTCTTTGTGAATCATAACATTAAAAAGTAATCAAGGGGGAAATCTCCATCTACTGATATTAGAAGGGAACTCAAAGCCATACTTTGCCTCTTGGCTTTTATTATCTCTTTGAGCACAGTGACTTTATACAGCAGGCACGTAATAAATGTTTGTGGATAAATAAATTAATGGAGACCCTGTTTCCCCATTGGTAAAACAGGGGTAGGGTGGGACCTCGAGTTTTTTTCTGCTCTATACCCCTATACTCTATTATACAATTTCCATGTATGATTATAAATATTTTAAGATTTAACATAAAGTTGTAAGAAAGAATAATTAATTAAATCCTACTGAAGTTTTTATTCTTTTGGCTTAGGTCCCCTACAAATGTTAAGGAAAACCTATCAACCTTCAAGTAAGGAAGATTTTAATCCTCATTCCATCCTTTGAATCTTAATGCCTGGTCATATTCCAGCATTAATTGCTTTATCTCCAAACTAATGAGCTAATTTGCATTTTTTACACAGAGTACTTGCTGTCAAAACATGTATATGAAACTGAAATTTAGTCAATCATCCATATATGTATCCTCATGCCTCCAAACATCTGGCTATTTAGAAACTGCAGGATGTTTGAAATAGCATTTTAGTATTCATCTGGAGTATTGTTCATAAACTTTTGGGGTCAAAGGACTGTTTGGCAATAGATGATAGCTATCAGCCTAATCCTCAGGGGGAATTGCTTATTCACACACTCATAAGATTTTGCATGCAATTTCAGAGACTTGAATCATTTGAAGCCTGTCCACAATCTCAAGGCTAATTATCCCTGATCTTGAAGTTTACTGTTTTATAGTCAATATTTTAGGATATATTATGTTAGTGTTGAGAAAATTTCAAGCCTATATTGTTTTGTACTCAAATATTTGCACATGTCTATAAACTATTGTATATTTAAAGCATCTTTGCCTATCCTTTGCTTAATATCTACCTCCTTTGTTAGTATACTCCCTGAGGTCAGTTATTCTTAATTTTGATTTCCCATTTACCATCAGCATCTAAGATATTTCTTATTCCAACAGAGGCTGGTCATTGAACTAACCAAATAGTTTATGAGCGGTTCAATTACTCATGCTTGAGAATAGTAGACATTTCTCACTGCAGGAACAATTTTTCTTTCTCTGTCTGTCTCTGTCTCTCCTTTTTAAGCCCATAGTTTCAAACTAAGCCTTGTAGATATCTATCACAGAAGAAAAGCAGCAATAATTCAAAAGCTCTGTTTAGACTGTGAAGAATCAACAAAACTATAGTTTTAGAGAATATTAATTTTCCCAAAGAGGCTGAGATTTAGAAATTCATATGCATCAGTGCATCTTCCCCATATATAAGGTGACAGGAAGACATCTTAATCCAAATCCTGCTTACTGTAAATGTTTATTAGCATTTGAAACAACATATTATTCCTTTTTGATATATTTCCTTCACCGGGGTGTTTGGACCTCACATCCTCCTCTCTTACTGTACCTCCTTTGCTGCTTCCTCCTATTATTCATGAAAGTTAATGTTGAAGTGCATCAGAACTCAGTTCTTATCTTCTCTCTTCTATAGAGTAAGTATCTATACTTACTATTTTGGTAATCTCTTTCTGCCCAAACATTTTTAAAACTTACTGTATGCAAAAAAAAAAAAAAGAATAAATCCAAGATATATATCTCCACTCTTCTCTTTCCCAAACTCCAAACTCAAACTGAATAAGTCATTAAATGTGATATGTTCAGCATTAAATTCCTGATTTTCTCTTAGTCTCTTGCCAACCTCACCCTTTCCTCTCCCTGTTAATACCTTCATTAGGCCAAAAATAGTGGATTCCTATATGACTCTTGCTTTCATATATATCTGACACCTTAAACCCCATTGTCTGACACCTCAACCCATTGTGGGAAAATATTATTGGTTCTATCTTTATACTATATGCAGTACCTGAGCATTTTTCATTGCCTCTGATGACAACACCATGGTCCACACTCCATAATCTCGAACTGGGATGGCTGGAACAAGATCCTGCTTTAATAACTAAAGTTTGTTCTTCATACTGAGGATGGAGTCATTCTTTTAAATAGAAACAACATGATGACATTCCATTTCTGTAATCTTGCATAACTTAGTGTAAATGTCAAAAATCTAAATGATGGCTAAATCCTCACATGAGCTGGCTTCACACCCCCTGTCTGGATGTTTCTCTTTTTACTTTTCCTTGGTTTGCTCCACTGAAGTCAGTATGGTCTTGCTGTTTCTTAAAGAATCTAGGCATACTTTTGACTTCAGGTTTTTATTTCATATACTTGTAATCTACATCTACCTCTCAGCCATCTCTGAAAGTTTTTGCTCAAATCGTACCTTCTCAGCCACTGCCCTATTTAAAAATCCCAAATATTTGCCTAAATACTCAGCCAAAATACTCCTTATCCTCTTTATCCTAATTTTTCTTTCTTTTTCCCCATAACACCATCATTTTCTAGCATACTAATTTCCTCACTTATAACATATAGTTCAACACATAAACATCTTTGCATGAGTAGACTCTGAGAATACGTTTTCTTTTCTTATTTATTTATTTATTTATTTATTTATTTATTTATTTATTTTTATCTCTGATAGACTACTTCAAAGAAATTTTGTCACCTGGGATGGCACCCAAGAAAGTGATTAAATCAGTGTATGCATAGTTGTGTAGACATAAACCAGAATTAAACGATGTTTTGTTTTTACTGGAAAATAATGCAATGAATCAGTTATAAGGATAATGACAAAAATGTTTCTAGATTGGGTGTACAAATATAAAATTGTAAGGAAACAGAGTGATTTTTTTTAATCTGTACTAAGTAGACAGGAAAGAAGACTAACAGGATATTAACGTTTTAATTATGTTAACTTTATCAAGCTAAATCGAGTACTGCAAAAATGCTTGTCATTGTGCATTTAAGTATGGTTATTCCCAAGATATGCGTATGCTTGAGAAAATAAATTTTCCCCCTCTTAATGATTGAGTCCATTTGTTATACTGAAAAAGGAACTGTAGGAGTGAGATATGACACGAAGTAAAATGAAGAGTTTCAAAATGAACTATTAATCTAAGGACAAAATTGCCTTTATTTTTCCTTGAAATGTGCCAAGATAAAGTTGCCTAATGGAGTAAATGGTTGGATAGTCAGCTATTTGGGAACCACCATTATCCTATTTACCAACAATTTATCTTTTAGCATATAAAACTTCTAATATTTCCAACAAAAGCCCTGTTTTCCTCTAAAAACTGAGTTGTAGAAGAGAGAATAACACAGACACACACACACACACACACACACACACACACACACGATTTTACCATCATGATATTGAGTTATTTTTATTTAAAAACATAAAAAGGGAAATTATTGCCATGCAGGTATTTTTAAAAAATGAATTTAAAAACAGTACTCTAGTTTATGGAGAACACTTGAAAGTCTAACAAAGAAAACAAAAATTGTTTTAAAGATTAAATGTTTTATTTAAAGAATTCACATAAATATCTCTTTGGTCTAATAAATAGAAACAGAACATCTTCCAACGTTACATAAAATTTCCTTTAGAATTTTGTAACAGCTTTATCAAATCTGAATCTTAGGGGGATGATGAAGGGAGAATCTTTTTAGCTATGTTATGAGCCTTCACAAATTGGTTGTGGGTGTAAGGATAGAACAATATATAATAGAACAATGCATTTAAAATCTCAACATTTCATGTAAATAAATATTATATCAGGGGAAAAATAGAGAATGATAAAAATATATATATAGTTGGTGGATACTACATATTGACTGATAGTATACCACTAGTTACTACTAATTAACCGAATATGTCCCAAACATCAATAATCCACAATACAGCAACTTTCTAAATACTGGAGGAGTAAATATGAGGGACAGAAACTTGGTAATTTGTGGCTTTTTTAGTTGCCAATATATTTTCAATGACAATGCATAACAATCTCATAACTATATTTGAATAAAATCATTTACGAAAGAATGTACTAATAGAGGACTACATAAGAGGTAAGTGATCTGCCATGGGGATCTTGCCAACTGCTCCTGTTGTCACTATTTCCCCAGAAGTCAACCTACTTTACAGACTTCTCACCAAATCCTGTTTGATTGACTAGTATGTAGATATGTAGACAATATTAAACTCATTCTGCTGTGCCTAGAACCTACTGTGTTAAGATACTATGGATGTCCCCAGTTCTTCCTCATTTGCAGCCAAGTTCATGCTTTTATTTCTGCTTATCCTTGGTTTTCCCTCCTGTGTAACCCTCAAACATTTTATTTGCTGGGATTCCTGCACATGAATCACTACACACCTTTTCCTGATGTAAAAGCTGATCCCTTCATACCCTATCTAAGTTCTATGATGTAAAAGTAGTGTGTTTTCATTTTCAGTAAAGTCCAGTTAGGGTATTGACCAAACTTCAACACCTTACGCAAAAGATGTATACTAGAATGTTCACTCAACATGGACACCATAAAAATTTTACAATATACATGGTTTTAGTGCTTATTAAAAACTTGACTAAAAATTCCCTAGTTTTCAATTTTTCAAAGGCTTTTTCCAATGAAATTGCATCAACAATGTCTGGATGATACGCCAAAATTAGATTTCTCCTGAACCAAGCAGAGATATTCTATATTTCAGGTAGAAGTAGGAGCTAAGGAAATACTTTTTAACTAGAGAAAAACAAACAAAATCATAACCTGTAAGGATAATAAAGAGATGTCTTCTGGGTAACATATGTGCGATCTATCTATTGATGAAGTAGCTGATAGTATGTGTTAGATTAATTTTGTATTTCTAGTATTTTCTGGTTTTCTTATCATTATTTGTTCTTTCTTTCATTATATAATAAAAATGTAGACTCCCCTCTGCAATGATTATACACTATAAAGAATATAAAATTTAGGGGCGCCTGGGTGGCGCAGTCGGTTAAGCGGCCGACTTCAGCCAGGTCACGATCTCGCGGTCCGTGAGTTTGAGCCCCGCGTCAGGCTCTGGGCTGATGGCTCAAAGCCTGGAGCCTGTTTCCGATTCTGTGTCTCCCTCTCTCACTGCCCCTCCCCCGTTCATGCTCTGTCTCTCTCTGTCCCAAAAATAAATAAATAAACGTTGAAAAAAAAAATTAAAAAAAAAAAAAAAGAATATAAAATTTAAAGAAACTGAGCAATGAAAATAGTGCCCCATTTGAAAACAGCTATATTTTTAAAAGACAGTTTTAAATGTGATTAATAAGTTCTTTCTCACATAAGCTAAAGTTTGTACATGGTGTATTATAACTTTCATTAAATCATTTTTAATCAGCATGGTTTTAATCAGAACATTTGTTGATGAATCTGTGAGTGGGTGTAGCAGAGGAAACAAGTAAAAAGGATATGATGAGAAAAAAAGTAAAAGGTTAAAACACATGTAATCTAAATTTCATGATTTATTTTCTTTGGTTTATTTTTCTTTCTTAACATTACATTCTAAAGGATATTTTAGCCTAGAACAAGTGTAGTAATTTCATCATTTATATTGTGTTTAAAATCAATAAAATTGCTTTACTTATATACCTTATAAAATTACTAATTGTTTTGAAGTAGGATATAGTACATGAAACACATTGGAAAAAATTAAAAAGCATACAAAACAGAGATTTATCTCAATAACCCTATTTGTAGGTAAGGATTAATGATCTTTCATGCATATGTATATATGTATTCTATCTATCTATCTATCTATCTATCTATCTATCTATCATCTATCTATCTATCTACTATCCATCATCTGCCTATCATCATCTATCTATCAATCATCTAGCTATTCATGCTCCTGTCCTTCTGTCTACCTAAATATCTACTTATACATTTACTAACTCTAAATAATTATATTTTATGGATATAGTGTTCTTGTCCATTTAATATTCTGTGGACTCTTCCAAGCCAATATGGAGATAGACATCCAGTGCATGCATGATCATTAACAGTTTTAAAGATACCATTTTTACCATAAAAAAATAAAAAAATTCATGATTGTATAATGATATATAGTAGGTTTACAGATTTTTCCTGAACTCCTAGTATGGGCTCCACGAAGATACACTCATCCAGAGTTATAACTGTTCAGTTATTCGCTACACAAAGGCATCACATCCAACAGGCATCATTCACATTAGAGACATCAATGATTATTTTATTTATAAAGATAAATTTCCAAATGATGAGAATAAAGTGTCTTGAGGAATTGTTGTCACTGTTGTTTTAGTTCTTTTCTTTTAAAAATACATTTCTTTTTAATTTTCACAAGATTTTCAGTGGGCTAGCAATGACCTTCAGACATTTTGTTTGCTTAGACTCCTACATAAAAATCATCATGTAATACTTCTGATTTAAGAGTAGCTAATACTTTAAAAAATTCTTTTTAGTGTTTTTATTTATTTTTGAGACAGAGAAAGACAGCATGAGCAGGGAAGGGGCAGAGAGAGGGGGAGACACAGAATCTGAAGGGGGCTCCGGGCTCTGAGCTATCAGCACAGGGCCTGATGCAAGGCTCAAACTTGCAGAGTGTGAGATCATGACCTGAGCTGAAGTCAGACGCTTAACCGACTGAGCCACCCACGTGCCCCAAGAGTAGCTAATCCTTTTAAGCTACTTCTCTAAGTCCTTTGGTGGAAAAGTAGTGTATCATTATCTTTTGAATCCTTTCTACACTTACTTAGGGAAATTATGTAAGCTGTAAACTATGACTACTTCTTCATTAATGCCATAGGAGTGGTATGGTAAGGAAAATAGGAAATAACTATATTTACATGATGCTGTACAAGGGTTACATGATGTGAGAACAAAAGCTTATCAAAGTTTTGTAGACAAACATAAAATTAGTAGTAAAATCTCTTTGGTATTATCTCAGGTATGATTGCTTATTTTGGTCTAAATTATTTTAAGTGATCAAAATGTTAAAACATAAAAATAATGATTAGAGTGAGTATAAATTTTATATTTTTATGTTTCTCTTAGAAAGTAATATAGTGTAATCTGTGGCCTATATTTTAATGAATATAACACTTGTTAAATGTAGAAGTTAAGTAATTTTAATAATTGTAAAACATTTGTCCTGGTTTTATCTTTCCTAATTAAACAGCGAAATCTTCTTTAAAAATAGTAATACAGATAAATGCTAGAGTTACTAGAGTTAATAATTAGTAACAGTTTGTAGACAATAACTCTTAAACATCAAGCTTAAAGAACAGGGATGTAATTGGATATTGCAAACAATTTTACATACTGAGCAAACAAATCCCATTAATGCATCACCACAATCCCAATACATTTTACACTTTAGGGAGAAAGTCAATTGAGTTAAAACTAAAAAGTCCTTCTGTATGTGACACTTGTCATCCAGGGCAACAATCAAATGTGCTCTATACTGAGTTGACATTTTTGTTCTTTTGGATCTAGCTAATTTGTAGTAATGCAGAGTACCTAGTGTTAAATATTCAATATTTACATACAATTTTTTCTGCTTCATAATATATTGAAAAACGAGTAATTCGCCTAGTAGCACACTAAAAGTGTACATACACACACACAGACACACACACATGCACACACACACATATTTACATATTTATATTTATATGCACACACATCTACACGTATTTATTTCACTCAAACTCCATGACTAAATTTGCACTCTTCTCAACTTTCCCACACAGAGTCCTGAATAAATTTTGAGAGCATGAGAAAATGAAAACAACCTCTGCTTCATATATTCAAAGATTGTTAAATTTCTTAAGTGAGATAACAAAGCTCTTGAGTCCTTTTAAAGGATATGCTGAAAGGAGGCTTGTCAAACTGGTGATAAGTTAAATGAAAGGGCAACAAATTTAGCAACCTTGGACAAAGTGAAAACATATGCACAGTGCATTTTGCACTGATGATCACTGACTGAATGATACACACATTATATTTTTCAAAATCTATCACTCGCAAACACACACACACACACACACACACACACACACGTACACACACACTACTTTTTTTTTTCCTGTAAGGAAAATAGCCAACATTTACTGAAAACCTCAACTTTATGAAGTCGGTATTCTTTTCTTCCCATAAGGTATAGAGATTAAGTAAATTGGCCAACTTAAATTAGACTTCAGAGTGCATCTGTATGACAAACATTTTATACTGTTACATGCTGTTTTATATGACTTTTCAATACAGCAAATCATGCCAAAAGTCTCAAAATCAATGTTATAGAGACACTGAGAGAAAATTGAACACTGCCTGGGTGGCTCAGTCAGTTAAGTGTCTGTCTTTGGCTCAGGTCATGATCTCACAGTTCGTGAGTTCAATCTCTGCATTGGGTTCTGTGCTGACAGACAGCCCAGAACCTATAGCCTGCTTCGGATTCTGTGTCTCCCTTTCTCGCTGCCCCTTCCCCACTTGTACTCTTTCTCTTTCTCAAAAATAAATAAACATTAAAAAAAATAGAACATATACATGGGATCCTTATGTGTTATCTTAGCATTTGCATTAATGCTTTTGATGTTTTCTTACCATATTGTTAGAATGAATAACTAAATGTTAATTATTTGCTAAAATAAATTAAACCTTAGTCTTATGATATGATTAAACAGTAGGATCTAGGAAATATACCAATAGGGCTTCTGAACCAAGAATTAGCCAAACCAATCTGTAATTGAATCCTGGTTTGTCAAGGAAAAATATGTTAAAAGTATATTTCGAATTATTTTTTACTTTATCTTAACAAATTGACATTAAAAACTTGAAATTTTTGAATTAAGGCAAAATAGTAACATATGTTTAAAGTTTTGTGTGTTTTATCAACAACTTCTATTAGAAAACTATGTTAGATTCATTTGTATTTGTAGACCTAAAGACAAGGGAAATAAAAGCTAAAGTAAGCAAATGGAACTATATCAAATTAAAAAGCTTTTGTAGAGCAAACAAAATGATCATTAAAGTGAAAAAACCATATATTTAATGGGAGAAGATATTTGCAAGCCATAATTTGATTAAAGAGTTAATATCCATAATATATAAAGAACTCATACAACTAATCAATGCCAAAACAAAGCAAATCAAAAGCCCTCAGTTAAAATGTGGGTGGAGGATCTGAATAGACATTTTTCTAAAGAAGACGTACAGATGGCCAGTGGGCAAATGAAAAGATATTCAGCATGACAGGCCCAGCCCTCAGTGGAAGGGCAAAGTCCCAGAGGGCCTAACATTTCTGGAACAACCCTCTTAACAGAATATTCTGAACCTAAGAGGCTCTCCAGTCTTCTTAAAACTTTCTCAAATGAAGATTTATTTTTAAAACAACGTTTGCATTCATTTCTTGTTTATTGTCACCATAAAGCACATTAGCACAATGAGATTCTCTGTTAGCCTTGATCAGGAATCGAATGAATGGTAGCTGTATTTGGTAAATCAGAAGAAGAAAAGTATAAGTGAGGACATACTTCAACAAAGATAAAAGAACTTCTTTCAAAAGAGCAAGCCTCAGTGAGCAATTAAGGAAGATTAACAAGGCAAGGGTGTCCCTTTAGAATAAGTGAGATTATGGCAGGTCATAAAGCATAGATATTTTTAACAGAACTTTAATGGAAATTATATTGTGTAATTTAGTAATGAAACTTGATATTTAGCTGAGATGTCTTTTAGAATGTGATGCTATAAACTTCAAATGACATTAGTTCAAACCTGGGCCTCCGTCTTGAACTTTCTTCTTCCTCCTGACAAATAAGGAAGCTGTTTGAGTTTGAGGATCACACAAACTCACTTTTCAGAACAGTTTAGAGTTAAAAATATCTTTCCTGCATTTTCACATACATGCTTAAAGGAAGCTTTGAAAACTCTTAAATGTGGAGCACCTTTGTGGCTCAGTTGGTTAAGTGACCAACTCTTAATTTCAGCTCAGGTTATGATCTCATGGTTCATGATATTGAGCCCTGTGTTGACTCTGTGCTGACAGCCCGGAGCCTGCCTGGAATTCTCTCTCTCCCTCTCTCTCTGCCCCTCTCCTTCTCATGTATGCACTCTTGCTCCCTCCCCACCCCACCTCCATAAATAAATAAATAAATAAATAAATAAACACACAAACAAACAAACAAATGCATCAGTGATTAATGGAAGATGGAAATTAAGTCCGGAATAGCATTCTTTTTTTTTTTTTTTTCAATTTCATTTTGAGTTCTTTGGTATAGTTGTCTGTTTACAAAGTGCAGAGAGGATTATGAACTTGACTTCTATTCTCAAAGTGTCTTAACCCACAGTTTTATGAAGTTATATAAGCAATGGTGAAGACCAATATTGGAATAGATTAGTTTGGGCAAAAATGAAAAATAGGTTTTTATATTGTGATAGAGAATACATTTCCACTATCCTAAGTCGATATGTATGTATCAGTGAAGATCTTTTTGCTGAATCTTTTTGCCGAAAAGTTTGATCTTTTACCGAATATATGTATCATTCTAAAAGGCACCATAGCTTAATCACTGAAAGTCCATGGTCTTGGAGTCTGACAGCCTGCTATCAAACTTCAGCTCTATCAATTGGAGATTTGTGTTCTTAGTCAATTGCTATAAATGTTTGAGAACACTCTACTCATTTGTAAAGTGGGGATCTTCATACCTCCTGGACAGAATATTAATGCAGTATCATATTAACATGATATAGATAGTGCACTGTAGATGCTCAGTGGCTGAGAGGAACTAATATTATTAACTATTGCTTTAGGACCATGTGAAAGTCAGTGAGTGCCATTTAAAGGAAAATGTATTTGATGACATTCAAAACTGTTTTTGTTTATTTTCACTCATGTAAATGTAAAATGTGTCATCTTTAAGATAATATTCATCACTTTCTTTATATTTTCCTCGAGTTGTTTTTTATGTTGTTTGGCTCAGCAACAGCATTGGCTTGGATTTGGACAGGAACCCCGTGTGAAGTTACACCTGTCTCTAAGTCACCAGGTGTGTCACCCCACTTGGGTAGGGGCTCGATCACCAGCAGGATAAGCCCCCACTGGAAGGTGCGGGCTAGAATTTGTCTGGATGCTGTGTGATTGACTAGGACATATTACTATTTTCCTCCTTCATCCCCAGTGAAGTGTATCTCTTTTTGACAGTGTCACCCATGCAGGGACTTTGGGAATCATGGTGGATAACAGAAGCCTCATTTTTTAAAGAAAAAAAAAATTCTTGACTCTATTGAGAATTTCTCTAGAATATACAGTCCCACTTGGCAAAATAGATAATAATGAACATGAACTCAGTGTACTCGGGGGAAAGATCAAGTATACTGTCTTCAACAGATATTCCTGTATAGACACTATACTAAATATGAAGACTTAACTTCACATGCTAAATAAAGATATGCAGGCTTCTTTGTCAAGAAGTCTATGGAGTCCAGTGTTCCACATTTCTGCAAGGTTCACATTTCTCACCTAAATCAATGTAATATGGTTTCCTAAAAATATATAGTATTCTAGATAATTATCCTTATTTTAAAAGTGTGCAGACAGGGGTGCCTGGGTGGCTCAGTCAGTTAAGGGTCCGACTTGATTTTGGCTCAGATCATGATCTTGCAGTTCATGAGTTTGAGCCCTGCACTGGGCTCTGTGTTGACACCATGGAGCCTGCTTGGAATTCTCCGTCTTCCTCTCTCTCTCAGTCCCTCCCCTGCTCACACAGGTGTGCGCGCGCGCTCTCTATCTCTCCTCTCTCACAAAAATCAATAAATAAACTTTAAAGGTGTGCAGATAATTCAAGCTCATCAAGCTAGTAAATTACTAGCATTTTCTATAAGGCACTCTATTAAGTACTGGAAGTATATAAATACATAAACTAACAGTCATGCCCTCTAAGATAAAGTAGTATAATCTGAGAGATTCAAATACAGAAATAAACAAATCACTAGGAGTACAAAGAAGAGATCCATCCAGATTACATGAATTGGGGCCCAGAATTTGAGCATTTCAGGAAAGATTTTTAAAGATTAACAAAATCATATTTGATTTGGAATGGCAGCAAAAAAGGGAAGTGTTAATTTAGCGCATATAATTAGTATGTGTTTCTGTGTTTATGTACCAGCGTTTAGTTCCATGAATCACCTGTGAAACTCATGAACATTCATTTCTACCTCATGTTACATAAATATGTCACTTTGGAGGCTTTTTTTTAAACTTCTCCCAATAAACAAGAGCCTTTGTAAACCAAGAGCTATCAAAATGACTAGAGGGTCAGAGAACATAACACTATAACAGGTTATGTGGTGTCACTATGATTGTCCTTTACAGGTGGCATTTAAATATCACATTCCAATGATAAGAACCTCTTTGGACAGCAAAGGGAAATGACATAAGAGAAAGCTATTTCTGTGACAGTGATTTTGGATAATATGCGAAATAGTACCTTCCTTCAATACTAGCTTACAATAAAATATGGTTTTACTTGTGATAATAAGGCAAACTGCCCAGAAATAGTTTTTAAGGTATTGGAAACACAGTTCATAGACTCATACCCAGCAGGTAATAATGTTTTTTATACAACTAGTTGTAATAAACTGCTGGATTCAAAGAGGGTTAAGTGTAAATAAGCTGATACATAGTAATATAAGTGCAATATTTCAAATGGTCATTTAATTACTAGGTAGCTAAAACTAATTAAAATTATATGTTGGGACGTCTGGGTGGCTCAGTCAGTTAAGTGTCTGACTCTTGATTTAAGCTCACATCATGACAGAGCCCCACGTTGGGCTCTGCACTGACAGCATGGAGCCTGCTTGGATTCTCTGTCTCTTCATTCTTCTCTCTCTTCCCCTGCCCCTCCTCAAAATAAATAAACTTAAAAATATATATATGTTAATGTTAGAATGATCTCAGAAGTTTGCTAAGTAGTACATTTACATATATGCATTTATACATGTCTACTGACTTAATTCATTAACAGTTTTTAAGCTTTTTTTGCCAAGTATTATTTATTAATATAAAAACTTTGGAACAGTAGTAATGAAGATATATTTTGTAATTGAGAAAAAGAAAAGCAAACAGAAGAGAGTAGCAATTATCATAGCCTTTCAAAAAAAAAAAAGAAATGGAGATAATTTTGTCCTTCTGACAATAAGCAAATAACTAATTGGTACACTTAATGAAAATAGTCCAGAGAGGTGGTTACGTATGGCAACTGAAAGTCATTTTTATTTGTGTCTGCTGATAGCTGTGTAAAGAAAGTACTGTGTTTATCACCATTACTAAAGAATTTATGGGGCGCCTGGGTGGCGCAGTCGGTTAAGCGTCCGACTTCAGCCAGGTCACGATCTCGCGTTCCGTGAGTTCGAGCCCCGCGTCGGGCTCTGGGCTGATGGCTCAGAGCCTGGAGCCTGTTTCCGATTCTGTGTCTCCCTCTCTCTCTGCCCCTCCCCCGTTCATGCTCTGTCTCTCTCTGTCCCAAAAATAAATAAAAATGTTGAGGAAAAAAAAAATTTTAAAGAATTTATGAGGCTACATCTTTAAAAGCCCCAAACTCTCTTTCAGTCCTTTAAATATTATTATTTCTGGGGTGCCTGGGTAGCTCAGTCAGTTATGCATCTGACTCTTGATTTGGGCTCAGGTCATTATCTCACAGTTGGTGAGTTCGAGCCCTGCATCAGGCTTGACGCTGACAGTATGGAGCCTGCTTGGGATTCTGTCTCTCTCCCTCTCTCTGCTCCTCCTCTGCTTGCTCTCTATCTCTCTCTCTCAAAAATAAATAAATAAACATTAAAATAAATACATAAATAAATAAGCATTATTATGTCTTTGATGTTTGTTATTTGCCTTACTTTTTAAAATGGTGTGTGTGTGTGTGTGTGTGTGTGAGAGAGAGAGAGAGAGAGAGAGAGAGAGAGATTAATTGCAGTAGTTAGTATTGGTAGTATTGTCCTACTTTACCTCTTGTTTCCATTATTATACCACATGATGTGATCTGTGTTCTCTCCACTAGGAACTAGATTTACTTCCCATCTCTTGATTTGAGACCACTCATGTAACTTGCTTTATCTCCTGGGATATTAGCAAACATGACACAAACAAGTTTGTTAGATGAGCTTTCTCCTTTGTGTATCTGCTCTTGGCATGAGAATAAAGTCTGGGTACGCCACTTCTTCAAGAAGATGCACTATCATAAGGAACAGACTTGAAACAGAACCTAGCCTAAAGTTTATCACCCACACACAAGCCAAACAAGAGATATATGAGCAAGATGGATAATTTTTTTTTTAATCTCGGGCTATAGAGTTTTGTTATGAAGTATCCTCATGCCAATAGTTAACATACATAAATAAATACAATGCATATATACACACAAAAATCATCAAAAATTCAAATTATTTCATATGTTTTACTTTTCAAATAGCTCTATTGAGATTTAACTCATAAAACACGTTATTCATCCAAGCAATCCAAGTATACAATCCAATGGTCTTTAGCATCTTCATAGAGTTGTACACCCACCTATCATCACAACCAACATGTGAGCATTTTTATCACCTCAAAATGAATCCTGGCAGTCATTCCCCATTTCTCTAACCCCAGAAGCCTCAGCCTTAAGAAACCACTTATCTACCCATTGCAAGAGCAACTCTGCAATACCTTTTAAGTGTTGCTTTTCAGATAACTTTTGTGTTTATCAAGTTACTCTTTTCCTTTTTTAAACATTCTATTGATATGTATACATTTTGAAAATAATCTCACCCATCCTCTGAGTTGCTTTTCACCTTCTTTTTTGAAAAAGAAAGCTTCTAATTTGGGTGAGGTCCAGCATATGTGTTTTTGTCTTTTGCTGTTTGTACGTTTGATGTGACATATACAAAGCTTTTTCCTATCCAGGTTCACTATGAGATGCTTTTATATATTCTTATTCTTTTTTTGTTTATTTATTTATGTTGAGAGAGAGAGAGAGAGCAGGGGAGGGGAAGAGAGAGAGGAGAGAGAGAATCCCAAGCAGGCTCTGCCCTGTCAGCACAGAGCCCAATGTGGGGCTTGATCCCATGAACCCTGAGATCAAAGTCCCATGACCTGAGCCAAAGTCAAGAGTTGGATGCTTAACTGACTGAGCTGCCACCCAGGAACTCACCTTATATATTCTTCTAAGTCTTGTAGTTTTGGCTTTTACATGTTTTCATGCTTTTATATTTTTGTCCTTCTGGCAATATGACAATGTGCTCATTTAAAAAACTATAAATAAGTCCTAACATATGGAGTTATAATTATACATTCTTTGTTAAATTCTTGCACATCATTTTAAATATTTACTCACACATAATGTGCAATCTTTATACTATTATACATGACATTTGTACTTTTAAGATGTTTTCTAATTGTTTGATACTAAAATATATTTTATATTGTACATGTAGCCACAAACTTACTAAATTCACTTATTCTAATAATTTTCCTACAGTTTCCTTTTTATTTTCTGCATACAAAACCATTTCAACTGAAAATAATGACATTTATTTCTTCCTTTCTAGTCATTACTTATTTTATCTCTTTTTCTAGACTAATTTTGTGAGCTAGATCCTCCAGTATGATGATGAATAGAAATGGTGATAGTGACCTTTCTTGTTTCCAATTTCAATATTTCCCAATTCTGTAGAGATTGGCAGAAAATCTTAAGTAATTAAATTCCATTCTCTTCTAAATGAGCATTGAGCTTTTCAAATACTTATTATATTGATAAGATCACATAATTTTTCTGTTTCAATCCCTTAATGTGGTGAATTGTAATTCATGGTTATAAAATGCTAAAATAAATTTCTTAGCATAAACATCATTTGGTTATAAGGTATCCTCCTTCCTGCATAATGCTTGATTTAATTCGTTAACTGTTTCAGGGTATTTGCATCCAAGTGTATGAGAGAGAACAGCCAGTTATCATCTTTTCTTATGGTATGCTTGCTGGACCCACTTGAAGGCCATAATTGCCATTTCTTATAATAGGGAAGAAAATGAGAGGAGAACGTATGTAAAATATATTTTATGGAGGGACAGATGAGAAGTTTGTTTATAAGTTTATTAAATCAAAGTTCTTACTACTTGTCCAAGAGAAGATGACAAGTAGAAAATCGGATGTATAAGTCTGAGGCTCCCTTCAGTGTTTGAAATTAGAACTCTGGAAGTTGTAGGCATTTATGGTATTTAACGTCAAGAGACTGTTCATTCACAACCTAGGTAAAGAAAAGAAGTCTAAGGACACATCCCTAATAAGATAACACTTAAAATTCAATAAAAGGAGGTGGGAACGTAAAAGGAATTGCCATGTGGTGGGGAAAAAAAAAACAAGAGACAGAGGAGACCTGAAAGCCCAGGGAAAAAAGTGGTTTGTGCACCAGAGAGGCCATGTGGATAAGGTCTGTGAAATGACCTAGGAGCTGGAAGCATCCGGGTCAGCGGTAACTCTGAAGAAAAATGTTGAAGTGTAGTCATAGAGCAGGGAAAAGCAAATCTTACTAGATTTTAGTCCAAGAGATGGTAGAAATAATGAAACAAGGAGTTTCGTACAAAAAAAAAATGCTTTTTGAGGAGTTTGGCTGTAATGGTAAGGAAAGAAATGGTGAGTTATCTGAAGGGGGATCTGGAGAGAACAGAAAGCTTTGTTTTGACTTGCTTTATTCCACAACTGCAGTGAATATAACCCATCTGTATTTGTATGCCAATGATGCAATAAAGAGGGGAAATTGCAAAATTGGTGACAAAAGGGTGATCATTGTTGCTGTGATGTCCCTGTGTGCTCAAGAGTAGATGAGATCCCATGAAGAAGATGATTTAAAAGTCACTTTTGAATAGTATTCAACTCATGCTTTAATTCTGCCTTAATTTGTTCACTGTTACACACATAGTCCTTGATTTATGACTTCACAATGGTGCAAAATATGCATTCAGTAGAAACTGTATTTCAGATTTTGAATTTGTGTCTTTTCCCGGGCTGGCAAGATTCGGTGTAATCCTCTCCCCTGACGCTGGGCAGAGGCAGCCCGCCGTAGCTTCCGGTCATCCCTGCGACCACGAAGCTAAACCACCACTATGCTTACAATCGTTCTGTACCCAGGCAACCATTCTGTTTCTCATCTTCAGTGGAGTATTCAGTAATTACTTGTGATATCAAGACGTTATTATAAAATGGGCTTTGTGTTAGATGTCTTTTGCCCAGCTATAGGCTAATGTTAAGTACTTTGTAAGGTAAGCTTTGAAGAATGAATATATGAAAAAATAAATAAATAAGGGAAAATGAGTGTAAATCACAAAGGGAATGTCTTCATATTTCCTCAAAACAAGTATTTTATAATTAAAGTCATTTAATCAAATCATTCATGTTATAAATAGAGGCATAAAAGAACCCAAAATGTATTGTGTGATATTGTGAACATATCTTAAATATATATATAACTTCAGTTTAGTCACTTGAAAGTGTGTAGAGATTGCAAGCAAAAGGTTGAGGGATTAAATAGCTACTAAAAGAATGTAGGCGGAGCGCCTGGGTGGCGCAGTCGGTTAAGAGTCCGACTTCAGCCAGGTCACGATCTCGCGGTCCGTGAGTTCGAGCCCCGCGTCAGGCTCTGGGCTGATGGCTCAGAGCCTGGAGCCTGTTTCTGATTCTGTGTCTCCCTCTCTCTCTGCCCCTCCCCCATTCATGCTCTGTCTCTCTCTGTCCCAAAAAATAAATAAACGTTGAGAAAAAAAAATTAAAAAAAAAAAAAAGAATGTAGGCAGTGCATAGAAAGAGGACAGTGGTTTGGCAAATGTTTATAAATATACAAAAAACAACAATTGTAAAATATAGCACCAGTAACTTAAAAACCCCATAGTTGTTTATGTAGCTATTTATAAAGTATATTGAATTATCATGTTTAGCCATATAATCATAAGTAATTGATAGTAATTATTTTTCCTTGAAAAAAATCCACATAGTCTTTTTCAGAGATTTCTAAAACTTATTTTGCATTAGCAACTATTTTCTTTAAATAAATGTAAACATTTTATTTATTTTAATTTTTTTAATGTTTATTTAATTTTGAGAGTGAGAGAGACAGAGGGCGAGCAGGGAGAGGGGCAGAGAGAGAGGGAGTCACAGACTCCAAAGCAGGCTCCAGGCTCTGAGCCCGACAGGGGGCTTGAACTCACAGATCGTGAGATTATGACCTGAGCCGAAGTCAGATGCTCAACCCAATGAGCCACCCAGGCGCCCTGTAAACATAAACATTTTAAAATGTGTACGGCCTCATACAAAACTCCTTTTATAATTTTTTATATAATTTTATTATAATTATTTAGTAAGTACCTGATAATGCTGGCCCAGGTAAAATGCTAGATATGCAAAGTATGTGGAAATTAATAAGGCAATTGCTAGTAAGCACATTTAAAAAACCATAGAGTGTGTGTGTGTGTGTGTGTGTGTGTATGTGTGTGTGTGAGAGAGAGAGAGAGAGAGAGAGAGACAGAGAGAGAGAGACAGAGAGAGAGAGAGAATGTCTGGAGAACTCACAGACATTTACTATATTCATTAATTCTAAGCAAGGCTATGAATAAGTTCTTCCATGATAAATACCTACCATCACTTTAGGTATTCATAGAATTAAAGTTACAACGAGTTGTAGAGAACTTCAGAAGAGACTTCATAAGAGAAAAATAATTTGAGATTGATTTTATTCATTTGATCTTGACAACCAATGACTGGTGTAGGCAGTAGAGGAAAGGGCATTCTGGTGTCTGGATCATGTGATTAAGTCATGGAGGTTGGGCAGGTGTCTTTAGTAAGTAGACAGTCCAGTTTTCCCAGTAATTAAATCATGTGGATTGTCAAGTGTGTGATCCCTTTCCCAAATATATTGTACTTCTATTCACTCATTAATTCACAAGCATTTATCTATCTTCAATTACATTCCAGAAAGGGTAGTACAATCTGAGAGTACAAAGGTGGAGAAAATGTAAATTACCACAAAAAAAGAGAAGAATTTAGTAGGCAAAGATGATTCATTAACAATTTATTGATGTATTGTGTGATAACTACCATTACAATAACATTATTGCAAGTTAGAATAGCAGCATAACAAGAGGAATAGGGAGGGTGGTATTGGAAAACACATCCTGATTTATGGTTCTGAAATTGAGTAACATCTTGTACTATTATAAATATAGAAGAACCAGCTCTCTGTTAACTGTAGGAGTGTACTGGAAAGCACACTGAACTGGGATTCACAACTCTACAATTCAAGTCGTAGCTTGTTTATTAGGTAAATGAACTCAGCCAAGTGAACTGACTGAGAGGTTGAGAGGTCCAAGAAGCATTTTTGTTTTATTAAATCAGCAATTGGAATCTTAAGACTGTGTGGTTAATAAAGCCATAATTTATGCAAAAGGGACATATTTAACCCCTTCACACATTCCCTGAGGGCATAGTAAATATCATCCAGAAATGTATGCTATCTTTAATTGGATCACATAGGACATTTATGGTTTCAAAGATTTTACAGAGCCTTATTTTTTATCTCTGTAGTTTTAAATTGTGTAAGAAAATCAATAGAGCTCTTTTCGTGGCAGTTCAAATTGTTACCTCTGGACATTAAATTTTAGGGTTGTTCTACGAATTTTAATACTAATTAATACTAATATAAGCACATTTAGCTTTATATCCAATACCATAATATTGTACCAGGATTTTTATTTGTTATCTAAGAGCTCAAATATTAATGCAAATAGAATTTTTAAAGCTTGTATCTATTACGATTCTGTACAATAATTGGATTCTAATATTCTTCATTTAATTTTATATTTCAAATTTATGTCTTACAAATACTATTGTAGGGAGTCATTTTGCATTAAAATTTCTTCTACCTTTAGATCTATTTTGAGCCTATGAAATCTGTATTTTATTCAAAATCAAATGATTACATTGAAAAGTTGTCTTTTCTTCTCTAAAGAAGACATCCGGATGGCCAACAGGCACATGAAAAGATGTTCAGCGTCGCTCCTTATCAGGGAAATACAAATCAAAACCAAACTCAGGTATCACCTCACGCCAGTCAGAGTGGCCAAGATGAACAAATCAGGAGACTATAGATGCTGGAGAGGATGTGGAGAAACAGGAACCCTCTTGCACTGTTGGTGGGAATGCAAACTGGTACAGCCACTCTGGAAAACAGTGTGGAGGTTCCTCAAAAAATTAAAAATAGACCTACCCTATGACCCAGCAATAGCACTGCTAGGAATTTATCCAAGGGACACAGGAGTACTGATGCATAGGGGCACTTGTACCCCAATGTTCATAGCAGCACTCTCAACAATAGCCAAATTATGGAAAGAGTCTAAATGTCCATCAAGTGATGAATGGATAAAGAAATTGTGGTTTATATACACAATGGAATACTACGTGGCAATGAGAAAAAATGAAATATGGCCCTTTGTAGCAACGTGGATGGAACTGGAGAGTGTGATGCTAAGTGAAATAAGCCATACAGAGAAAGACAGATACCATATGGTTTCACTCTTATGTGGATCCTGAGAAACTTAACAGGAACCCATGGGGGAGGGGAAGGAAAAAAAAAAAAAAGAGGTTAGAGTGGGAGAGAGCCAAAGCATAAGAGACTGTTGAGAACTGAGAGCAAACTGAGGGTTGATGGGGGGTGGGAGGGAGGAGAGGGTGGGTGATGGGTATTGAGGAGGGCACCTTTTGGGATGAGCACTGGGTGTTGTATGGAAACCAATTTGACAATAAATTTCATATATTAAAAAAAAATTGTCTTTTATATTTGAAAACCTATAGAATATAAATGTCATCTCTAAGTTATCACTTCTATTATGTATATTTTAATCCTCATCATTTAAATTTATGCAAATTATTTCCCCATTACACTTTAGAACAAGTCATTAACATTGGCAATAAAATAAATAGGCAGAGGCACAAAGTCACCTTTTATAGTTTCAAAATATGTACATACCCAAAAAGCATAATTAGCACTGTATCTAAATCACAACTCTTGAAAAATAATATATTTTTATCAATTTTTAATTTTCCTTTAGTAACATAAGTATTAATTATAAAAACTGATATCAAAATTAATTTCTCTTCTAGTTACTACTTTTGTGTTAAAACATTAATTCTTTTTAGCTCTTCATAAATGAGTGGATTATTTTACTGTTTTCAGTACCTTTCTGAAGAGGTTAAATTCCAACTGACTTCCACTGACTTTCAAAGTTTTCTACCTGCTAAGAAAAAAAAGAAAATTTACATCTCTGTTTCTATACATATGTCCCTAGAGGTCCCCTGCAGCATTTGATGAGCTCAGTCCCTAACCAAGAGGTGACATGAAATACATTTTTGTTGTTACTTCACTTTTTCACCTACGTGGCATGGAAAGAGCAATCCAAATCCCATTCCTAACTTTGTTCAATTGTGAGAATCAAATGAAATAATATTTGAAAGTGCTTGAAAACTATAAAGCATTGTGAAAATATAACACATTGGTATTGGTATTAAGGGAAGGACATTTTTCAGCCTTTATTATTTTTTCCCTTCATCCTGAAAAGTCATTACTTCTAATTGTATTCTCACTACCTCTGATTTCTATTCATCATGGAAAATGTGCATTGAATTGAGAGCAAATTTTGGAAAAACAATCAATAGGCTGCTTTATTTTCAGTTTTCACATGTGGTGTTTATAGAACTTTTGCATATTGCAGTAGCAAATATTGAATAAAAATTTAATGTATTTTACTCGGCCTGACCCATTTGATTAGCAGCCTCCTCAGAATGTGTGTGTTGGTGTGGCCTAGGTGTTTGCTATAATACAGAATACTGGGCCCCTAGTAGATCCACTGAATCAAATCCTCAGGAGTCTATGTTTCTTAAGGTACCCATGTGATTTTTTTAATGCTAAGTTTGAGAAATTTTGTATTGGCAAAGTTAGTACTGAATATTATGAAATTATAAACATTTAGTACAAGTATTTTAAATAACCTGTAGCTATATTCTGATCAAACACATTTTTAATGGCAAACAATAAGTGACATGTAAGTTTTATGGTAACAAAGTTAAGGAGTTAAAAATATTTCTACTGAAAATAAATTTCAACAAATTAAACTAATTAGAAGCATTACAAAAATTCCCTTGATTATATTGATTATTTCTTGTTTGAAATATAGTCATTGGTATGCCAAATTATATTTGAAGGTCGTATTTTAAGGATTGCTTAAATAATAAGAGATCTAGAATGGTTAAATAGTAAAACCTGGGATGCTACAGCTAGAGGGATGCTTGATATCATTCTAACAGTCATATCTTAATATCCATGACTACGAAATGATATAGACTGATTCTGGAAAACATTTACTCCCATAAAAACTAGAGCAGAATCAATCTGTATGTTTCCTAGCCTTTTCTACCCACTGCAAAGACACAGAACTATAGAATTCAGAGTTGAGATGCTATAGAAAACTGATGAGAGTTTGAAATTGAGGATATTGGCGTTTGATCAGAGAATCACAGCCACTTAAAGCAATAGAGGTTAAGGAATGCATTGCACATACTATCCCTTTTATAATTGTGGATTTGATTCAGTAGTGTATGTAAGAACGTTCCTTCTGTATCTTGTGTTTGGCTTGAACCAAGCAGAGTCAGAAGATGACAAGGGAATATGGACGTAAAAAGTGAAAGAGTAAGGACACGCTGGAACTCACAATGACAATCTGGAAACAAAAGAACAGATTGGAATATGCATGTCTCTCACTATCATCAATTCCAGTGGTACAAGTGGCTCATAAGCTAAACTGATACCCTTCCCACTGAGTTGCCATGTGCTTGGCCCACAATTTTGGAGAAGCCAAATCTGGTGGGAGCTATGGATCTGTGAACATGGCTGTTACCAAAAGTTTAGCCAGCAGATGAGTGGCACAACATAAGAAATACAGTAGGATCTGGCCTTCATCAATCTTCAGAATGTAAAAAGGCTGCTACTTTTTTACCACATTCCAAACCTCATAAAAACTTCTAATGGGCCAATTCTAACATAGGGCAGTGTGAGGAAGGGCATTCTGGGAAATGCTGTTACAGCTTAGCAAACTCAACAATGTTCAAAGCCAACATCAAAGCCAGTGCTTGTCAACGTGGCACCAATACCCAACACTTTTAACCATAACTTAATGTTCATATAAGGAAATAGAAAAATTATACTTCTGCTTAACTTGGCACAGCTTGGCTACACATAGACAAAAATGTATAATCCACTCCTCAAGAAGAATACAAATGTTTGTTCTTCTCTCCAGGTGATATTCAAATGTTCATCCCTCTGCTGAATTATACTCTCTCTTTTAATAGTCTCAAATATTTGATATAAAATTACTCTCTTAAATACTAGATATAAAATTACCTAACATGTACAGTTTTAAATGCATTGGTAAAAGGAGAGAAAATAAAAAGAGGGTATAGAATATATGTATACATATATAATATATACATATATTCTAAGCAGATATGGAAGAAATATAACAATTACCTTCTTCATTCCTGTAACTGGGCACATGGTCACAGCTGATATTTATGACATTCTTTTTGACTACTCTATATATTTCTTCGTCTTCAGCAAGTAACTCTGTGGTCATAAATATTTTCTTGGTGGGCTGACCCAAAGCTTCCTTCCTAAAGAGTCTGGGCCATTATGTGTACTCCTGGTAGTGAGTTTTTGTAGTTTCCATTTTCTCTGACCACAGGACTTAATATTATTTGGAAACACCCTATGGATCATCTGAATTCCAGACTTATTTCTCATCTTCAGTGTGTAGTAGCAACCCAACTTCTTTTCAGTTAGGATAAGTCACTCTTTCTAGTACAGTAGTCAACATTTTGCCTTTGGAAAGTGAATGTCTCCAGAATGTGTCTTCTCTTCAAGTTTAATGGAACTCTTGCTGGATCTCCTGATGGAATCATTTGGGAAACTAAGATCTTTAGACCAACAGACTTGAGATGAAAAGATCCATAAAAACAGTGGTGAAAAGATGCACTCTAATTTCTACTTCTTGACTCATGGTCATATGAATCCTGGTTATAAAAAATATATATCACATATATTAATGATGATTTTCTACAACATCCCAGAGGGTCTTACCTCAGGCCAATCAGGCTTTTCCACCCACCTGGTATGTATGAAAAAAGTTGTTCCGTTAATTTATCAGAACAGCTACTTTATGGTAATGAAAACATAATAAGACCAGTAAACTCCATAGTTATCAACCCCATCGCCATGCTTCACTTCCTGGGAGATTATTTCCTTGATCAGAAGTTATAATGTGTGTAACACTAAGACAGTGAATAGGGTGTTTTGTAAGTCCATAGATTTTGGTTTCAACAGAAGGATTAAGTAAGAGAATATGAATCTATAACCAAAGTAACTGCCTATTTCAGGGAGAACAATGTTTTGACCTTTCCACAAAAACAAAAAACAAACAAACAAAAAAAAAAAACAAAAACACTGTTATCAACCTGCTACTGGGAAGCTCTTTGATTCTACTAGGGAATAGTAGAGTATGGAAACTCAGTATTGTTTTCTGATATTGGCAGGTTGAGCACAGAGCAGTGGTTGTAGCTGGGTAGCTCTTGGTGATTAAAGGTCATTTTTCTTACTCCTTATATAATATCCATCTCTGTCTCACTGCCCATTTTATTTCTAAGTCTATTAGGCAAGAAAAAAGGATAGCTGGAGAAAATCTGACTGTCATCCACAGGGTGATTTATCTTGTTTAATTGTTAATCCTTCTTGAACGTTTACATGGAACACAAATATCTTTATATTCTCTGCCCCTTCTGAATGGCCTATGTACATACCTCTTTGCCAGACCTCTTTGTTACCAGGTTTCTGCCAATTCCCTGCCAAACCATTAGATCCATACCTCTGGCCATCTCTCCTTCCAGGCAAAGTGAACAACCAGATGCAATGTCCAAACTCTTGTCCACTGGGAAGGATAAGCTGTTGCCCTTCATTATGAAGCTTCACACATGCTTGGTTTAGGTTTAGAGGAGTTATTGGAAAAGACCTGGCCATTCTGGTGAAGCTGCAGGCCAGCTGCTGCCCCACACCAACAAGAAGAGCTAGAAGGTCAGTAATACTGTGTAAGTCAAACACTTGGCATAACACTGGCATTCAGAGCATAAAAATAGATGTTTTCCATTTCTGCTTTCCAAATCTCACAGACATTTCTCTTATGGGCACTCAGTGAAGGGAATTTTGGGAAACATAGTTTAGCTAATTGACAAGCTGAAAGCTGTCACCTAGGGCAATGATACTATGGATGAAGAGAACCATCTGAAAAATGTAAATTGAAAGTGGTGGTAAGGAAGGTAGCTGTCAATTGTGATGTTAGTTCACATGATTGAGTGAATGGTTGTATCACCAACTGAAAGAGATAATAAAGAGGATAGAGATGCCTATCTTATTTCTGACAATTAAGTTTCCATTACAACTTAAAAATCCCATTCTTACCACTAAAATTAGGGAATAATTCCCTTGTAACATCACCATTATCTTCTCTACTATAGATGGATAGCCCCCGTAGAGCTTTTGAAGTATACCAGTATTCCTATGACTAATTAATTTTTGATGATGGTCAAAGGAATGTCCTAGGGGGCCACCCATTATGGTAAAAGGGTGGTTCAACTATTTGCTAAAAATAGATTTATTCCAAAAATTTCATCTCCCTGAGCATTCAGACTCTCTCTTCTATACATGATGTCAAGAATATTAGAAACACACACTCAGGTGGCAAATTTGAAGAATGTTTAAGAAAGATAATTTACACAGCTGTGAGGGAGGCATAAGGAAACCAAATACATTTTGGAACACCAGTGTTAATATCAGAGAAGAACCATGACCAGTCTGTGATGGTTAATTTTATGTGTCAATTTGACTAGGCTAAAGGATGTCAAGATAGTTGGTAAAACATTATTTCTGAGTGTGTCTGCGATGGTATTTGTGAAAGAGATTAGCATTTGTGTACAGATTATACTGACCAATGCAGGTGGCAATCATCTAATTTGCCCAGGGACTGAGTAGAACAAAAATGTAGAGGAAGGGCAGATTTGCTCCCTGCTTGAGATGAGACATCCATCTCCTCTGCTCTCAGACATCAGTTCTTGTGGTTCTTGAGCCTTTGGACTTGTATCATCAATTCTCCTAATTCTTAGGTCTATGTACTTGAACTGAGTTATACCACTGGCTTCTCTGGCTCTCCAGCTTGCAAATGGCAGATAGCAGGACTCCTTGGCCTCCAAATTGTGTGAGCCAATTCTTATAATAAATATATATTATATAAATCCATTTATTTATGTATAGCTACTTATATCTATAGTCTATATATAGCTACTTGCATCTATATTCTCTCTCTTCTCTCTCTCTCTCTCTCTCTCTCTCTCTCTCTCTCTCTCTCTCTATATATATATATATATATATGTATATCTTCCTATATATCTATAATCTATCCCCTATTAGTTCTGTTTCTCTCAAGAACCATAATACAGAGTCGGAGGCCTAAAACAGTGGTTCTCAAAAGGGGAATATTTTGCCACCGAGGGACATGTGGCATCTGGAGATACTTCTGATCATACAGCTGGGGGGTTTCTCTTGGTATGTAATGTGTAGAGGGCCAGGTATGCTGCTGAACATGCTAAATGCACAGAGCAGCCTCTTTCCAGAGCAAAGAATTACATATTCCCAAATGTCAATAATGCCAAGTTTGAGATACCATGGCCTCAAAAGTTTTAAAAGGTAAGGGAGACTAATTTAAGTAAGTTGGAGAGGGTAACTCTGGAGAGGAATGCCTGAAAAGATCAATCATTCCCAAGTAACCTAGCACTTCCAGAGCCCAGAAAATAAAAACCTGATATAACTTCTTTCCTGCTTTCCTATACCCTGCATATGCTTCCAATGGGGTGAATCCACCTGTGTATCTGATGACAAGAAGGCTGAAAGATACTGACTGTAAAATATAGCTTCTTAGCACAGAGAAAAGAGAAGCCAGGTAAAGAGTGGACTGGAGTGGCGAATGGAAAGTACCTACTTGATGTATATGACTTGAGGATATACATGACTATCTAGGAAAGGACTGTGAATCGAAAAAAAAGTTGTAGGATAAGACATTGAAGGACAACATGTAAGTGATGTGGAGAGGAAATGAACTTTACAAAATATCAAATAATAAAGCAAAAATATTGGAGGAAATACAAATGGCTTTCTTTAATGCTGGCACCACAAATCCATATGGACAGTCCAAATGGGGGCTGATGTATTTCACTTCTCTTTTACTTTCTTTTCTTAACGTTTGGCTGTATATAGCATCCAGTAAGCATCAGATATTTTACCTTGTTCAGATAATTGGTTTCTTATCAATCAGTAGCTTTACAAGTGTTTTCACTAGATATAAAAGCACTTTTTATGGAACCCTCAAATCATACTTTCTCCCCAAACAAATCAGAACATAATCAAACAAGCTCCACTTTATTTAATTTGTAAGATTTCTATGGGAAGAAATGTCTAAAGGCTACATTTTTAAAAACAAAACATCCACTTTATTTTCTTTGTTTTTCACTCTTTGGCTAAAATTTTAAAACCATAAAGGGACATTATCTGAATGATGTATATGTAGAACACTTGTGGCTTTTGGATTTGATATCCTTGGAAGCACTGAATATGCCATAGATATATAAAGAAAGAAAAGAGCTGTTTGTAAAACAAATTTGTTTCTGCATGCACAACTTGAGAGTAATAAGGCAACTTTCAAAAGTAAAAATTTAAGAACCTTTAGATCACTTTTTAAAGTGTGACAACAAAAACATATTTTCAATATCCTTGATAAATTAAAGGCACTATTCAAAATCAACTTTATTAACTTTTTAGTAGTATTGATTTTGTGTTGTATACACATATTTGCATTTGCTTATGACTTTGAGCAATTTTAGTGAAATTATCTCATTTATATGCATGTCCACCATTTACTTGCAAATGTGAACTGATGAATCTCATAAACATCTGAACTCTGTATTCAGGGGAAAATAACATCTGTTTT
The DNA here is from genome assembly GCF_014898765.1 of Herpailurus yagouaroundi. NCBI lineage: Eukaryota > Metazoa > Chordata > Mammalia > Carnivora > Felidae > Herpailurus > Herpailurus yagouaroundi. The sequence continues at coordinate 1,547,552 of NW_024412440.1, read as the reverse complement.
AAGGAAAAAAAGTTTCACAACTGTTTCAAGGGTTTTAAGGTTATATTATCTTGTATTTGCAGATTCAACAGTTAAAATATATGTGTGTGAATATGATATGTGTGCGATATTTTGTAGACATTCTTAATATCAAAGGGGGAGACAGAGGGAGAGACAGAGAGAGAGGAAGAGTACTTGCATAAAAAAGGGAAACCCTTATTTTTATTTACAGGTTCTGTTTTGTTATTAATATGGTATAATGATTGGGAAGCAGTAAGACAAAAAAGGAGTACTGAGACTTCTAGAATTAACTAATCACTATAAATTATTTAGCCAGGATCTCAGATGTGTGTAGAAATATTTAATAATATTAATATTATTATGGAAGCTGCCTCTGGAACATGACCCTAGTATTTTTTTCCAAGAAATTCTTGTCCAGGAGGATTAGACTATAAACCAATAAATAACTTCATTGTTCACTTTAGGAACTTCCTAAAAATCAATTTATCTGACGGTTCAAGTAGCAACATTCTTAGGGCAAAAGGTTGATGGCGTGGACAAATAACATACTTTTCAGAACAATAGATCACCTAAGTGGGCAAACCATTGACTTATCAAAAACAATTTACTTTAACAAGAGTCATGTCTCTGTGTCCGTTAGCCCTAAATTTCATTCAATCACGACCAAATCCCCACATTAAAACACCCAGCTAAAGCCACCATCATACAGAATGTAAAACCCTTTAACCTATACTGCTGATGTTTCTCTTCTGAACCATTGTAACACTCTATCAAGTTGATGATCTTCCTTATGGCAGGAGATACACTCAATTTTTCTTGATCAGCAAGATTCTTGTCAACTCTTAGGGAGTCAGCAGTTGAAAAAGTCAAGGGGTTGGTTATGGGGTACAGCAGTATAGTATTTAAACATATTTATCTCTGTGGTCATCTATTATTTTTTGCTGTGGGTAATCAATGCTTTAGAAATATGCCATAAAGTTATTAGCTACACATCATTGAATTATTTGTTTCTAATGTAAAAATTGGTAATGAATTCCCCCTACTCGGTAGATTTCCAAATTACGATTATTCATGCAGCTGTGTTATACTCAGGAAAATCAAACCAACGTTATAAATTTAAGCATAATTAGGGCTATAAAACTGTTACCAAAAAAGTCAAATGAAAGTCTTGTGGATTATGCTCCATTTTAGGTTTTGCAGGAAACTCTTGCCTTCCAGTATGTGAGAAAACTCTACCTCATACATAATTTCTGGGAAACAATGTAAAGGTTCAGGAATCATGAAGTGAACAGTAATGAAGGTATGAAAGCATAGAAGTTGAAGGCACTTTTATAAAAATGCATTTTAGGGAAGCAGTTCAGTTTGTGTAAATCATCTTATATAATGCCTGAATTTATCAGTTTGAACTTAAAATGTGTTAACAAAGTCTGAATATAGAATGCTCTACTGCATCTGACCAGGACAGCCTTAAAGTTCCCCTCAGGCTCCTGATTTCCTTTTCCTTAGAGCACTTACTTTAGAAAACTTTCAACTATAAATTCTTTGTCCCTTTGAGATATAAATCTCCTCCCAGACCCTTGTCAGTTTTAAAACCCTCGTCTTGCTCAGTAGTCTGGGAGTTATCCCTTTGAAATGTAATCATCAAGGAGGATCTAGTTTCTGTGGGAGCAGCCTAACTTCTACAACCAACAATTTGCAAATTTGGTTGGCCTTTATCACAGAGAAAACATTTGCAAACTCAGGAATAATGACAAGATTAACTGCCAGTCAGTGTTTTGACTTTGTTTATGTGATAAAATTCTACAAGAGGAAAATTTCTAAAACAGTTGAAAATTAAGACTCATCTAGGCATGATGAACATTCAAAGAAACCCAAACCAAAATCCACAATATTCTAAAAAAAAAATAAGGTTACTCATTCATCAATATATCCCAAGGTGACAGTAGGGTGGATTGTATCATCCTTAATTTATTTTTCTTTAAATTCTTTAAAGTTTACTTATTTTTGAGAGAGAGGAAGAGAGAGACCAAGTCCAAGCAGGGGAGGGGCAGAGAGAGAGGGAGACACAGAATCCAAAGCAGGCTCCAGGCTCTGAGCTGTCAGCACAGAGCCCAACACGGGGCTTGGACCCATGAACCGTGAGATCATGACCTGAGCTGAAATCAGACGCTCAACCAACCGAGCCACCGAGGTGCCCTGTATCACCCTTTATAAAAGTCCACTATAAATATATTTCCTGGGGCACCTGGGTGGCTCTGTCGGTTAAGCGTTAAGACTCTTAATTTTGGCTCATGTCATGATATCACGGTTTGTGGGATCAAGCCCTGGCTGGGCTTATGCTGACAGAGTTGAACCTGCTTGGATTCTCTCTCCTGTCTCTCTGCCCCTTCCCTGGTCTCACTTTCTCTCTTTCAAAATAAATAAACATTAACTAACTAACTAACTAACTAACTAAATAAATAAAATTATTTATGTATATATATACATTGCCCTCTATCCAAATTTCCCCTAGAAGTTCCATCTTCTTTACACTGTTTTTGTTTTGTTTTAATTTATTTTGAAAGATAGAAAGATAGATCACTCCTGCATGTGAGCAGGGGAGGGGCATAGAATCCCAAACAGGCTCCAAACTGTCAGGAGGCACAGAGCCTACCCCACACCTCTCAACTGACTGTGCCACCCATATGCCCCTAAAAGCCACATTTAACAGAATATTTAACAAAAGGAAACATGCTACTACTATGATTTCAGGAACTTTAAAAAGATAACAATAATGTATATAGTTTGATGACATTTTGCATTGGAAGAAATGTCTGTAAAAATACACAAAAGTAAATAGCAGTTACCTATGTTTACTGATAGTTTGAATGGTATTTATTTTACTTTTATTCTTAAATGTGCTTTCAAATTTGTACAGTAATCATGTCTCTTATGACAAGAAACTTCCTTTTTTAGGCAATAAAAATCTCAATACACATTAATAAAATGAAGGAACAGAAAACCAACCAATGACCTATACCAAGTCATACACAAATTTGGTAACAATGGAAAAACAAATATTAAAGCATCAATATTTATTAAGTCTGGTTATATTTTTCTTGTATTCATACAGAATGTATACTTCTAAACTGCTTTTAAAACTCACACATGGCTTCAGATATAAATGGCGCCATGTCAAAAATAGTTGCCATGTGTATGTTTTATGGAATTGAGAAAAAAACCCAGAAGCTATTTATTCAGAGTTTGCTATATAGTAAGGTAGTTCAGCTGCAACCACTATCACTGGCATTTGCCAGAGACTTGAAGGCAGGCAGCAAAATGGAATCGTTTTATAGTAAAAAATCAAAAAAGGAAATGCTCCAGATATGTTCTGATTAGATGTCGTTGGCACGGTGTAGCCAAAGATGGGCTAACTGGAAATGGAGTATCTTATGTAATTAGTTTTGTGAGGTTTTTTATTAGTTTTGTATGACTGTCTCTGGTTGGTCCTGAGTTGGAAGCTATCTTCAAATACAGTCACATTGGGAGTTCAAGTTTCAAAACATGAATTTGGGAGGTCGGATACATCTCAGTTTATAATACTGTATTTATGTTTACTCTCTAGTGTTTAGATAGTTAATAATCTCCCATAACTGCTATACATTAGTCCATCTAGGCTGGCTTTACCTCAGGTGGAGGACTATATTCTAAATGAAAACTTAAATGAGCATATTCTGCTTGATAGTCTCCAGTTTCGGTTTTGAGGCAGGGTCCGTCAATAAATCTAGATCAGGGTTCTCAGTGAAAATCTGTGAAAAAAACCTGAATTTGGTATAGAAAGTTTCCTGAGGTGAGACAATCACATATTCCCCCATCTTCTGATTCAGAGGTGAGATAATGTCAGGTCAGGGTGTTGTGATGGTGAATAGTAATGAGAGAGAGAAAGAGTAAAGATCTCCCAAGAGGTTAATTGGTTTGTTAAAAATGTGTTGCGGATTATCAGTCAGTAGTAATGTCTGTACTGAATGAGGAACCATGAGATCAAGCAGGGAGCCTAGAACTAATTCAGCAGAAGTATCAACAAGTTTTATAGTGGCAATTATTGGCCAAAGACAAGGGAGATAAGCCTTTGCAACCAGGTCAATGGTGAGGCTACAGTAAATGATAGGCATTTGATGGTTTAAAGTTGCACTAAAACTCCAAGGGCTTTCCCAGATTTCTAAAATACAAATAGACAAAGGAGCTTTTTGTTGTTTAGAATGGCTAGAGAAAGAGGCTACGTAAGAGTTTATTTGGGTTACAAAAGTCCTGATCATGTTTTGGTTATCAGAGGAGAGCCTTCTTACTGAAGACTAGTCAATTCATAAGGGGATGTTGCCATCTTGGAAAAAATTGGCCCTCATTGTTTGCAATGTTCAGTTAAACCCAGAAATCTTATTAATTGGTGTTTTGTGAGGATCTAGAATAAGTCTGAATAGTCTTTAGTCTACTTAGAGAATGTTTTCCCCTTCTTAGATATGTGACACACTAAATAATAAGTATATTTTGGCTAAATTGTAATTTGTTTTTAGAAGTTTTATGTCTCTCTTCTACTAAGGCTGAAAGCAAGTAAATGGAATGCTTTTTCAGATACCTTGTTTTCTGAACAAACTAGAAGGTCATCTACATATTATATCAGAATTGAATCACAAGCAAATTTAGTTGTTTTGGTTTTTGAGAAGAGATCCAGGTAAAATAAGAGGATATTTCAGTGAACCCCTTAGCCATGTCTGTCCATGTGTATTGCTGTCCTCCCCAAGTAGAGGCAAAAAGGTATTGATTATCTTTTTCTAGAGGCACACTGTAAAAGGCTGAGCAAAAATTCACTAGTGAAGCAAGTGGCTTCAGGAATGATTGTTTTCAGGATGGTATTTGGTTTAGGTATTGCAAGTGAGCAGGAGAGAATGAATCTGTTGATGGCCCTGAGGTCTTGAAAAAAAAAATAGTATCTTCCTCTATTGGTTTCTTTCCTGGCAAGATGGAAGTACAACCAGGGATAATGCAACATACGAAAAGATATTTGGATATAAGGCTCACAACTATGGGTCTGAGCCCTTCCTTTGCTTCTCTTTTCAAGGGAGATTAGGAAAGTTTTGGTAATGGTTTGGTAAGATGTATCTGACCTTTAATAGATCCTACTTAAATTATTGTTTCTATGTCATTAATGCCTAAGACAAATTTTTTTAAAAACAATTTTTAAAACACTTTTAGGTTTACAGTAAAATTAAGAGGAAGGTACAGATTTCCCCATATACCCCTACATGTGCATAGTCTCCCCCATTATCAACATCACTCACCATTATCAGCATCATACATATATATATATATATATATATGTATATATATATATATATACACACACACACATATATATATATATATATATATATATATATATATATAACCAAAAATGAACTTACATTGTCATATCATAAGTACCCCCAAGTCCATAGTTTATCTCAGAGTTTGCTCTTGGTGTTTTATATTCTGTGGGTTTGGACAAATATGTAATGATATATATCCATTATTATAATTCATACAGCATATTTTCAGTGTTCTAAACTCTTGTGTACTCTGCCTATCCACCCCCCAAACCCAAGCCCATGGGAACCACTGATCTTTTTATTGTTTCCATAGTTTTACCTTTTCCAGAATGTCATGTAGTTGGAATCATACAGTCCGTACCTTTTCAGATTATATTCTTTTACTTAGGCCTTTGCATTTTCTCCATGTCTTTTCATGGCTCCATAACTCATTTTCTTTTAGCACTGAATAATATCCCATTGTCTGAATGTACCACAGAATATTTACCATTCACCGCCGAGGGTGTCTTGGTTCTTTCCAAGTTTTGGCAATTATAAATAAAGCCGCTATAAATATCATTAAAGAGGTTTGTATGTGAACATAGGTTTCCCTCTCCTTTAGGTAAAAGGAGCACGATTGATGGATCATGTATATCATAAGAGTCTCGTGTTTCAGTTTCTGTTTTCCTGATGACATATGATATGCAACATGTTTTTATACCCCTATTTGCCATCTGTGTGTTTTCTTTTGTGAGGTGTCTGCTAAGGACTTTGGCCTGTTATTTAATCAGGTATTTTGTTTTATTATTGCTGAGTTTTAAGAGTTCTGTGAATATTTTGGATAATAGTCCTTTCTCAGCTGTGTCTTTTGCAAATATTTTCTCCACAACTGTGGCTTGTCTTCTAATTCTTTTGACATTGTTTTTTGCATAGTAGAAGTTTTTAATTTTAATGAGGTCCATATTAGCCAATTATTTTGTGCATGGATCAAGCCTTTGGTATTGTATCTAAAAAGGTGTCATCATATCCAAGATTGTCTAGATTTTCTCCAATGTTGTCTTCTAAGAGTTTTATAGGTTTGGATTTTATTTTCTTTCTTTCTTTTCTTCCTTATGCCTTTTGAGGGAGAACAAGCAGGGAAAGGGCAGAGAGAGAGAGAGAGAGAGAGAGAGAGGATCCCAAGCAGGCTCTGCACTTATAGCGTGGGGCTTAAACTCACGAGCCATGAGATCATGACCTGAGCTGAAATCAAGAGTTGGACACTTGACCGACTCAGCCACCCAGCGCCCCTATAGGTTTGCATTTTATATTTAGGTCTGTGATCCATTTTGAGTTAATTTTTTGTGAAACGTGTCAGATTTGGGTCTGGTTTCATTTTTCTGAACATGGGTGTCCATCTGTCAAAGAGATTTCCTTTGAAATCAGAATAAAATATACACTTTTACCTTTGCCACCAAATTCCTGCATAATTTAGCCTTGTTACATTCCAAATTTCACATCTTATTTTTCCCTCCTTGATCACTATTACTCAATCACACTAATCTTATTTCTCTTTCTAGATCAAACCAAATTCATTCCTACTTTATGACCTTTGCACTGTCCCACGACTTTTCAGGAGCTTGCTGTTCCTCTAGTCAAGTCTTACCTCAAGTGCCACTGCCATAGAGAATGTACTTCTGACCCACCTAGCAATTATTTTCTCTCACATTAAACTGTTTATTTCATCCATGGCCTTTATCAAAATTTGAAATTATCTCTTTAGTTTTGTATTTTCATTTTTACTGTCTGTGTTCCTCAAGAACACATTGATAAATTTATGAGGGTACTTGCATTATTTTTTATATCACTGTTCTCAGTATAACCATGCAGTAGAACCTCAATAAGTTTTTATTTAATAAAGGAATGATCATTGTTGTCAACAGTATGAAAAACAAATCTCACAACCTCCAAAATAACCAAGTTATATAATAATGACTTATGTTTAACAGATAGTAAAAATTGCTATCTCTTTTTTTTTTTTTATTTTTTTTTTTATTTTTGGGACAGAGAGAAACAGAGCATGAACGGGGGAGGGGCAGAGAGAGAGGGAGACACAGAATCGGAAACAGGCTCCAGGCTCCGAGCCATCAGCCCAGAGCCTGACGCGGGGCTCGAACTCACGGACCGCGAGATCGTGACCTGGCTGAAGTCGGACGCTTAACCGACTGCGCCACCCAGGCGCCCCAAAAATTGCTATCTCTTGAATTTTCATTTCCAGTAGAAATTCCAGCAAGTCACGCTGTAATAAAGTTTTACTTGTGAGAAACAATTGAATAGATATTAGCGGAGACAAGTGAGATAAAAATTAGCACCCCTGAAATCTATACACAACATTGATTTTTAAATGGTGCCTAAACTACATGTAATTCTCCTTCACAGGATAATTATTCAGACTGAATGGTTGTTCACTGAATCAAAGTCTATTCATATGTTCCAAATGCATTGACTTTAGAAATGATTTTGAACATAGTTACTGAGAGTCAAAAAAAGGGAAAAAGAAGGCAAGATTTCAAAATGTTCAAAGCCTTTGCAGCTCTCCCCCTGCTTACCCTTCCCCACGCTGCCCTCCCCACTCAGGCTGGATTGAAAAAGAAAAGAAAAAGGATTCACAGCGTTAGAAATACACATTTTCATCACTCCATGGCAACCAAGTGAAACATTTAAAAATCAATTGTTGTTGATTTTTTTCTGCACAGAAGTTGATAAATTTTATAGATTGCTTTTCGTATTGCCTTTGAATAATTCACAGTGGCAATATGTGGTAGAGCCCCCATATATTCAGGGTTCACTCTGGGCCACTAACTTTTCTCATTTAATCCTGACAATTATTTAATGACATTGATTAGAATAATCAGTCTTACAAATGAGACCTTGAAGTATAGGAAAGTTAGACAACTCATTCAAGGTTACACAAATCTGAGTAATGGTGATAGAACATATTCTCAAGTTTATCTGACTATGTAAAGCCTGTGTTTTACCCATAAACAATTATCTCATATTTTCTCACCTACAGACACATGGGTAGCAGATCTTTTAATACTTATTTATCAACTCTTTCTAATATTTAGCATCAGTATTATGTATTATTATTTTAAAAGATACTTTTATTGTTAAGTTTCATAAACACTTATTTTGGAATAAAAAAAACTGTTAGAGTTGAAAATGGACCTTCACGATGTTCTCATTATAATCTGCTCTTGGAAGTATACACTGGTAAGCTCTAAGTGGAAAATAATACATTTTAAAAGCTTTAACTGTCACAGTATATCTACCTCAAGAAATACAGTCTTAAAGAAAATCCTTAGGGGTAAATTGAATATAATTTTATTATATGACTATATGTAAAGGAGGAATCATGAAAACCTAAGAATAATTAACTAATTCATAGAGGATTGATTAGATAAATGATGGAATGTTATGCTCCCATGGAAATTGTGTTTTTGAAGAATATTTAGTACACAAAATATTTGATTACATAGGAATGCAAATTTGAATAAAGGATAAAATCCCAATTTCAGTACAATATGTGGAACTGTGTTTTAGAATGGAAGGAAATAAATACATATGTGTGTTAAAGATAAATTTTCTAGTCCAAAAGAAGAGTTTTAAATCAGTGAGTATTTTTTGTGTTTCTTTTTTTTCTTAGATGAATGAAACTTTACACAGAATCACAGAAGAACAGAGTTTTTAAAAAACATTAAGTAAGCACTAATGTTGCCTCAAGTATGCTGACACAAAGTGCGAAAGACCTAGGTGGATCCTTAGCCAAAGGGAAGAATTGAATTACTACTTCTGTACTAAGCAGATTCTAGTGCCTTCCTATAGCTGAGAAGGGGATTGAGAATTTGGTGTTATTTAAGTTATATGGGTATCTTTAAAATGATAAATTCTGTCTCTGGCTAAATCAAGGGCAGGCAACTCCATCAGGACATTTTAGCAGTCAGAACAGCAAAGATAAAAGAGAAAGGCACTGTGTTCTCGACCTATTCTCTTCCCTCCCACCCAAACACAAAGTGACCTAAATGGATGCGCTGGGTATCTTTGACCCTTTTCATAACACCAAAGCATTTAGGGACAAACACCTTTATCTTTCAAAAAAATGAGCATTTTTAAAGAAGATACATATATCTATATAAACACTTAGGGGATATATATATATCTATATATCTATATCTATATCTATATCTATATCTATATCTATCTATCTATCTATCTATATATCTATCTATATCTATATATATCTATATCTATATTATATATATAGTAGATACAGTAGGCTGGAATTATAGGAGGTGGCTTATGTGTGACAAGCTGGCTTCCTCTGAATTGGGTGTCTTGAGTATTTGCACAGGCATAAGAAAGAAATGCCTGTCCCTTGATGTTTGACATCTGAGATTTATGACAGTTGGGTGTGTGTGTTGTAACCAAGGAGTGGGAGTCTAACTCAAAACTGGGTCAAGACAGCACTTGTGATATATGATAGTACAGTCTCTCCAGGAAAGTACATTTTCTAAAACACAGTCAATAATGTACCAAACATAGCTTTGATTCCTAAATTGAAACTGTTTTACTGTAAGTTGCATCTGTAGGTCTGTATATGCATGTGAGTGTGTGTAAGTATAATCCTTCAACCTTTAGCTGCTTTAGAGGCAATTATCAAAAGGAAGCAAGTTATTTTTCAAAGAAGTTATTGGGAAGAAATAGACTAGGCCCTGGAAATTGATTTTTTTCAAAGTCCTTTTATAATGACATTCACTGATATTGTAATGTCAAACTTAAAAATCTAATGGCCGGTTATTTTAGTAGCAAAATGAATTGGTTCCTGAATAGCAGGGGAACTGCAGTTTGGAACAAGCAAACTATGGTGAACCATAACAAAGTCCTAAAAGACCAAGGGAAGATCAATTTTGATTAGGTTTTAGGTAGAAATTGGAGAGGGTTGGTTTGAACAACAGTTCATTGGAAAAGACCAAGAATTCGAGATTATGATGGTTTCTCATTTGCTACAATGAGTGGTTAGTGCTGTGCTGCTGGGGCAAGGAGAGATCTTCCTTCTTTCGCTAAAAAGCAGGAGATAATATTTCTATGTGAAGAATGTCCTCCCTTGTCAAATAATTCTAATCTTTTCCCGCTGGTTAGGTAGGCTGCAACACGTGGTATGTGTGGGAGAGCACCCCCTTCAGGGTTTTCTGATTCTGTTTTTAATGAGGCTTCTTTTACTCATTTCACAGTAAAAAATATTACCATTGACTATCTTACATACTTTTTATTTTATTATTTTATTTTATGTTTATTTTATTTTTGAGAGAGACAGACAGACACACACACACACACACACACAGAGAAAGAGAGAGAGAGAGAGAGAGAGAGGCAGAAAGACTCATAGAATCCAAAGCAGGCTCCAGGCTCCGAGCTGTCAGCACAGAGCCCAACATGGGGCTCAAACTCACAAGCCTTAGATCCATGAGATCATGACCTGAGCTGAAGCAGGACACTCAACCAACTAAGCCACCCAAGTGCCCTTTATTTTATTTTTATACATACTCATTTTTATGACGTTTTCTGCAATGTACATGTTAATCTTTTTAAATGCCGAAATAATCATTATAGAAAATATCAGCCACTTTAAAAGATTATTATATTCAGATGTACTCTGGATAAAGAATCTACTAAATATTAGCTTTCTGATATCACATTAAAAAGTTAACGTTTTGGGGATGCCTGGGTGGCTCAGTCAGTTGAGCATTTAACTCTTGATTTTGGCTCAGGTCATGATCCCAGGGTTCATAAGATTGAGCCTCGTGTCGGCTCTGCACTGAGTGTGGAGCCTGCTTGGCATTCTTTCTCTCTCTCCTTCTGCCCCTCTCCCACCACACACAATCTCTCTCTCTCTCTCTAAAAAAAATATATATATATATATGTACAATATATATTTTATATATACATTTTTTAAATGTTAACGTTTTCTAAAGGACTATGCTCATTTTAAAATAAGATTCTTTGACATTTCCATCATCTTTATTATTGTACTATTTATTAAACATTTCCCATTGGCATACACCCTGTTCATATGGACATAAAATAAAAATACTTCTTGGGGAGCTTACTTTCCAAGAGGTTTGGCTTTTTTTTTAAATGAAAGTTTTATTATTTGGACTTCTCGTGTTATTTCTCAGTTGATCTGATTGTGTGATGACCTTTACAATTTTCTTGCTTACATATCCTACTCATCACCATCTCATAAGTTGTTTCTCACAGGAGAAGCACAAATATAAGTAAGGCAATAGGATATAGGGAGAGTAGTGAGTTTTTGTTGTTCCTTCATGAAATAAGGAAAAAGATCTAATATATGTAGATGATTGTCAAAATAAGGCAAATTTAGTTGTAGCATTAAAAAGATTGAGGTCACTGGATAATTTGAAACAGAGTGGATTGATTGACTTGCAACTTTTAAGTTCTTCCACATACAAAATGGAGTGGATATTGGATGATTATCCTTGGGTATATTTCATAAGGAATTCTTATATTGAGAGAGAATAATTACGACTTTTAAGATCAATTCCAATTGTGCTATTTTGCATTTTTTAAAGTTTAGATACTCTAGAACCAAAGTAAAATAAAATCACTTAAAACGGGGACAAAATGGAGATAGTCAATGCCATGCATAAAGAAGAATGAAACTTAGCCTCAGCTAACAGGAATATGCAGTGGTTGTCAGAGATTGCAGAGAACCATCAGCCCATTTTCAAATGCCAAGTCTATTCACGCCATCTCTGGGCTTTGTTATTCACCTAATTCAGCTACCCTAGTGGAAGACCACTAGGTAGCCAATCAACTGAAAAAGCCAAATAACTTCCATATTTATTCCATAAAAATCTATTGGTCTATGAGCAGCTTGCTCACAACTCTTTGCTCCCATAGTCTTGTGTTTCCCAGCTTGCAGGTTGAAACTTTTGTGATAAACTCACCTTTCTGCTTTGTTTTATTCAAGTATGCAGTTTGGTTTTTGATAAGAGGTAAAAATGCTTATCCTTTGAAAACAGTGACTCTTTCATTAAGACATAAGCAATGATTGGGGCTCCTGGGTGGCTCAGTCGGTTAGGCGTCCTACTTCAGCTGAAGTCATGATCTCACAGTCCGTGAGTTCGAGCCCCGCGTCGGGCTCTGTGCTGACAGCTCAGAGCCTAGAGTCTGCTTCAGATTCTGTGTCTCCCTCTCTCTCTGCCCCTCCCCTGCCCATGTTCTGTCTCTGTCTGTGTCAAAAATAAATAATAATTTAAAAAAACATTTAAAAATATATATTTAAAAAAAGACATAAACAATGATTTAGCTAATTGGGTTGTTTGTTTTTAAATGTTTCTACCCTAATTATAATGGCAATGATTAGATCTGCATAGAGATCCAGAGCAGTAATAATAACACATCAAGTGCACTGATAGAAGCTCATATTTATATCATCTAAGATAGCCCTCAGGAAACCAAAGGTGAATTCTGCATTGATCCTGCAACCAGGTTTATTTTTAGTTTTGTGGTTTTTTTTTTTGCTTTTGCTGTTGTTAATTTGATAGTTTTCTTATATATTCACATGACATATTCATATACTAAGGTTAAACCCACTGATCTTACAATATAATCTAAATATTGTATAAACCACTGATTTGCAGACCTGTGTACAACATTCATTATGATTTCACTGATATTGAATTACTGTCCACTTACCATGTATTTTCAATGGAGAAATCATGTTGTACAATTATATCTTCAAGTATCCATCTCATTGACTTCTAACTTTTTCTTATCTGATTGGAGTTGGAACAAAAACCAAACAAGATTCAAAATATATCATATCTAACTGCCAGAT
>NW_024412440.1:1385249-1534321 GCF_014898765.1 Herpailurus yagouaroundi | reverse complement strand
AAGCACTTACCAATTTCTATTCTCCCACCAGTGTCAATCTGCCATGGTGATGTCATTGATCATGGAGTTGGCAGGAAACACAGTTAGCTCAAGACAGCTAAGACATCTCCAGCACACATACAGCAGGATTTGAATTACCTTCTATATTAATCTTCTATATTAATTCTTGCTTATATGTTTTTACTGTTCTGTTGTGTGGGGAATGAAGAGGTATATATTTGTCTTCTTCTTCTTGCTCTATTCTAGTTATTACTCACCAGTAATAGTAATTTGTAAATTACATGTGTGTGTGTGTTTTTTTTAATCTCAGTCTGAGATTTATGGTATTGTGACTCACTGCTGTTTTTTTAAATTAATTTTTATTAATATGTTTTTGCCATGTTTAAGAAAGGCCTTTCCTCCCCCAAATCATAAAGATATCCTCCTATATATTCTAAAAAAAATTAAAGGAACTTTTTTTTTTGCATTTAGGTTTTTAATCCAAAGAGAATTGATTTCTGTGTTTGAAGAAAAGGAAATTTATTTTGCTTTACTTTCCATGTGGATAGCCAGTTGTCTCATTTATTGTATTGTTTATCCATATCTACTTATCTACAATGACATATCTGTAATATATCAAGTTTCCATAAAAGCATGTGTTAGTTTCTGGGTTCCTCATTTTGTTCTTTTAGGTCATTTATTACATCTTTTTCAATACTAGACTGTCTTATTATTCATAATGTTTATAATAAGTGTTGAAATCTGATAGGACAGTCAGCTCACTTTTTCTTTTTCAAAATTTTCTTGTATATATATTTTTCTAAGGAAAAAAGAGTAAGTTCTTTTCCACATGAAGTTTAGACTCATTTTGTCAAGTTCTACAAAAAAAGCCTATTAAGAATCTTTCCAGAATTATAATGAAGTTCCCTATTGATTTAGAAAGAGTGAACATTTTTATGTGCCATATCTATAGACATTATGAAGTTCTCATTTCGAGGAGTCTTCTTTAATGTCTTTTAATAAAATACTATATTTTTCTCCATAAAGATAATATAGATACATTTCTCAGCAAATTATAGGTTTGCTATTATTTCAAACAATATGTTTTAACATATTCCATTTTTACAACTGTCTTGTGCTTGTATAAATCAAGCAACTCTGCTGAACTTACTACTACTATTATATATTTACAGAGTTTCTTGGGGCTTGAGGAAAAAAAATCCTATTGCAAATAATGACAAAATGGTCCCATTTAAGTCTTAATTAGGTCTAATGATTTTTCTTGACCCACTGCATTATATAGGAACTCCAGTAAAGTTTTGGGAAAAAGCAGTAATTCCTTTCCTTGCTCCTGGCTTTAAAAGAACTGTTCCTTAAGTTTACTATGAATGATGTCTACTGTAGTATTGCCTATTTATTTTGTTACAATTTGCATTACTTTTTAATTGCTGTATAACAAATTTCAACACATATTCATCATCTTACAGTTTCTGTGGCTGAGATGTGTAGCATATATTTATTGGGTCCTCTGCTGAGGGTCTCACAAGGCTAAGATCAAAGTATGACTGGTCACATCCTCACCTGTAGACTCTGCTGGAGAAAGGTCTTCCATGGTCATTCAGGTCATCAGAATTCAGCTCTTAATAGTTGTAGACCTGACGACCCCATTTTCTTGCTGGTTTTCTGCTGAGCAGGCCTCCTGGGGTGGGTCTCAGTTCCTTGCTACACACTCTGCTAATTTTAATCTCTTCCTATAGGAAAGGCAAAGTCTCCTTTTTGAAAGCTCACCTGAAACCTTCAGGCTCCCTAGGATAATATCTTTTTCTCTTACTTTGACTCAAAGTAATGGATTTGGAACCTGAATTAAATCTACCTTCTTTGTCATACTAGTGAACTAATCCCAGGAGTAGACTTTTTTCTATCCACATTCAAGAAGAGGGCATTATACAGGGTGTGTGTACAAGGGGGCAGGATTCTTGAAGGCCAACTTAGATTTCTGTTACCACATTATTCCTTACCAATTAATATCATCCTTTTCAATTCTTGGTTTACTGTGATATTGCATTTTTAAATATAATTATCCTTATACCTATTCCAGAAGAATCAAACCTAGCCTTAAAGTAAATCTTTAAATCAGGTAGTATATACTTCAATTTTTTTCATCAAATTTATTTTGAATATGCTAAATCCAATGTATGTTAATATAGATACAATTGACCTTTTTTTTTTTTTTTTTACATAGAGACCTGATATACTCTGACCTTATGTATAATTTCTACCACCTTTATAGTGGAATTATTAGAATTTTCTATACACACAATCAAATGGAAATAAAGATGGGTTTTGTTCTTTCTTTCCAATTTGTATACCTTTTATTCATTTTCACACCTAATACATTGTTTATATTTTCCAATGTTTACTAGAAAAGGTGAAAACAGAAAACTGCGTCTTGGTCACAATCTTAGAGAAAAAAAATTCTGTCTTTTACCATTGAAGAAGTTACCTGTAGGTTTTTCATAGATTGTCTTGATCAGATTGAGGAATTTCCCTTCTATTTCTAGCTTCTGAAAATTTTTAACATGAGTGGTGTTGAATTTTATCATATATGCATTCTGTATCTATTGAGATGATTATATGGTTTTTTTTTTTTCTTATTTTCTTATTTCTTCTGGAGATATGGTAAATTACATTGTTTTATTTCTCAGTGTTAAACCAATCCTCAATTCTGTTATAAACTTCATTTTTTCCATGGTGTTATTTATTTGTTTGTTTTGTTTTTGTTTTTTTTAGTTTGTTTATTTAGAGTACCCAAGCAGGGGACTTGGGCAGAGGTAGATAGAGAATCTTAAGCACAAAGCCCCACATGAGGCTCAATCCCATGACCTGATGCGGAAATGCGGACCATGATCATGACCTGAGCAGAAATCAGGAGTAAGACACTCAACCAACTGAGCCACCCAGGCACCCCCAAGGTGTTAATTTAAAAAAAAAAAATTTTAACGTTTATTTATTTTTGAGACAGAGAGAGACAGAGCATGAACGGGGGAGGGTCAGAGAAAGAGGGAGACACAGAATTCGAAACAGGCTCCAGGCTCTGAGCGGTCAGCACAGAGCCCTATGCGGGGCTCAAAATCACGGACCGCGAGATAGTGACCTGAGCTGAAGTTGGACGCTTAGTGAGACTGAGCCACCCAGGCGCCCCCTTAAGGTGTTAATTTTTTTAATATACTGCTGAATTTGGTTTGCCACATTTGTTAGGAATTATTGCATTAATGCATTTGTGTTTGGGAGGAACATTTGGCTGTATTGTTCTTTATAATTTCTTGTCTGGTCAAGTTACAGAATGCTACTAAATGACTAAATAACAAATGTTACTAAATGACTGGGGGTGGGGAGTGGTTATTCATTCCTCTTGTATTTTCTGAAAAAGTTTGCACTGAAGTAAAGTTTGCATTGGGTATTATTTATTTTGTAAATCTTTGATAAAATTTACCAGTGAAATCATCTAGGATCAGTGGTTTGTTTAAAGGAAGTTGACACTAAACCTGGAAATTGGAGAAGAATTTGGTTCAATTTTGCTGTGGATGTTGACATGTTTGATGCAAGTCAGTAATTATTTACTGAGGAGTCTAATATAGCTGAAGTATTTGGCAGAGTGCCAGGCAAATAAAAGAGGCGGTCCTTGTTCTTTAGGTTTGCTAGAGGCATAAGAAAGATAACATTTAGAAGAATAGTGATAATAAGGATGATTTGTACAGGTAAAGGAATAACTAAAGTATTAGAAGTAAGAAATTTGGAGAGGGGCACCTGGGTGGCGCAGTTACTTAAGTGTCCACGTCTTGATTTCTGCTCAGGTTATGATCTCACGGTTTGTGAGTTAGAGCCCCGTGCTGGGCTCTGTGCCTACAGTGTGGAGACTACTTAAGATTCTATTTCTCTTCCTCTCTCTCTCTGCCCCTCCCTGCTCTCACACACACACTATCTCTCTCAAAATGAATAAAAAACTTAAAAAAGAGAAAGCATGGAGAATATATAGAAGAAAGAAAGTAAGTTTTTAGGATACGTAGTTCTTAAAAGACAGTAGTTACCACATATAGTCAAATATTTCAGTATCATGTTAGGTGGCCATATATTTTTTCTTTAATGTTTATTTATTTCTGAGACAGAGAGAGACAGAGCATGAGTGGGGGAGGGGCAGGTGAGAGGGAGACACAGAATCGGAAGCAGGCTCCAGGCTCTGAGCCGTCAGCCCAGAGCCCGCTGTGGGGCTTGAACTCATGAACCCTGAGATCATTACCTGAGCTGAAGTCGGTAGCTCAAACGACCGAGCCACCCAGGCGCCCCTTAGGTGGCCATATTTTTATACCACCTGTATCGGAATCTACTTCAGAGTTTTCCCTAATTCATCAATTTTTACTTATTGACTTACATATATATGAAATTTCTTTATATATGTACACACACATACATCTATATGTATATATGTGTGTATGAATATGTTTATCTGAACATCACCTACAAATAATGTATGCACCATCAGTGACACACTGTGAAATGCTGAGGATAATTATTCATGAGAAGCAAATATGAAGTACATCATAATTATAACGCAGGCAACCTTCAGTCCCATACTAAAGAACTTGTTATTGTTTCAGCCATCTGTGTAGACCCAAGAGCCTTTCTCAACTGGAGATTGCCATGATCAGAAGTTTGCTTTAGAATGATTTTGAAAGGATCTAGAGAAGAATAACTGGATAATGAGGATACTAACAGGCATGTAGCTTTGCTGTTATAATGGACCATCTGATTTTAAATCTCCATTAACCTCTGTCCCTTTATGATACAGATTTAAGTAAATTTGTTGATTATATGCTCAGAAAAAAACTGTTGGTTTGGATTTGGTTTTATTTACTTCAGGGCAGAAAGTTTAATAGTGGATTATTATATTGTTTGTACAACACTCATTGTAGACTTAACATGACTTAAGGAAGGAAATAAATAGCTAAAGTAGGTATTGCAAACCCTCATTTTAGGAAGACAATTTTCCTGAGAATTTTCTTTAAGGGAAGGGTAAGTGTGCCTATCCTTTTAGTCAAAGAATCATTTCCCAAAGCATAGTTAAATGTCATTTCTAAATTTTTGAAGTTATATAATGAAAAATTTTTTGATTGGAATGACATGTCCTTAAACTAAAAGAGTAGCAATGTAGGGGCACCTGGGTGGCTCAGTTAGGCGTCCGACTTTGGCTCAGGTCATGATCTCGTGGTGTGTGATTTCAAGCCTGTGTTGGGCTCTGTGCTGACAGCTCAGAGCCTGGAGCCTACTTCAGATTCTGTGTCTCCCTCTCCCTCTGCCCCTCCCCTGCTCACACTCTGACTCTCTCTGTCTTTCAATAATAAATAAACGTTAAAAGAAAATTTTTTTAATAAAAAAAGAGTAAGCAATGTATAGTAAAATGTGCTTTTGGGGGCACCTGGGTGGCTCAGTCAGTTAAGTGT
Organism: Herpailurus yagouaroundi; assembly: GCF_014898765.1. NCBI lineage: Eukaryota > Metazoa > Chordata > Mammalia > Carnivora > Felidae > Herpailurus > Herpailurus yagouaroundi. The sequence continues at coordinate 1,528,844 of NW_024412440.1, read as the reverse complement.
CTGACTTTGGCTCAGATCATGATCTCATTGTTCATGAGTTTGAGCCTTGCATCAGGCTCTGCTGACAGTGCAGACCCTGCCTGGGATTCTCTCTTTGCAGCTCTCTCTGTCTCTTCTCCTCTTGTGCTCTCTCTCTCTCAAAATAAATAATTTTTTTAAAAACTAATTTACAAAATAGTTAGGAATGATTTTTAAGATGTGTGCAATATCTATATAGAACAAGTAGGCAAGTTTGCAGAAGATCTTAAAGAGACTTGAATAACCATATTTCTCATTTAAAAGTGCACCTATGCAAAAAAAAAAAAAAAAAAAAAAAGGGGCGCCTGGGTGGCGCAGTCGGTTAAGCGTCCGACTTCAGCCAGGTCATGATCTCGCGGTCCGGGAGTTCGAGCCCCGCGTCAGGCTCTGGGCTGATGGCTCAGAGCCTGGAGCCTGCTTCCCATTCTGTGTCTCCCTCTCTCTCTGCCCCTTCCCTGTTCGTGCTCTGTCTCTCTCTGTCCCCAGAATGAATAAACGTTGAAAAAAAAATTAAAAAAAAAAAAATAAATAAATAAAATAAAAGTGCACCTATGCTAAAGATATCATTTACCTTAATTAAGATATAATTTTATGAAATTTCAATAACAATGCTAAATTGAAACTTCTTAACAAGCATAATAATTCATGGGAATATTTTATATGAATACTTTAAATCATTTTAAATCTGACATAATTAAATGCATGTGTTACTGGCAATATGACAAAAATATAAGTTTCAGTAATGAAACAAAAAATTACATATAATAACTTATGTGATCATAAATTGACATGCAAAACTGGTAAAACTAAATAGAATTTTAAGTACACAGTATTGATATAAGAGGCTAAGCTTTGGGTAAAATATTATATTCATATTATCAATTAACAAATCAAAATAAGTCTCAGTACATGACATATTATATGGAAAAAAAGAGACCATAAGAACATTAGAATTCTCTTGTAATGTAAAGGTGAATTCTCTTGTAATATAAAAGTACAGGGCTTTATAAAGACAAAAATCATATAAAAAAATAATGATGTAGGTGGATCTGACCAACATAAAACTTCCAACATAAATAAATGAACAACAGACAAAAACCCAAGAAAAATATATGTGACATATATGGTAGGTTAATCAGGAAGAAGATTGCTGTATTTAGAGGCCAATGTATACAAATGGAGTGATTAAGAAGATACAGTCTTCTGTCACACAGCACTAGGTCATATCCCAACAACAAAGCTTAGATTTCAGGTAATTTACTTAATTTCTCTTTGATTCATTTTACTTATCTAAAAATTAGGGATTATAATATTTACTTTACAAGGTATTTTTAAACATTAGATGCATTTAAAGATAACATCACCAAGTCCGGCATATAATAAGCCCTCAAAATTGAACATTGCTAATACTGACTATCCTTTAAATCAGCTTGTTTGGATTTTTTGTCACTTATTTTTAAAAGAATTATAAAATATTTAGAATGTAATACTTGAAGTTCGGGTGGAATAATTACAGACTAAAAGATAGAAACAATGGAGGGAGAGAAGGAAGACCACTCTATGTTGGGGTGAGAAGTTAGTGAGCCTTGTAATGCAGGCCTACAAAGTCTAAACCATAACCTATTTTAATTTGTGACCTAGGTGATGTCTTACTTAGTTTGCATCAAAGGAAAACATAGTAGCACAAACACGTTTTATCACTGTCAAAGACAGCGCGAAATTGAGACATGTGCCCAGGTTGAAACTGGTTCCCTGGATGCAGAGAATAAGGAAGATTTAGCAGATACAAACTTTGTTGTCTTTTTGCTTTCAATCCATAAACTGAAGCCTTGTGGAGATTGAAAGAACTGGATTATCACTGTATCACAATTGAAAATGATCTGAACCAAAGCAAAATACAAGGAAAGCGTAAGTGGTAAAGTGGGGATCTGGGGAAACCCTGATCTCCCAGGCCTGTCCTAAATGCTCATTATCATCCACTTCCGGATGAGAAATGTGACAAAACTCTACATCACAAAGCTGCTGCTGATTCTTTATCGCAAAGCCTATTACAGGGGTCTGCCCATCCGGATAGTGTTTCAATTGTGCTGAGGCAGAGGACAATTTGGGGGCCATGAAGATGAAATTTAGAGAGTAGACAGAACATAAAGGCTTATTTCTAAGACAGAAATTCCCAAGCCAGATTCCCAACAAAAGGGGGAAAAAAACCTGTGAATCAATACGCTCTCTTGTTTTAGCCATTAGACATGGAAGTAGCCTGAAGTAAATTTTTTAAAAAGCCAGTCACATATTTGGGGAATTGTTTCCAAAGTAATGTGAGCTCTGGAGTAGAGAGTTTCTTCAAAGCCCGTCTCATAAATAGCCTTAAGCCTGCACAGGAAATGTGATGTGCAGGATCTGGTGTTTTGACTTCTCACAAACACCGTACCACAGAGTGTTTGTCACTGTTTCTTGAAAGTTTCCTTCCTGACCCCAAAGTTTTAACCTGGCTGGCCATGCAGGAATAATGGGAAAGGGACATGATCAGGTAGGGGATGAACAGGAGCAGGATAAGAGGGGACTCGTGAGCCCATCGTGTGCCTGGAAGAAACATCCTACTTTCTCCTCAGGGCAGTAAAGCAAGAATTGCTTTTGTGTCAAGTTAGCAACCCTAACGCATCCCCCCATATGTGTTCAGGCAGATTCTGTTTCCAAGCTAACTGTATCCTCTTCCCCACCACTTTTTGGGTTGTATACTCATGCTGAGAATTGCCTGGCATTCCTGCATAGAAGATTGGAGGCTTTCAGACCCCCTCCTTGGGCTCAGGAGTGGAAAGTGGGGGGAGGGACGGTATTTAAATTGATCTTTTTTATCAAATCAGCTTTTATAGTTAACTACGTAATTTATTTGTATGGCCAGCCTAGAATACACTTAAATGATGTAAAACCAGAAAAAAATACAAAATGAAATATTCTTAAATCCTTCAGTTTTAATTATTATCCATCTCTTTTTTTTTTAATGAATCTCATTTGTTTGTTTTGTTATAACATTTTTATTTTTCCATTCCTAAAATGGTTTACTTGGAATTGTAATGTGTCAAATCTGAGCATACATTAGATTTTGGAAATTGTCCCAGTTCTGCCACTGAATGGCTTGGTGATCTAGATTTCGACTAATATCGCCCAGGCTCTTAGACATCAGTTACATCATCGGTAAAGTAAAGGAATTGTACCAGGATATATATTAAGGTAAAACGGACCCTCATAATCAGAGGCTAAGGAGAAGATGCTACTAAATGGGACAGAGAAGAAAGGTTATGTATCTCACTCGCCTAAACATTTGCAAACCAATCAGTAAAACAAAAAAGAACAAAACTGATTATACAAACAACTGAGCATAATACTCATTCTGCTAGTGTATTATTTTATACTAAATTATCACAAGTGATCATGAAAACATTATGTGGCATATTTCACTTGGGTTTTTATGGACAAATTTCTATAAAAAATCACAATTTGATAATTCATAAGTAAAAGAATTCAACTGTTTATTCAAAATGTAAAACTGAAATTGTAAATGATGTCCCAAGATGTACCTTATTTTCATCAAGATACTTTCTTCTTATCACCATCATATAGCAAGAACCCTTAAATTGAGCTCTGCTGACACAAAATATTTCATTAAAATGGGAGTTATGAAGATAAAAGAAAATGTCTGTAATATGTTTAACTTATAATATTAACTTATACAGTAAAATATATTTGTGAGGTGCATTTGAACTATTTATTATATGTGTACTTTACTATATCTTTCAGGATTATTTACTGAAGGATCCTAAAACAGAATTGGAGCCCTTATGACTCTATTATTTAGATAATATTTCAAAGTCTCATTATGTATTTTCAATAGCCATTAAATTTTAATAGAAAGCAGATTGCCTGGGTGGCTCAGTCGGTTAAGTGTCTGACTTTGGCTTAGGTCATGATCTTGTTGTTTGTGAGTTCAAGCCCCACGAAGGTGTTTGTGCTGACAGCACAGAGCCTGGAGCCTGCTTTGGATTCTGTGTTTCTCTTTCTCTAGCCCTCCCCTCTCAACAGTCTGTTTTTCTGTCTCTCTCTCTCTCTCAAAAATAAACATTAAAAAAAAACATTAATAGAATGGTAGTTTTTCAAATGTGATATGTTTTAATTAGATATTCAAAATTATATGTAGCTCAACAGTTGATATTTCCTTTCCCTGGATATTTTGCTTATGTATATTGCAACATCAGTGAGAATGTTATAAGAGCAACCAAAATGCAATTCACTACTGAAAACATCTGACTTTAAAGAATCAAACACAAATGAACTGTTAAATGGTGCATCCTATAATTTACCTTGCCTTTTAAAAATGTATATAGTAGCAATATAAATAATAGAGGTATGGAAAACATGGATATCAGTCGAAGTGGATTTAGATGTAATTTTAGGTTTTCCTTCTATATCAGGACTTAATATGAATCTTCCTTTTCAAATGGAAAGTTTTCTTTTTTTTTTTTTTATTAAATTTTTTTTTCAACGTTTATTTATTTTTGGGACAGAGAGAGACAGAGCATGAACGGGGGAGGGGCAGAGAGAGAGGGAGACACAGAATCGGAAACAGGCTCCAGGCTCTGAGCCATCAGCCCAGAGCCTGACGCGGGGTTCGAACTCACGGACCGCGAGATCGTGACCTGGCTGAAGTCAGACGCTTAACCGACTGCGCCACCCAGGCGCCCCAAAATGGAAAGTTTTCTATTGTGGAGTATATTACTGTTTAATCACTTGTCGTCCTGAGGGTCGAATAGAGGCTTATTGAAATATACTGAAAATCAAACTTAAAATAATGATTTTTCATTTTTTTCTTTTTCTTGAAAGACATTTTCTAACCACATGAGCCTTCCTGGCAATGTATTCAGAACTTTGAACATAAACAAAGAAAGCTATTGTCTGGCTCTCATTTAGAAAGGGCTTAAAAAGTGTGTTCACAGTCTCAAACACATTAATCAGAAATATCCTGCTGTATTCTAGAAATGAAGTAGAAGGAAACTGGGTAAAATACTTTGTTTCTCTAAATGATTATCATAGAGCAATCCATTTAACAATGTCACTTTCAAAATGTGTAATTTTGAATTTTTACATGATTAGTGTACACAATTTTGAAGTAGAAAATTGGATGCCTATTGATAATTTGCTTAGTAACAGAATGAAACCCTGAAACCAAGGTATACCTTCAAAGAGCTTCTAAAAAATATAGAAAATATGTTCGTTTTCATTTGGGAAGTGAAGAGTGATCTTAAATTTTCAAATTAATGCTAGCAAAGTGAAGCACAAAAATTTAAACAGAAACTCAAAGAAATGACATAGAGAATATCATATGTACTAAAGAGAGGGAAGTTTAGATATTTTCATTTAGCATAAAAAATAAGGGGGGGTTGGGGCGCCTGGGTGGCGCAGTCGGTTAAGCGTCTGACTTCAGCCAGGTCACGATCTCGCGGTCCGTGAGTTCGAGCCCCGCGTCAGGCTCTGGGCTAATGGCTCAGAGCCTGGAGCCTGTTTCTGATTCTGTGTCTCCCTCTCTCTCTGCCCCTCCCCCATTCATGCTCTGTCTCTCTCTGTCCCAAAAATAAATAAATGTTGAAAAAAAAATAAAAATAAAAAAATAAAAATAAAAAAAAAAATAAGGGGGGATTATTTTAAAGACATTGCTTCCTTTCCCCATAAGCATCATTCCTTCTAAATTTGAAATTTAGAAGAGGGAAACATACAGCTTTTAAATAATTCTCACATCATTAATTTTAAGTGCTTAGAAGTACATTTAAATACTGCATAAAACTGATTAAAATAATAAATTCTATACTACTAATGCAGTATTTTAATCTTCCTTCTTGATAATTGATATTTAAAATCACCTCAATTCATCTGAGCTAACTCATTGTATAACAATTTAAACAATATTTAATGTAGCATTGTAATATCTATGGGGAAAGAAAAGAAAATTCATCATGATATTTATTCAACTGCTGCTCTATTGGAGGAGAAATGTATAGACAAATAGTTCTAAAAGCCTACCTATCAGTTGCAGGTGCATCATCTGTCTCAAACAATATCTTCTGGAAGAAGAGCTTCTTGAGAAAGTCTTCTAGTCATGCATTTAAATTGCTTTTTAAATTCCATAAGACACCTTTTTAGTAGAGTAAGTTTATCCATATTTTAAGTGTTAGATAGTACTATGTGGATTTCATTTTTTTGTTCCATACACCACACTATGTGAGGAAAAAAAAGATGTTAAGGTGGACAGTGTATTGATCTGTTTCAACTCTTGTGGATTTGCACTCTTTAAAGCATTTGCATTGTATAGATGTTTTTCAGGGACCCTTGGTAGAACCCTTCTGAAGACCATGATTAGCTAAAACAATGAAACATTTTTTGTATCTATTTTTATTTCATAGGTGCAGATTAAAAATCTAGTAAGTTTAATTCATAATTCGATCAAATTTAAGAAAATTTATTTTTCAGGCAAAACTAGCAGGGTAAATATTCTAGTTTTCATATGCTTTATTTTGTGATTGACCTACGTGGGTCTATTATAGTTCGGGTTGATAGTTTTAGTCACTTAATTTTTAGATATGTCCATAGCTGGGTAATAGATTAGCAGTCCCAAATCAGTGTTAATAAACAAACACCTTTGGTTTGTTTACTCTGACACTGATTTGTTATTTATTATTTCCTCCAGAGTGACTTAGTTCTCATTCTTGCCAACCAGTGTGAATAGTAAATTTGAGAGAAAATGTGTGCAACTGTTAAGTTTTCTTAATGAGCTTGTCATTAATCAGTCCTGTGGAGAAATAATCTGCTCTGAAAGAGATCTGGCATAGCCAAAGCAGAATCATTTCAATCACTTTACTTTGTGTCACTAACAGAGACACATTTTCCTGATTTCTATAATGGGAGTTGGGGAGAAATATGAAAATAAAAAAAAAATAAATGCCAATATTCTTTTTTTCTCTTTATGATCAACTTTGGGATACAGTAAAAATCCTATTTCATTCACATTTCAACCACGACCAAATATATGAAGTCCCACTATATTCATTCAATGTTGATGGATATGTCAAGAGTAGATTATGAGAGATTGTATAGTCTTGTCTTCTTTGCCACCTAAATGACTGGGGAGATCCAAATAAATTATATTTAGGCTTGCATGGAAAATTTAGATTTGTGTTAGGATGGACTTCTAAAATGAAGAATAACTTGAATATCATAAGTGCACTTAAAATTATTTTCTTTGATTACCTTCATTTGTTTGGGCTCCATTGCTGTGCAAGTGTATCCCATATTGAAATCTTCAAGTCACATTTGACCTTCTCCTTTCCTTCAAGCTATCTAATTGATCATGAGTCCTGTTGAGTTTAGCTGTGAACGATACTTTGAATATCTTTCTTTCAACCTACCATCATTAAAATAGCTAAATTTTGGTTTTATCCATCTTAAGATAGTTTTTGTAATTGCTAACCCATCCATGTTCTGTTTTTGTATTCCCTCAGTGTATATTCCACACATTAAAAAAAATGTTTGCTATGTAGCAAACCACTTCTAAAACTTAGTACCTGACAACAAGCACTTATTAAGTTGTGATTCTGTAGATCAGTGGAGTAGTTTTTCCTGGTCTGGATCCATTTGACTGAGAAACTTTGGATTCTTTCCTTCATCTGTTGTCAGGTCAGTTGGGTAGCCATAAGATTTAGGATGGCCTGACTCACATATCTGGCATTGAGCAGATCATCCTGGGTTTTATCTCATGGCATCAGTCACAAGATTCCAAAAGCAACAGTGAAAGCTATCCTTAATGGTGCAAGCAGTTTTCACGTCTCTGCTTTGGCCAAATTAAGTCACATGGCCAACCTAGATACAAAGGATGGGGAACGAAAAAAAAATGATGAAAGAGAAGGAATTTGAGATGGTTGTTACAGTCCACCACTACTTCCCTTTTTAATAGCATTCAGTGACTCCTCATTGCAGAAAGCTCTAAAATCTTTAGCATGGTGTATGAGGACCTTGTGTCTCCAGGCCCTACACTCATCCACGTCAATCTGTTCATCAGCATTATTACACCCCTCTCCATGTGCTTTATCTATCAGAGGATTTAAATTTTCATGCAGTCGTGACTCTGCCATGAACACCCTACCCCTACCTACTTGATTTTCTAAATGACCATTCTGTACTAATTGCATGTGGAATCTGAAATACAAAACAGATGAGCAAGTAAAGCAAAACAAAACAGAAACAGACTCATAGATACAGAAAACTATCTGGTGGTTGCCAAAGGGAAGGAGAGGGAGGACAATCAAAATAGGAGAAGAGATTAAAAGGTACAAACTTCCAGTTACAAAACAGATAAGACACAGGGTACAATGTCGAGTATATGAAATAGAGTCAATTATATGTAATAACTTCGTGTGGTGACAGATGGTAGACAGGCCTCTCATGGTAATCACAAATATCAATGCTAAATCTCTATGTGGTACCCCTGAAACTCATACAATATTGTGTGTCAAGTATATGTAAATTTGAAAAATAAAATCATCAGTCACTTCAAATAATCTCTGAAGTTCCAAAGAAATTTCCAGTAAAAATGGTTAACTTCACTTTTACAGATCTTTATATTTAAAACACCATATAGTATTGGGGCACCTGGGTGGCTCAGTCGGGTAAGCATCCAACTTCGGCTCAGGTCATGATCTCATGGTTCAGTTTGTGAGTTCGAGCCCCGCATCGGGCTCTGTGCTGACAGCTCAGATCCTGGAGCCTGCTTCAGATTCTGTGTCCCCTTGTCTCTGCTCTCCCTGTCTCGTGCTCTGTCTCTCTCTCTCTCTCTCAAAAATAATTAGACATTAAACAAAAGGTTTTTAAACACCATATTGTATTAAAGTTATTTATTTGCTTTAACAATTTTCTTTACTGCCACAACACCAAATCCAGAATACCAACTACTTCAGACAGGCATGCTAATGTTGCCTCTTTGTCCTCAAATCCTAGGATGGTTTGTCTCTAATGTTATGTGATGAGTGTTGTGAAACTAGATGTACTGAGATATTATTAATCCTTTGTATGTTGTATTCATACATGATTATATGCTACCTAAGTTTTATTTTAAACTAATGGAGATATATATATATATATATATATATATATATATATATATATATATATATATTGTATACACATTTTATTTGTATTTTTTTCTTTTATAAAAGGGTAAACACCTTCAAGGGGAAATGAACATTTTTATTTTTGTGTGTGACTTAATGTAGGTCTAGAAACAAAGCAAGTGTTCCAATAATAGGTTTTGAATTGAGAGTAAAAATTTCCACTTGCACATTAAAATTATACCTTAAATATCAATTTTAATTCTTGTGTCTGATGACTAATCAATTTTATTGGGTTTTTAAAACTGTAAAAGAAATTTTCTTTTTTCACTGTTACAAATATTTGACCTTAATTCTATCCAGTTTATACAACTCTGTGTAGTTCAAACCACTTATAAAAAACTTTACGGATTTTTTGCTTTCAAATACAGAAATAAATATGTGGTGGAAAACATATACAAAGCTATTTTTTTAGAATTATTAATGCCTCATAGTTCAATTCCATGAATGATGAAATCTCAGCTCAGTTTATTTAAAGAAACATCTGTAATCCTAACATTTTGAATTAATGCTAATTTTTGTAAAACAGTTTTAATTAGGTCCTTGAACCCATTTATTTAGCTAAAGCTTGTGAAGAATTTGGTTGCTCAGACAAATAACTTGTGAGTGAAAGACACCCAGCAATGTGTTTTGGTTGAGTGAACTTTGGGCTGCAAGCTAACACAAGGCTTGACAACATATCTCTGTTTAGCCACATTTTCTGTTTTCTCAACCTCAGTTTTTTCTTTTTTCTTTTTTTTTTTTTTGTCCTTGTACTACTTGACTTTTTAGTCCTTCTCTTATGGTGTATTATGTAATTTATTTTGTATCAGTAAATTATAAATTATAGGTCAGCATAAGCATATATGCATGTCTCTACCTGTCTCCTACTAAATTTTCTACAGTGATAAAGATAGTGATGATTATCAATATATTATTCAAATATATATACCTCAGTGCTTGTTTAGTTCTCACCCCTGGTGAAAAGGTCAGCCCCTAAAACATGCAAGTAGTATGTATTCTTGCCATTGAAAATAGTATAACTGAAAGAGTCTTATCCATGAAGAACAGTATTATTTTCATTTTCTGGAGCTGGTTACATTGAGATGCTTATATGAAAATTGTAAATCAATTACAAATCAAAACTTGCAAGTTCAAGAATCTATATAAACAATTTAACATCAGACTCATATTTAAAATCATGATTTTTTTTTCTCCATAATTTCTTAGTACATGTGACATGAACTTTTCATCTGGAGATCAAGCAATCCTCTCATACCTGTGGTACTGCACTGAATTTGTTAAGACAATGATTCTCTATTTTTTAAGTGTCTCCAAGGTGTCCAAAAGAAAATTTTGCAAGTCACCTAACTATCCTAATCTGTATTTAAATCACAGTAATACATATATTCACAAAATATTTTGTTAAAATCTTCCTGCACTCCCAGCCTTTCTTAAGGAAGATTCTAGATTTTTGAGATGCTTCTTCAAATGAAAGAATGAATATATACCATTTATGTGATATACTCTACTGGAAGTCACATCAACTCAAACATATCCTTCTAACTAGATGAAAATGTGTCCTGTTTCCCCTACCCTGAAGAATAACTTTTCAGTTCTGAGTGATATTTTCCAGGACACCCGAAGTGAATTTTGTAATTATCACATGATATGTATTTTAAGAAAAAATATTCCTAAAACTCAGTCTTCAAAATGGTTCTAAATGTATCTAGCTATTTGCATGTATTGTGGACATTTACTTTTATTGTGTAACCATAAGTTTTATTTTAGATTATTGTTTAAATTGAGAATTTAAGTATAAAATGAAGCAGAAAATCCTCAAATTATCTGAGAAGATGAGGTTACATTATAAGAACACACAGGATTTCCTCCTTTCTTAAGGCTAAATAATATTTCACTTACATACCACATTTTCTAGATTCAATCATCTGTTGATGGACATTTGGGTTGTTTGAATACATTGGCTATTGTGAATAATATTGCCATGAAAAAGGGAGTGATGGTATTTCTTTGAGATACTAATTATCCTGACATTTGAGACAATATTGATAAACCTGGAGGGTGTTATGCTAAGTGGAATAATCCAGTCACTACTGGATAAATATTGTGTTATTCCACTTATATGAGATATCTAAAATAGTTAAACTCAAAAAAGCAGACAGTGGAACAACGTTACTAGAGGAAGGGGTGGGGTGGGAAGCAATGGAGAGCTGTTAAATTGGGATAAAGTTGCAGTTATGTAAGATGCATCTATGTTATCTAATTTATTAGTATATAGTTCTTCATAAAATTTACTATTAATCCTTTTTTATTTCTGTAAGTTCACTAGTAATGTTCCCACTGTCATTTCTGATTGTGATGATTTGTGTCTTCTCTTTTACCTTTTTCAGTCCAACTAAAGGTTTGTTAGTTTTGTTGATTTTTTTCAAAGGACCAAATTTTGATTTTGTTGACTCTCTTGTTTTTCTGTTATTGCATTTATCTCAATTCTAATTTTTATTATTTCCTTTCTTCGGCTAGCTTTGAGTTGGTTGCTTTCTTTTTCTACTTCCTCAAGCTTATGGTTTTGATATTGTTTTCTTATTTGATGTAGATATGTAGCTATAAATTTACTTTACTGCTTGTCACAGTTATGATACACTGTATTTAATTTTCATTTGTCTCTAAATATTTTTTATTTTCCTTGCAATTACTTCTTTGGCTCATTGGTTGTTTGAATTTGTTGCTTAATTTCCACATATTAGTGCATTTTTCAGTTTTCTTTCAATTGTTGATTTCTAGTGTTATTCCATTGTGGTTAGAAAGATACTTAATATGATCTCAATCTTTTCAAATTTATTGAGGCTTATTTTCTGATTTAATGTATGATGTAACCTGGAGCATCTTCCAAGTGTATTTGAGAAAAATGTATATTCTGCTGTTTTGGTGTTGAGTGTTCTATATTTGTCTATTATATCTACTTAGTTTATGAAGTTGTCGTCTGTTTCCTTATAGATTTTTCTGTATATGCTATCCATTATTCAAAGTAGTGTCTCGAAGTGCCCAACTATCACTGTAAAATTGTATATTTCTCTTTTCAATTCTGTCAGTGTTTTCTTCATATATTTTGGGCTCTGTGGCTTTGCATGTATGTTTATAAATGTTACACCTTCTTGATGATTTAATTCTATTAATCCTACATATTTAAGAAATGTATAATGCCACTTTGTTTCTTGTAACAGTTTTTGACTTAGAATCTATTTTGTCTGATATTAATATAGCCATTACTTTTCTCGTTTGGTTACTATTAGCATAGAATATATTTTTCTTCCACTTAATTTTATCTTTGGATGAGAAGCGTATCTTTTGTAGATAGTGTTTAATTGGATCACTTAAAAATATCCATTTTGCCAACCTATGTCTTTTGCTTGGAGAATTTTTTCCATTTACACTACTGTAATCACTAATAAGGTAGGACTTCTGCCATTTTGCTGGGGTTTTGTTTTTTTTTTTTGGTATATCTTATACTCTTTTGATTCTGGTTTCCTTCATTGTTGTCTTCTCTCATATTTAATTGAATTGTTTGTAGAACTGTTTGAACTCCCATTACATATCCTTTTTTTGGTATATTTTTGAGGTTATTTTCTTTATTATTACCATAGAGGTTTTTATTTAACACCCTAAATTTATAAAATCTAGTTTGAATTGATACTAACTTAACTTCAGTGACATAAAACAATTTTACATCTAGATTCTCCCCATGTGGAGCTATGCACATTGAACTTAAGCAGGGCATCCTGTTACTCAACTGGAGAGCTGGATCATCTCCAGACCACAGCAGAGGCATGTCCATGATGAGTTATACATAAATCCAGTTGTCTAGGTAGAAGTTAGCCTTGTAACTTAGTAGAGGATTAAGCCTATTCACAAGTTTCACTGCCTCCAATTGTTATTATTTTAGAAAAGAAATCTTAGTTTTCTTTATGTTACACTTTTACACTTCATGTTCTGTTTGTTTTAATTTTGTTCTGATGAAACAACACTATTAAGGCTGTAATATATTAATCCATGGATCTTAAAATGTCACAAAATCATTTACTAATTTTCCCTGCTAGAGTGACCATCTAACCAAATATCTCAGGTAAAACAATACATTTTGATTAAGTACTGTGAATATTTCCAAGTCTTTTATAATGTAGCAAAGAAATGATGTGTATAGTACTTCTGGTTGCTTTAAGAAATATTTTCTAAAATCAAAAAGGGGAATATATCAGAAATGATACCTATCTTTTTAGTCTGTGCATATAAACTAAACATTACTATGCAGTAGAATTTAAAGTCAGGATAAATATTCAGAATCAACTGTATTCAACTCCTGTTAGAGCTGTTTAGCATTACCGCTATCCATCATCGCTAGAGTTGTTGGCCAGCATTTAAACACGTATGGCCAAAATCAGTTGGCAAGAGCATGACATTGTCAGTTAAATACATGTTAGTGACTTTTCTGTTATGATTCGAGTCAAACATGTCTTTTGTTACTTCCTTTTAAAGTTTCATGAATTTGTACAGTCCAAAAATATTGCATTTCTAGAAAGAACTTTCATTTCCTTTATAACATTTGATTTTATGTATCTCACACACACACACACTCCATCACTAGCACACTGCCACCAAAACCAGAAATCCAAATAATTTTTCTTTATGTTTAAGTTTCTATAATTCAAACTTTTTAAATATTAATTATTTATTAGTTATCAATTAAACATTTCAAATAAATGTTATTATTGTTCATTTTCAAGGATTTTATTAAATCTAATTTTGAATGAAATTATTGAATCAAATCTTTTGAATACTATAATTATAAAGCAATAGCATGTCCTTTTTTTTAGTATAGCTGTTATCCAAACATATTCCTCTAAAATAGGATCCAGGAGGGTAGGTGATGGGCATTGAAGAGGGCATCTTTTGGGATGAGCACTGGGTGTTGTATGGAAACCAATTTGACAATAAATTTCATATATTAAAAAAAATTAAAAAATAAAAAAAATAAAATAGAATCCATAAGTATATGTAAATATAATGTATATTTGATAAATAACTATACTGAGGAAATTAAATATAAGTTTTAATAATAACCTATTTTATATGCCAAGATGTAACTGAATCTAACAGTTCCCAACACAATGGTATTATAACAGACCATCTCAAAAATACTATGTGATGCCATACCAGATCATTTGAGATACAGTATCACAAAGTGGTTAAAAGTTACAAAAATATTTTAAAAGTTAAAGGTGGGGTGTCATGGTTCAGTGGGTTGAGCTCAGTGGGTTGAGTGCCCGACTTTGACTCAGGTCATGATCTCATGGTTCGTGGATTTGAGCCCCGCATCGGGTTCTGTGTTGACAGCTCAGAGCCTGGAGCCTGCTTCAATTCTGTCTCCATCTCTCTCTGCCCCTCCCCTGCTCAAACTTTGTCTCTGTCTCTCAAAAATAAACAAACATTAAAAGAAAATTTAAAAATATTAAAAGTAAAACCCTACAAGTTTTTTTAAAACAAAACTGATGAAAAGCTGAGACTTTGATTTGTTTAAAAAAGATTTAGATACGGGGCGCCTGGGTGGTGCAGTCGGTTAAGCGTCTGACTTCAGCCAGGTCACGATCTCGCAGTCCGTGAGTTCGAGCCCCGCGTCAGGCTCTGGGCTGATGGCTCGGAGCCTGGAGCCTGTTTCCGATTCTGTGTCTCCCTCTCTCTCTGCCCCTCCCCCGTTCATGCTCTGTCTCTCTCTGTCCCAAAAATAAATAAAAACATTGAAAAAAAAATTAAAAAAAAATTAAAAAAATAAAAAAGACTTAGATACTTCCATACAATTATATTACTACATAATTGCAAAATAATTTGCTTATTTTATATACTTTAAATGTCTTAGCACCTAAAATTAATAAGTAGGTGAACTTCTGTGTTTTATATTGTAGATTCTATAATTTCAATATAATAAGGTTGTATTATGAAGTTATGTAAGAGTTGTATTTCTAATGCAGATTTAAAGTTCATTGTGGTTAGTACCCTTCAAATGCCAATAACAGAAACCAACAAAAATTGAGCTTAAAAATAAAACAGTACAAAGTTTTTATACAAACTCTAAATGCAAACATCCAGTTGTACCTTAAAAAAGGCACTAGAACCAGAACAGGAAAAAGGCTGTTTTTCAGTCTTGTACCTGTTTTCCATCTTCAAATGACTTACTCTTTCCTATTAGCACACTTTTTTCTGTGTAGTTCGGAAAGTGTGGTATGGCTTTCCCTGTCTCTTGTATCGGCCTAGATTCCTATTTGCACAAAGAAAAGAAATATACTGAAAAGAGATTGGGTTCTTGGCGGAAACTTTGGGAACTGTTTTGAGAGACTTCAAAAAGGAGTAGGAACAAACTGGGGCACCTGAGTAACTCAGTCAGTTGAGCATCCAACTTCCACTCAGGTCATGATCTCAACACTTTGTGAGTTCTGGCCCCGCCTGGGGCTCCCTGCTGTCAGCCTGTCAGCACTGAGCCAGCTCTGATGCTCTGTCCCCTCTCTCTGATCCTCCTCTGCTTGCACTCTCTCAAAGGTAAATAAACATAAAAAGAAAAAAAAATAGCTTAGAAGCAGGAACAAACACAAATACATGAAGTTAATGGTGGAGCTGAGTTGATCAATGAAGCTGATTTGGTGAAGCCATCACTGCTACTGCCATTTAATATTGGATTCTGCTAACTCTGGGTATTGCCAAGTACTTTTCCTGTTTTGCTCCTGGTAATGGAGGTGACAATTTCCTCGTTATAATAATCCTTAGTTACGAGTTCAAAAATCATCATGTAGGTATCTCTTCCTAATTGAGCATCACATATGTAATAGGTATATCTGAGCTTCTCAGAAAGCTACCAAGAATACACATACTTTGCCACTCTTAATTCAAACTGAGCTCTTTCTCCATGGTGACTTACAGCTTTGGAAATAGCTAATCAAGAAATAGGGCATAGAAATCCTTACAGACTAAGTGGTGACATATTTATGTCTGTTACTGTGTTCACATGATAAACATCTAAGTTAATGGAAAAATTGTGAGATAGTTACCTGGTTCCTATGCCATATCTTTAGGGGAGCAGGTACAGTGTCTCACTGGGAGAAATGTGATCATGTAGTCACTCCTGTCACATCTAGTTGACTGAAGCTATTGGACAGGGACAGGCAACATAAATTTGGGCAGGCCTTCCTCTGTATTAGGTGGTTGTGGCTGCTGTAATAAATTATCACAAATTTGGTGGCTGAAAACAATAGAAATTTATTTTCTCATGGTTCTGGAGGCCAGAAGTTCAATATTAGCTTTACTGTGCTGAAATCATGGTGGAGGCAGGGCCATACACCTTCTTGAAGCTCTAGAAAAGTAGTCCTTGCTTCTTCCAGCTTCTGGTGGCTGTGGAGTTTCTTGACGTATGGCCATACCGCTCCAATCTCTGCCTCTTATGATCACATCACCATCTTTTTTGTATCAGTGCCTGTCAAATCTTTTATTTGCTACTTCTCAAAAAGGATACGTGTGATTGTACTTAGGACCCACAAAGATAACCCAGGATAAGATTATCTCGAGTTAATTTAATCACATCTATAAATTCATTTTTCCCCCTTCTTCCCATATAAAATAATATGCACAAACAGCTCTGAGGAATTAGATCACAGATATAATTTGCAGGGGGCAGCATTCATTAAACAACTATAGTCTGCCCTCAACCTTTAAAAGTCTATTTTATTTTATGTCTAACCCATATGCAAAATACATTAAACCCAAAGTGTCCAAGAGTTTCAACCCATCAGAGCATGAATTCAGAGTCCAAAATCTAGTCCAACTATTGGCACAGACATTCCAAATGTCCACCTAAATCAAGTACGGTTAAATCTCTGAGTATGATCTATCCCGGGGCAAATTTGTCTCCAGTTGTGGTCCCAAGAAGCTAGAAAACAAGTTATCAACTTCTACATTACAAGAGTGAAACAAGCATAGAATAACAGTTATAGAGATTCCCATCCCCAAAAGAAGAAAATATTTTCCAAGGAAGGGAAAAAAGAGTGCTTCATCTCAAGTTATTTCTAACTCCAGCAGTGAAAATTTCATTAGGTTTGAAGGAATAGAAAAAATCCTCTCTGGCTTCTTGTTCTGCCCTCTGGGCTCACAGGGGTAGAAGGACCAGTGTTGCACAGAGAGAACAGATCCCAGAAATTTTTTATGATTTGGAGGATATATCAAAACATATAAAATCACAAAAGAAAATGCTGGTAAACTTAAAAAATGTCCTTGAAAACATATTGGGTACTCTCAAATTGTCTTATCAGCGTTAGGATACTCTTAAGTTGTCTTATCAGGGTAAGTGTTAATAAAGCATACAAGTCTTTCAAATCGCCATCTATTCAGTAACTCATTCTATGAGAAATTCAGAAAATAGCTCTATGTTGCAACTCTTTTTTACTTATATGCTTTTGTAAATTAACTGTGGATTTGTAAAAGTATATTTAATATATATAATATATTTTATCTATAATATATAATAATAAATTAAATTAATATAATATATTTAGTATATAATAAATTTAATAAATGCATATAATACATATTTAATATAATATATAATATATATATAAAATTCTAAGTAAAGCATTTTTTTCTTGACTACTTCAGTCGAGAATTTTTTAATAAGCCTCCTCAAAGCAGAAAGAAAAGTAAGGTTTACTATAAAAGGTAAACATTTCTTAAAATCATGACTTTCTTGAAAATTTATCATAGCTTTTGTTTGAGCCTTTTTATAATAAAAAATATTCTTGCCTCTCTATTCAAAATCCATTGATGTAGATGTGCTATTCAAAGTGACAAATAGAGTCTTTCACAATGAAAAGAAGTTAAGCAACCAAACAATGTGTCAAACTACTTTTCTTGTAACTTTGCATTTGCAAGACTGCCTGGTTAATGATTTGAAAAAAAATGTTCCACAGCCCCATTTGACCGGTGAAATGAAGCAACATTGTTATACTTGACTGCATTTAGGCCTAACAACATGTCACATTTTTTTTTGAGATAAACTGCAAACCACTTACTGATTGGGCGGGGGGGGGGCGCCCGGAAAACCTTAATTTTGGAAACAATTGCCTGTTATCTCCTACCCTTCTCATAGAAGGAAGAGACAACTTTTACAAACAAAGTAATTCTAGAGCATAGATATGAAACTGCCAATTTCTAACATATTACATGTTTATTTTGTTCATTTTGTGTTTGGGGTTTTTTATCTTTTTAGTGTCTAATAATATGAAGGGCTACCATTTATTTAGCACTGCTGTGCATCAGGGCATATGCTAGATATTTCATTTTCACAGTGAAAGAAAGAAAGAAGAAGGAAAGAAAAGAAAGAGAAAGAAACAAAGAAAGAAAGAAAGAAAGAAAGAAAGAAAGAAAGAAAGAAAAGAAAAGAAAGGAGGGAGGAAGGAAAGAAGGAATTTCTTTATTTCTTTTTCAGATAATGAAATTGAAGTTGAACAAATTAATTTTCAAAAAACCATACTGTTATTAATGGCAGGTTAAACAAAATATTATGTTTCTCTGGCTTAAAAACTACAATCATTCTATTATAACTCATGGCCTCTTTACCAAAGTATAAACACGAAGAGATTTTTATCTATTCACATTTTTATATCCATTTCTTATGAGAAATATAGAATTAATTTAAGAATAAACTTATTTGAGAATAAACTTCCAAAATGGAAGAGTCTTTTTGGATCTTTTTGCACAACTGGAAACCTAAGGCTTTTGCCTTTGGGCACAGTAAGGTTATTAAAGGCAGACATAAAAACGTAATCAACAGTAGTCCTGTGGCCTTCAGTCATTGTCCACTAGCCAAATCACACCCTGTTCTGTGAACATGAAACTAATCCAATTCTCTGACCAAGCCTAGAGGGAAGCTGAATGAAAAAATCTCTTTAAGGACTGTAAGACCTCAATGTCGACTGACCTGGAACATTTTGTTCCTCAGTGGAGACTGACCTGGAACAGATAACACCTTCACTGATTAACTTCACTGTTTCTAAATGTCATGAGCTTCTAGCTACCATTTGCAACTCTTATAATTTTCTGTAGTCCTCTTTATGTATATTTTAGGACAAGGGATAGTGCTCCTTTGTTCTTTCCTCTTGGACATTATACATCTTACAAAGAAGCAACTGGCACACTGCTTTATGCGTATGGGAGTCTTTTCAATCAGTTGACTGAGGCATTTTTACTAATGCAAAATGGTTAAGGAGAATAACTGCCCACATTGATTCCCAAATTAAACAAGAGTTGTAGCCTTTTTGGTCTCTTTACCTCGCTGAGGTAGTTTCTATCCCCACGTTCCAACATTTTTTTCTACCCCTTGGTAGATTTCCCTTAAGTTGACTTTTAAAAATTAGTCCATTCCCACTATTTTGAGAATTGTTCCATGCATGAAACAAATGTTAGTTTCACATAAAAGAGAGACATAGAAAAAGGAAAACATTATACTGGAAATCCAGATTGTTGACTGGTGAAATTTTATAGAGAAATATTCAGTATAATGCACAATTTGAAAATAAAGAGTCTTGCTTTTTTTTTTTTTTTACTGCATGCAAGAATAATATTTATCTCACAAAATTATTTGCAGTTTAAATGATACAACTTTTTAAAATCCTCATCTAAAATAAGGCATAAAAATAGACATCATTACATTCATGATTATGTTAACAATCATGTCAATAATATGGAAGATAAAACCACATACAGATATTATCATGGCAAGAAACAACAGGCATTACATAATTATCATTACATCATGATAGCCTTCCAAAAAACCCATTAATCTTTTAAATAACTTTTATTTTGGTCTACATAAATCAATACCAGCATCAGTAAGCTTTCCAGTAAGTAGCCGTATTTTCCAAGAGAGTTCATTCTTGAAGTTCTTGTCTTCTTTAAGTTCCACTGTATAAATCTGTTGGTAGCAAATCCAGTTGGACACCTGCCAATTGGATTATTATTATTTGTTCTCTGGAAATATTTTCTATTTTCCATCTGATCACTTAGCCACTGCTGAACACAGCAGTTACACCATCTTCAGTCGGGGAGATAGTTTCTTTTATTCTGGTGATCAAGCATAGATGTTTCATTCAGATGTGCTATTATTGAAATGGATGTAAAAAAAAAAAGAAACTATCAAAAATTTCCTGATTTTAAAAGTAACACAGTGCCTGCCTGAAATTTGAGAAAATTTCATGTGTATGAAATAAATTAGAAGTATCTGTTACCATAATAATTAGTGTAAAGATTTTTATTTATTTCTACTTGGGTATATTTTAATACATATTTAAATAAAAATTACTCTAAACAAACTCCAACTATAAGAAAGTTCAAAATGATGTTTTAAATATAAGCCTAATTTTGTAAAAAATAAGTTATAGTTTTTGTTTTTGTTTTCACTTTTGTTAAGTTTTTTGTTTTAATTCCAGTCTAGTTAATCTATAGTGTTATATTAGTTTCAGGTGTTTGAGATTCAGGTGAATAAAGTGATTCACCACTTCTATACATAACTCTCATAGGCTATAGATAGACAAAACTCTTATCCTCCTCCTATGTAACAGACGATCTCATAGGCTATAGACAGACAAAAAAATGTAAAATATGACAAATTGGGAGCATTTTTTACACTCAATTTTGAGTCCTCAAATTGTTAAATTTTAAGAAGAAACTTTATCTGAATACTATAGTAGTAAAAATACCTATAAATGGAGAAACACGCCAATATAAGTAAATGGTGAAAGTATAAGGAAATGAAAGCATCTAAAATAGAAAAAGTATGACCTCTTAGAGATGAGCTGCAAATTTCAGTACCACTTCTGATTCGCTGAATTATCATGGCCAAATTGTTTGGCTTCTCTGACTCTCAGTTTCCCCTTTGTAAAGGGAGGGTAATATTAATACCTTACTCAATGCAGTTTTGTAAATTTAATGAGATATTTATGTACTCAATAAATGTTAACTGTTACTATTCAAAATAAATAAATCAGGCAGTTTTCTGTAGCCTAAAATTTCAAATTACCTGGAATTTTTATTTTTTTGATTTATTTTTTAATGTTTTTATTTATTTTTGAGAGAGACAGAGCACAAGTGGAGGGGGTGGGGGGACAGAGAGAGGGAGACACAGAATCTGAAATAGGCTCCAGGCTCTGAGCTGTCAGCACAGAGCCCAACACGGGACTTAAACTCATGAACCACAAGATGATAACCTGAGCCAAAGTTGGATACCTAACTGACTGAGCTACCCAGGTGCCCCTACATGGAATTTTTAAAGTGAGAAAAACTGAACCATAAAAGTCCAGAGCAAAGAAATAAAAAACCTTCCATTGAAGGTTCATGAAGGCCATGAAAAATGAAGGATTTATCCTTAGATAATTCTCATTTAGAATTTTTATATTTTGGGCAGGGGGCTGTGATACTTCTATATAATATGGCATTCTACATTATATTTTATGTCAAATTAGCAAATTAAATGTGTTGAGTATTATGTGCCCAAAAATTATTGGTATGTTTTAAAATGTACTTTTGTGGGGTGCGTGGGTGGCTTAGTCGGTTGAGCATCTGACTCTTGATGTCAGCTCAGGTCATGATCCCAGGGTCTTGGATCAAGCCCCACATCAGGCTCTGCACTGAGCATGGATCCTGCTTAGTATTCTCTCTCTCTCTCCCTCTGCCCTTCTCCCTTGCTGGAGTGCATGCTCTCTGTCTCTCTCTCTTTAAGATAAAAAAAATAAATAAATAAAATAAACATCAAATTACTGTTAAAAAAACAACTAAACTGTACTTTTGTTATCACACAATAATAAACAACTAAATTTATAAGTTTATAAACCATAAACAACTAGGTTCATAAATTTAGGTATATTAAGATTTTAATAAATTTTCTTTCATGCAGAGCACAGTATTTTTTATAAAGACTGAAACTAGTTTGGCATAATATTCTTGCTTCTTTTATTTCATTTTCAATGTTTAAAACATCAGCAGTAGCCTTGTCAATTTCGTTTCTGTAAATAAATGTCATCATTGTACTTATTTTCTCTGTTGTCTCAATTTTAATGATATCCACCTTAAAACTGTTTTGAAGTAAAAATGAATAACAGTTTCCTGTTAGCTCTTTATAGGATTGCTTTGACTACTATGTTGCTACAAATATAATAACATTTATTTTGGCTCTGCTGAACAATTCAATTCAATGGATTCATGAATATAAATCAGTTATTTAGTGCTTGCTTAGCAGGTAGTAAATTCATATATATCTGTTTATATATTGGTTTGCAAACCTCAAGTCCATATCTTATTACATTTTTCAGATAATCCCATCTCTATTTACTTACATAACACAGTTCCAGTTTCAAAATTCAGACATTTATTTTTGTCGTACATGATCTAATCACATGCTTATGAAGGAAGGCTATTCAACTACTTCGCATTTGTTGTTTCTCTTTGCATGATACAAAATGCAATATCAGATTGATTATCATGGTCAGAGTAATAGCTGTAGCCAGTGTCCTAGGCCTGTCCAGTCTACACTTGTTTTTATAACTCAGCAAAACGTGATGACATTCAAATTACTATTATTAATAGGTGTGCAGATCTCTTTAGTAGGTATGGTGTATTTTCAACAGAATCTGTTAATTGGTTCATTTATTTCTCTTAGTTTGCAACTTGTTTTCTCCTTTACCTGTTTCCTACTTTTGCTTACATTTTAGTTTACTATTTTGTCTCTGGCCATTACATTCTTAAAAGCTTATCATTTATTTTCTAGTAGAAATATGGGATAAATGGGCTTCTCTGTATTTAAAAAGAAACAAAATACAAGATACAGGCCTGATTAATTAGCAATGTTTCCATTTTTTATCGTTTATCAAAAGGATCTCTTTTCCTAATATCCAAAGTCTTTCGGGCTTGTTAGTAAAAAAATAAATAAATAAAAAATAAAAGACATGCTTTACTTTTAGAATATACACCATCATAGAAGAATAAAAAATTATGTTTTTCCTTAATTTCAAAGTCAAAATAAAATTAATAACCTGATTGAAAACAAATTAAGAAATTGAGACAAACCATAGTTTGTTTTTAGGGCACATTTTTATTTGGCTACACTATCTATTACTGAAAATTATTGTGACTTACTTGTATTATTTTTATAAGTTAAATAATAAACTAAATTGAGGTTTCAAACTTTAAGGAGCAAGTAGTCTATAGGAGACCAAATATAAAACAGCTTTATGCAGCATACCCTCACTCACATTCAGTATCCTAAACACAGTAGATATTCAGCAACTATCTTTAAATTTAATAGATTATGACTCCATTTTAACTCTAAACTATCAAATTAAAAATATGTGTCCCTTAAAGATTGTGGTTGAAAGGAACATATTTACACTGACATTTCAGGAAGTGAATTATGTTGCTCTTATGTTTTAATTCTCACCCCTAAATCATGCTAAAGAGATAGTTCAAAGCCTTTTGTGTTCTCTTGTTCTTTTATAAATCTTTACTAATTTTAAGAATTACATAATAAAGTCATCACATTAGTGCTCTAATTTCAATATTATTCTGACAAATTTGAAAAAAAATCTAAAAAAATAGCATGTACAGGTTTTTTATGGTCAAGTGACAGAGCATATACTCTTAGGGAGAAGAAAAAAACGCCCATCCTCTTACCCAATAAGTAATATATGGGATTAGAGAGCAAATAACATTGGCCTGGGAGTCAAAGGGTCTGGGTTTAAGGAACCTGTGATAATTTAGGAATGCATTTAAGAGTTCTAGATGGTTGATATTCTCAGCTGTGAAATGAAAAGATTAGATTATGATTACCTAAACTAATTCAAAGTGTCAATGTCTACAGAATATAAGATGGATAAGCTTGTTTTTGCAAATGCTTAAGTTCATGAGAAGAGGGATAATAATTGAAGTGTTTACTTTTGTATTTAGCAGAGTGCCTGACCTATGGTAGGTACTCAATAAATATACTATGACTAAATAAGTGAGCTGCATATGAGTTAGTAGTACCATGCCACTGCATGGTACTGCAGTAAAGTACTACTTTAGTGCTTAATAGCACTAAAATGATATCACACTACATCTTAAGACATGATTCTTCTACTCTGTGTTCTCCACTTTCTATAATATGTTTATTTGGTCTAATGTGCATTAAAAGGATCTAGTGAAAAGAGCAGTCAACAGGGACAATCCAGAAAAATCCTCATTTGTTTTCAAACCACACTTTTAATTTTTTATATTTTATGTTATTGGAAATCAAAGTGATGATAGAATGTATGTTCATTTATTATGTAAAGATATAATTTAGAATTGCATACACTTGAGGGTTTAAACATACCAGTTGTGACACAATGGCCCAACCAAAGTCAACCTTTTCAACATGGTAGCCATGGCCCTATTGTTTATCCTTAGTAAGTAAATGTCCTCTCTAAAATAGAAATACAATGCTTATTTCATAGATATATTTTAAAGGAGTTCTTCAATAAATTTGCATTTCTTCTAAAGTCATACCTTAATTATTTTCTCAGAACACATGAGACTTTTGATACAGAGGATAATTAACAAACATAAATTAGTATATTTGATTCTGGAAATTCATCTCAGAATATGAAGCATCAGATGTTTAGTTAAAGTTAATGTGTATATTTCAATTATCTTCATTTTTTATGTTTTAAATTATATTTATCAATATTGTGATTTAGGGATAAGATTCAAACACATCTTCTGTCTCATCCCACAATGCAGTCTATTCAACTAAACTGGATTTCTTATAGATTCCAAAGTTCTCTGTCATTTCTCACTTCTCTCTCATGCTCACTTTTTTTGTCCTGACAAGATTGCATCATACTTGTCAGACTTTAAGTTTATATTTATTATTTCAAACCAAATTCTGAAGTCATTTTATTAAAGCCTTTCTTGACTTCAGCAAGAGAGTTTGTAATTCTAAATAAATATTTCTATTACAAATTTTGTAATCTTTTTTAGCAGTTAGTGCTTTCTAGTTATTTTCATGTTTATTTCTCTTAGTAAGTTGACAGCTTATTGAGGAAAGAGCTTAGTGTTATTTTACTTGCTATAACAACGGACCTATCAGCAAGGCTGACCCCGAGAGCCAAAAATGCTTACTGAAGAGATGAAAAAAACAAATGAGTGAGTGAGAATTTATTACCATTTGGTTTTGCTTTCTTTTATAGATAACTACGTAAAGCAAACTTGGTATTCATCACCAAATTGCAGAGTCAAAATACGTTGATGTGACAGTTCTTACAACAACAAAAAAAGTTAGAGTGACACTATATACTAGGGTCCCTAGTCCGTAATTGTTTTTAAGGGTTTGGTTTATTCATTGAGATGTCCTAATGTTTGCTTATTAACTTGTATGAGTAACTACAGAGATTTAGTTAACACAAAAGCCATTACTACTGCATACTAAGAAACATTTTATAGGTGAGACAATGTACACATGGAGAACCATGAATCTTGCCTAAGGTAATAGATAAAACTGATCATTGATGTAGCACGGGAGTTCACGAGGTAATAGTTTATGATCAAGGTGTTACCACTCATTATTTACTGCATAGACTAGATACAATCAAACCTGTACCCGTAAACATTTATAAAAATAGAATGTGTATGACTTAAGCAGAGCAAATATATAATATATAATGAAATACTTTTTTATTTTTTTAATTTTATTTTTTTAATTTACATCCAAATTAGTTGGCCTACAGTACAACAATGATTTCAGGAGTAGATTCCTTAATGCCCCTTACCCATTTAGCCCATCCCCCCTTCCACAACCCCTCCAGTAACCCTCTGTTCTCCATATTTATGGTTTTATGTTTTGTCCCCCTCCCTGTGTTTATATTATTTTTGTTTCCCTTCCCTTATGTTCATCTGTTCTGTCTCTTAAAGTCCTCATATGAGTGAAGTCATGTATTTGTCTTTCTCTGACTAATTTTGCTTAGCATAATACCCTCCAGTTCCATCCACGTAGTTGCAAATGGCAAGATTTCATTCTTTTTGATTGCCGAGTAATACTCCATTATATGTATATATATATATATATATATATATATATATATATATATATATATATACCACATCTTTATCCATTCATCCCTCGATGGACATTTGGGCTCTTTCATACTTTGGCTATTGTTGATAGTGCTGCTGTAAACATTGGGGTGCATATGTCCCTTCAAAACAGCACACCTGTATCCTGTGGATAAATGCCTAGTAGTGCAATTGCTGGGTCATAGGGTAGTTCTATTTTTAATTTTTTGAGGAACCTCCATACTGTTATCCAGAGTGGTTGCACCAGCTTGTAATCCCACCAACAATGCAAAAGAGATCCTCTTTCTCCACATACTCACCAACATCTGTTATTGCCTGAGTTCTTAACGTTAGCCATTCTGACAGGTGTAAGCTGGTATCTCATTGTGGTTTTGATTTGTATTTCCCTGATGATGAGTGATGTTGAGCATATTTTCATGTGTTGTTTGGCCATCTGGAGGTCTTCTTTGGAGAAGTGTCTATTCATATCTTTTGCCCGTTTATTCACTGGATTATTTGTTTTTTGGGTGTTGAGTTTGACAAGTACTTTATAGATTTTGGATACTAACCCTTTATCTGATATATAATTCGCAAATATCTTCTCCCATTCTGTCGGTTGCCTTTTAGTTTTGCTGATTGTTTCCTCTTGCTGTGCAGCTTTTTATTTTGATGAAGTCCCAGTAGTTCATTTTTGCTTTTGTTTCCCTTGCCTTTGGAGACAGGATGAGTAAGAAGTTGCTGCAGCCAAGATCGAAGAGGTTTTTGCCATCTTTCTCCTTGAGGATTTTGATGGCTTCCTGTCTTACATTTAAGTCTTTCATCCATTTTGAGTTTATTTTTGTGTCTGGTGTAGGAAAGTGCTCCATGTTCATTCTTCTACATGTCGCTGTCCAGTTTTCCCAGCACCACTTGCTGAAGAGACTGTCTTTATTCCATTGGATATTCTTTCCCACTTTGTCAAAGATTAGTTGGCCATACATTTGTGGGTCCATTTCTGGGTTCTCTATTCTGTTCCATTGATCTGAGTATCTGTTCTTGTGCCAGTACCATACTGACTTGATCATTACAGCTTTGTAGTATAGCTTGAAGTCTGGGATTGTGATGCCTCCTGCTTTGGTTTTCTTTTTCAAGATTGCTTTGGCTATTTGGGGTCTTTTCTGGTTCCATACAAATTTTAGGATTATTTGTTCTATGTCTGTGAAGAATACTGATGTTATTTTGGTAGGGATTCCATTGAATATGTAAATTGCTTTGGGTAGTATCAACATTTTAACAACATTTGTTCTTCCTATCAAAGAGCATGGAATTTTTTTTTCCATTTTTTGTGTCTTCTTCAATTTCTTTCATAAGCTTTCTATAGTTTTCAGTGTATAGATTTTTCACCTCTTTGGCTAGATTTATTGCTAGGTATTTTATGGTTTTTGGTGCAACTGTAAATGGGATCGATTCCTTGATTTCCCTTTCTGTCGCTTCATTGTTGGTATATAGGAATGCAACCGATTTCTGTTCATTGATTTCATATCCTGCAACTTTGCTGAATTCATGAATCAGTTCTAGCAGTTTTTTGGTGGAATCTTTTGGGTTTTCCATATACAGTATCATCTCATCTGCAAAGAGTGAAAGTTTGACCTCCTCCTGGATGATTTGAATGCCTTTTATTTCTTTGTGTTGTCTGCAGAGGCTAAGGCTTCTAATACTATGTTGAATAACATTGGTGAGAGTGAACATCCCTGTCTGTTCCTGACCTTAGGGGGAAAGCTCTCAGTTTTTCCCCCCTGAGGATGATATTAGCATTGAGTCATTCATATATGGCTTTTATGATCTCGAGGTAAGATCCTTCTATCCCTGCTTTCTTGAGGGTTTTTATCAAGAAAGGATGCTGTCTTTTGTCAAATGCTTTCTCTGCATCTATTGAGAGGATCATATGGTTCTTGTCCTTTCTTTTATTGATGTGATGAATTACATTAATTGTTTTGTGGATATTGAACCAGCCCTGCATCCCAGGTATAAATCCCAGTTGGTCGTGGTGAATAATTTTTTTAATGTATTAAAAAACATTAATCCGGCTGGCTAATATCTTGTTGAGGATTTCTGCATCCATGTTCATCAGGGAAATTGGTCTATACTTCTTTTTAGTGGAGTCTCTGTCTGGTTTTAGAATCAAGGTAATGCTGACCTCATGGAGGGAGTTTGGAAGTTTTCCTTCCGTTTCTATTTTTTGGAACAGCTTCAAGAGAAACAGTGTTAACTCTTCTATAAATGTTTGGTAGAATTCCCCTGGGAGCCATCTGGCCCTTCTTTTTTGAGAGATTTTTTTATTACTAATTTGATTTCTTTACTGGTTATGGGTCTGTCCAAATTTTCTATTTCTTCCTGTTTCAGTTTTGGTAGTGTATATGTTTCTAGGAATTTGTCCATTTCTTCCAGATTGCCCATTTTATTGGCATATAATTGCTCATAATATTCTCTTATTATTGTTTTTATTTCTGCTGTGTTGGTTGTGATCTCTCCTCTTTCTTTATCTTCTCTCTCTTCTCATTCTTGATCTTATTTATTTGGTTCCTTTCATTTTTCTTTTTGATCAAACTGGCTAGTGGTTTATCAACTTTGTTTATTCTTTCAAAGAACCAGCTTCTGGTTTCATTGATCTGTTCTACTGTTTTTTGTTTGTTTGTTTTTTGTTTGTTTGTTTTTTTGGTTTTGATAGCATTAATTTCTGCTCTAATCTTAATTATTTCCTGTCTTCTGCTGGTTTGGGGTTTTATTTGGTGTTCTTTTTCCAGCTCTTTAAGGCATAAGTTTAGGTTGTGTATCTGAGATCTTTCTTCCTTCTTTAGGAAGGCCTGGATTACTATATACTTTCCTCTTATGACTGGCTTTTCTATGTCCCAGAGGTTTTGGGTCGTGGTGTTATCATTTTCAGTGGCTTCTGTATATTTTTTAATTTCCTCTTTAACTTCTTGTTTGGCCCATTCATTCTTTAGTAGGATGTTCTTTAGTCTCCAAATATTTGTTACCTTTCCAAATTTTTTCTTGTGGTTGATTTCGAGTTTCATAGTGTTGTGGTCTGAAGTTATGCATGGTATGATCTTGATTTTTTTGTACTTACTTGGGACTGATTTGTGTCCCAGTATATGGTCTATTCTGGAGAACGTTCCATGTGCACTGGAGAAGAACGTATATTCCACTGCTTTTGGATGAAATGTTCTGAATATATCTGTTAAGTCCATCTGGTCCAGTGTGTCATTCAAAGCCATTGTTTCTTTGTTGATTTTTTGATTAGATGTTCTGTCCATTGCTGTGAGTGGGGTGTTGAAGTCTCCTACTATTATGGTATTATTATCAATGAGTTTCTTTATGTTTGTGATTAATTGATTTATATATTTAGGTACTTTCACATTTGGTGCATAAATGTTTACAACTGTTAGGTCTTCTTGGTGGATAGACCCCTTAATTATGATACAATGCTCTTCTTCATCTATTGATACAGTCTTTATTTTAAAGTCTAGATTGTCTGGGGACGCCTGGGTGGCGCAGTCGGTTAAGCGTCCGACTTCAGCCAGGTCACGATCTCCTGGTCCGTGAGTTCGAGCCCCGCGTCGGGCTCTGGGCTGATGGCTCAGAGCCTGGAGCCTGTTTCGGATTCTGTGTCTCCCTCTCACTCTGCCCCTCCTCCGTTCATGCTCTATCTCTCTCTGTCCCAAAAATAAATAAACGTTGAAAAAAAATTAAAAAAAAAATAAATAAAGTCTAGATTGTCTGATATATGTATGGCTACTCCAGCTTTCTTTTATTGGCCATTAGCATGACAGATGGTTATCCATCCCCTTACTTTCAATATGAAGGTGTGTTTAGGTCTAAAGTGGGTCTCTTGTAAACAGCATATAGATGGATCTTGTTTTCTTATCCATTCTGTTACCCTATGTCTTTTGATTGGAGAATTTAGTCCATTGCCTTTTAGAGTGTGTACTGAAAGACATGAATTTATTGCCATGATGTTGTTTGCAGAGTTGGGAGTTTCTGGTGGTGTTCTCTGGTCCTTTATAAACTTTGTTGCTTTTGGTATGTATGTATGTATGTATGTATTTTTCCTTTCATCTTTTCTCCCCTCAGAGAGTCCCCCTTAACATTTCTTGCAGGGCTGGTTTAGTGGTCACAAACTCCTTTAATTTTTATTTGTCTGGGAAACTTTTTATCTCTCCTTCTATTTTAAATGACAGCCTTGCTGGATAAAGAATTCTTGGCTGCCTATTTTTCTGATTAAGCACATTGAATATATCCCGCCACTCCATTCTGGCCTGCAAGTTTCTGTGGATAGGTCTGCTGCAAACCTGATCTGTCTTCCCTTGTAGGTTAAGGACTTTTTTTCCCTTGCTACTTTTCTGATTCTCTCTTTGCCTGAGTATTTTGTGAATTTGACTCTTATATGCCATGTTGATGGTCGGTTTTTGTTGAATCTAATGGGAGTCCTCTGTGCTTCTTGGATTTTGATGTCTGTGTCTTTCCCCAGGTTACGAAAGCTTTACCCTATGATTTGCTTACATAACCCTTCTACCCCAATTTCTTTCTTTTCCTCTTCTGGGACCCCTAAGATTCTGATGTTGTTCCTTTTTAATAAGTCATGGATTTCTCTAATTCTTAAATCATGCTTTTTTGCCTTAATCTACCTCTTTTTTTCTGCTTCATTATTCTCCATAAGTTTGTCCTCTATGTCACTGTTTCTCTGTTCTGCCTCATCCATCCTTGCTGCCACAGCATCCATTCGAGATTGCAGCTCAGTTATAGCATTTTTTATTTCATCCTGACTAGCTTTTTCTTCTTTTATCTCCACAGAAAGGGATTCTAATCTATTTTCAACTCCAGATAGTATTCTTATTATCGTGATTCTAAATTCTGGTTCAGACACCTTGCTTGTATCTGTGTTGGCTGAGTCCCTGGCTGTTGTTTTTTCCTGTTGTTTATTTTGGAGTGAATTCCTTTGTTTTGTCATTTTGAAGGGAGAAAAGGAATAATGAGGTCGAAAAAATTAAAATTAAAAAAAATTAAAATTAAGAAAATATTAAAACTTAAAAATTAAACACACACACACACACACACACACACACACACACAAATCGAATAAATGATGCTAGATCCTAGGTATGTTTTGGTCTGGGTGTTGAAAGTGGCTTGAAAGAGTAGAAAAAAAAAGGAATCTTTTGAAAATTTGAAAAAATGAGTACACTGAAGTAGACTAAATTGAAATGATGGAAGTAAAATAGAATTTGAAAAAATTTACACAAAAGTAAAAAATATAGTAGAAAAAATTAAAAATATTTTTAAAAATTTTTTTAACATTTATTTATTTTTGAGACAGAGAGAGACAGAGCATGAACAGGGGAGGGGCAGAGAGAGAGGGAGACACAGAATCCGAAACAGGCTCCAGGCTCTGAGCTGTCAGCACAGAGCCCGACGCGGGGCTCGAACCCACGGACCGTGAGATCATGACCTGAGCCGAAGTCGGACGCTTATCCAACCAAGCCACCCAGGCGCCCCGAAAAATTAAAAATATTTTTAATAAAAATTGAAAATAAAAACGAATTTTTTCCTCTATATTCAAGACAAAGAAAAGAAACAAAAATGAAAGAAAGAAAGAAAGAAAGAAAGAAAGAAAGAAAGAAAGAGAAAATTGAATAGATGGACCAGCTAACAAACTGAAATACATCTGAAATTACTTTGTTTTCCCCTAGAAGTCAAACTATGAAGTGCTTTATAGTCCATAAACTATGCAGGCGGTAGGACTTGTATTCTTGAAGAACCGCGTTAGCCCAGTTGGGTGGGGCTTAGTGTAAAGGTTCCTTTCTCCACTAGATGGCACTGCTAGCCTACTGGGGTGGATTGTTGTGGTGCTCATAGGTGCATATGCGCAAGCAGGGGTGGTGGTGAAAATGCCCTCACGCACCTACCCAGTCTCTAGTATCGGGACTCTGTTCTCCCTGATCAGCAATCGTGCTCCTGTCCTTTGTCTTCAGCTTCTGTCTACTCCCACTTCCACACTGTTCCTGACCAAGCCCAAGGCAGCACCTCCCTCCCAAGTTTTGTCTAAGATGCGGCTGCCTTCTCTGGCCCCTCCACTTCTGAGGGACTGTGGCCTTGACCCACTCCATCCTTCTGCAGAGGGTCTCACCAAGCAATGGCTGGGTGTCAGCTGCACCTAGGAGCGCTCATGGGACCGTGCTGCTGCCAATGCCCAGAGCCTGCAGCCAGGTGCCAGCCTACCCCAGAAAAAGTTCTCGAGATAGTGTAGCAGGAGCGTTTCAGGGATTATGGAAAATCACAACACGCATCTGGCACCAGGCTTCACCCCCAATGACCTTGTTCCAGCACCAGCGAATGTGGCCGTTCTCTGGAGTCTGATAGGGAACAGTTGGCCTCACAGCCTCTACCAAAGATCCTTCCAGCAGTGGAACTGCTTCCCCCCGTGTGGCCCGAGAACCTCTCGGACCCCACTCTGCTCCTGGGGATTCGCCCTTCCCACCAGAGCACCACCAGGTATCGAGCTGCAGAGTTGCAGACTCTCCACTCCCCTTGTTTACAGTCTTAATGGAATTTAAACCCTCTCCTTTCTCCTTTCTCCCTTTTTAGTTCAGTCCCTGCAGCTATTTCCAATTTTCTACTTTCTCTCCAGCTGCTTTTGGGGAGGGGTGCTTTTTCCGTATTCTCCCCACCCCCCAGTCTCCGTCCTCTCTCTGCCTGCAAAAGTGGCTCCCTGCCCTCAGCGGCTTCTCTCTCCACAAGTTCATCTCTCTGCGCTGCGCGCCTGCTGAATTCTGTGGTTCAGGTTGTGCACATTGTTGTGTTAATCCTCCAATCAGTTTTCTAGGTGTGCAGGATGGTTTAGTGTTGGTCTGGCTGTATTTCATGGACGCAAGACAGACAAAAAACTTCCGTGCTGTTCTGCCATTTTGACTCTTCCTCTATAATGAAATACTTTTTAATAATATATTTTTAGATTAAGATTAGCTTCATAAAATTTGATTTTCTTAGTTCACAAAAATTTGTGGTTGAAGAAATCCTAATTTAAACAGTATGCTTTAGAATATTAGGGTATGGCACTCTGAAGATAAAATATTAATAACAGTTTTTTTAAAAGAAAAGCAATCTATTTGTTTTATAATGCTATATGTTGGGAGAGGGAGAGAAAAAGTGAGAAGAGAGAAAGAATTTCATTCTGTTTTTGTTCTATAATAATACCTTGTCTTGAAGCAGCTTGGCCTTTATAACTCTAGTTTATGGCCTATATCTTAAAAAGCCAGTTTGGTATTTAATTTACTTCAGACAATATTATAAACATAATTGAAAAGTTAAAAAATATCATGAAAGTAATGCAGAATCTTATTCAGAAAGTAGCTTGTGCTTTCTCAATATTGCTTTAGATCTTTTATTTTTGAATATTTCAGCTAACAATGGGAGCACACATTTTCAGCATCCTTTTGATTAAATTATTATACAGCATACTTGAAATGCTTATATTGATAAGATTAGCTTTGGAGGGATGAATACTGTATATCTTAGGATAGTACTGCTTGTATGTTTTATTAGTTAATAACAAGAAAATAAATCCAGATAAAGTTTGACAAGTTAAAATATTTTGTATTTATTTTAATAACATAAAAAGCAGCACGGTAGAGTTCACAGTATAATAGAATTAAAAAAAAAAAAATTTCGAGGGACACCTGGGTGGCTAGGTCGGTTAAGCATCCAGTTTCAGCTCAGGTGGTGATCTTGCAGTCTATGTGTTCCAGTCCCGCGTTGGGCTCTGTGCTGACAGCTTAGAGCCTGGATCCTGCTTCAGATTCTGTCTCCCTTTCTCTCTGCCCCTTCCCTGCTCCTGCTTTATCTCTGTCTCTCAAAAATTGATAAACGTTAAAAAAAAAGTTAAAAGTAAAAAAGAGGCAGATACTTGAAAAAAAAATACTTCCACATTTTAACATAAATCTCCCTCAGAGCATGATCTTAGCACTGGGAGGACTTTCAAGCAGTGGAAGAGATATCTTCATTTCTGGGGAGGCTTCCAAGAAAAGCCCATGCTCTTTGAAGACTTTCCTTGTTAATTTTACTAGAACTAATTTCACCTATATTTGTTGCAATGCTTAGAGATAGAAATCTGAGAAATTAAGAAAAATAAATAGCCTTAGTGAGAATGTTATTGAATCAGGATACTTGTTAAGTGGGAGAAAAAAAAGGAGAATAAAGTGCAAAATTGCTGTTGAAATTCTTTTAGGGACACCTGGGTGGCTCAGTGGGTTAAGCATCTGACTTCAGCTCAGGTCATGATCTTATGCTCGTGACTTCGAGCCCCACATCGGTGTCTGTGCTGACTGACGGCTCAGAGCCTGGAGTCTGCTTCAGATTCTGTCTCCCTCTCTCTCTGCCCCTTCCCCGCTCACACTCTGTATCTTAGAAATAAATTAACGTTAAAAAAAAAACCTAAAAAATAAAAGAAAATTCTTTTAAAAATGTCTCAGTAATAAAGAACTCTATAAACCATGATGTTTTGAATAAAACTTCAGTTTGTAAATGGTCTTGATATTCTGAGACAATGTATCCTTGTCCAGGACCAAACTGAAGGATTATTTTGCTGGAGGACTGAAAAGTACTACAGAGATATTTAATAGCACAGCATTTCTGGAAGAAGGAAATGAATCATTTTTTTTTTTTTTTTAGATTTAGGATTTCAACTTTTGTTTTTCCGTCGTACAAGGACTTTATAAAATATGCATAGTATTTTAGGGGAATATTTTATATACAATGTAGGAAATTTTTTCTGTACTTCAATGCATTTAGACCGAAAAATATACAATAAAATGCATAAAGCATGAAATTATTTTCTATTTTTAGAATGTTGGGAGCCTTCCATTGTTCGATACAATAAAAGCCTTTTCTTTCCAAAAAAGAGAATATTAATGCAATAATCGGTTGACATTCAAGAATGAACTGACTGATGCTGTTAATATGAAGAATATTAGAAAATCAATACACTTAGCATTTAGCTTATTCACAGCTACTTTTATCATGACCCATATAATTCCTCCTTGTTATCCTCATTCTCTACCTCCTTTTCCTCCTTTTCTTCCTCAACAATTTAATCTAAATAACATTTGTATAGCAAATTTGCAAAATTTAATATATGATAATACAATTTAATATATTTTACAAAATGAATATACCCGTGTAAGCAAAAAACACACAAAAATCTCGACATAAAATATTGCTAGCGTCCCACAAATTTCCCTCATGTCTTTTTTATGCCATAACCACAAACTTGGTATTAATAGATTATATTTGTTTATTTGAGAACTTCATCGGGATAAAGTTATATGGTGTGTATAATATTTTTAATTTCTTTCATTTAGCATAATGATTTTGAGATTTTGCCATAGTGTGGTGTGTTTTATATATATATATATGTATATATATATATATTTACATATATATTTATATGTTTTATATTACTGAGTAATATTTCATTATACAGATATACCCCAGTTTGTATTTCTATCCAATTGTTGAGGAACATTTGGATTGTTCCAGTTTTTGCATTTTTGCTGGAAAAGCTCCTAAGAATTTGTGAGTGCATAGAAGACTGCCAAGCTGTCTTATTTAGTGGTGCATCATATTATATTTTCTTTTTTTTGTTGTTTTAAATATGAAATATATTGTCAAATTGGTCTCCATACAACACCCAGTGCTCATCCCAAAAGGTGCCCTCCTCAATACCCATCACCCACCCTCTCCTCCCTCCCACCCCCCATCAACCCTCAGTTTGTTCTCAGTTTTTAACAGTCTCTTATGCTTTGGCTCCCTCCCACTCTAACCTCTTTTTTTTTTTTTTCCTTCCCCTCCCCCATGGGTTCCTGTTAAGTTTCTCAGGATCTACATAAGAGTGAAACCATATGGTATCTGTCTTTCGCTGTATGACTTATTTCACTTAGCATAACACTCTCCAGTTCCATCCACGTTGCTACAAAAGACCATATTTCATTCTTTCTCATTGCCACGTAGTATTCCATTGTGTATATAAACCATAATTTCTTTATCAATTCACCAGTTGATGGACATTTAGGCTCTTTCCATAATTTGGCTATTATTATTATATTTTCTATAGCAGTAGAGAAGTTTTCTGATTGCTCCTCAGCCTCATAAACACTTGGTGTTATTCCTCTGTAAACTTTAACCATTCTAGTGCTGCATAATAATAGTGTCATATTGTGGTTTAAATTTACTTACTGTGATAGTTAATATTTTCTTTTCATGTGTCTATTGGCCATTTATATGTCTTGTCCATACTATATATCTCATACAGCTTCACTTTTGAAGTGTCTATTTCACTTTTGAAATAGTCTATGTTGACTATTTTTAAATGTATTTTTATTTTTATTTTTTGAGGGGAGGGGAGGTTCAGAGAGAAAGGGAGAGAGAAAATCTTAAACAGCCTCCACACCCAGCATGGAGTCTGACGTGGGCCTCAATATCACAACTGTGAGATCGTGACCTGAGCTGAAATCAAGCATCAGGTGCTCAATCAACTGAGCTAACCAGTTGCCCCTATTTCGACTATTTTTAATTGGATTGTTCATTTGCCTTATTTTTACTTAGTTATATATCACACGTTTATAAGGAGTGTTGAACTTGCAATTATGATAGTTCATTTGTCACTTATCATTTCAGTTCTATTAGAATTTGTTTCAAAATGACTTGAAGCTCTGTTATAAGGTGAAGATATGAGAATTTCTACCTCTTTTTGAGAATTTGACCCTTAATCATGAAATATTCCTTGTTCTGGGTTGAATGGAGTGCTTCCAAGAAGATATTTAAGTCCTAACCCCTATAACCTAAAATGTGACACATTTTGGACATGTTTAGTCTTTGCAGAGGTCATCACTTTAAAAGAGGGTAATTAGGAACCTCCATACAGTTTTCCAGAATGGCTGCTCCAGTTTGCATGCCCATCAACAGTGCAAAGGGTTCCTCTTTCTCCACATCCTCACCAACATCTGTTGTTTCCTGAGTTATTGAACCAGCAATTGCACTATTAGGAATTTATCCAAAGGATATAAAAATGCTGATTTGAAGGAGCACATGTACCCCAGTGTTTACAGCAATGCTATCAACAATAGCCAAATTATGGAAAGAGCCCAAATGCCCATCAACTGATGAAGGGATAAAGAAGATGTGGTACATATATACAATGGAATACTACTTGGGGATGAACAATAATGAAATCTTGCTGTTTGCAACAATGCAGATGGAACTGGAAGATATTATGCTAAGTGAAATAAATCAGAGAAAGGAAATATATGATTTCACTCATATGTGGAAGTTGAGAAACTTAACAGATGAACATAGGGGAAGGGAAGGAAAAGTAAAATAAAAACAGAGAGGGGCGCCAGATGGAACTGGAAGATATTATGCTAAGTGAAATAAATCAGAGAAAGGAAATATATCATATGATTTCACTCATATGTGGAATTTGAGAAACTCAACAGATAGACATAGGGGAAGGGAAGGAAAAGTAAAATAAAAACAGAGAGGGGCACCTGGGTGGCTCAGTTGGTTAAGCATCTGACTTTGGCTCAGGACATGATCTCACAGCTTGTGAGTTCGAGCTCCATGATGGGCTTGTGCTGACAGCTTGGAACCTGGACTTGCTCTGGATTCTGTGTCTCCCTCTCTCTCTGCCCCTCCCCCACTCATGCTCTGTCTCTCTGTCTCTCTCTCTGTGTCTCTCTCTGTGTCTCTCTCTCAAGAAAAAATAAACATTATTTTTTTTTAAATAAAAACAGAGAGGGAGGCAAACCATGAGGGACTCTTAAACACAGAGAACAAACTGAGGGTTACTGGAAGGGGAGGATGGTGGGGGGGTGGGTTGAATGGATGATGGACATTAGGAAGATACTTTTTGGGATGAACACTGGGTGTCATATGTAAGAGATGAATCACCGGGTTCTACTCCTGAAGCTGAGACTACACTGTATGTTAATGAACTTGAGTATAAATTGAAAAAAAAGGGGGGGGGGGTAATTAGGACAGTCTCTGATCCAGTATGACTACAGTTCCTTGCAAGAAAAAATCTGAACATAGAGACACATACAGAAAGAAGATGATATGGAGACACAGGGTAAATGCCATTTGAAGATGGGAGTTATGCTGTCACAAGTCAGAGGATGCCAAATTTGCAAGAGAACTATGAGAAATTAGGAGAGAGTCATGCAACAGATTCTTCCTCCCAGCCCTCCAAACACCAGTCCTGCTGACACCTTGATTTCAGACTTCTAGACTGTAGCTGTGAAACAATATATTTCTGTTGCTTAAGCATCTACTTTGTTAGGCAGCCAGGAAGCTCATGCACCCCCTGAATCTCTTGTCAACTTTTTTTTTTTTTTTGCCCTGGCCTCTATCATATTTTATTAATGTAGTCATTCTGGTTTATTTAAGACTATTTTGCACAGTCTATCTTATCCTATATTTTAACTTTTAATCGGTCTTCTTCTCTATATTTGTTTTTCTTGTGGATAAGATATGAATGTTTTTTCACTTATTTAAGCTAATTATCTGCTTTGAGTGTTGATCTTATTTACATTTAATCAAATTTTAATCCAATTCAGTTAATCCTTCGATCTTGCTTTTTGTTTTCTACTTGCCCTATCTCTTCTTTTCTGCCCTTTTCTTCTTTTTCTAATTTATTTTTGATAGTTTTATTTTATACTTATTTTACATTATTTTGATTATTCAATTTTAAACACTCAGTTTTACTAAGGTTAAGTATATACACTTTTTTTTTTTTAATCACGCTCCATCTTCAAATAATCTTCTAACACTCTATGTATAATGATGTGATAGGTGCTTACTTGGGTGCTTGACTCCTTTCCTTTTCTGTCCTTTAAACATGCTGACCCTGTTTGGTTCCTTGCATATGCCAAGCTACCTTTCACACAAATGTATTTGTATATGTTGTGCCTTCTGCCAGCATACCTCTCCCCTGCACACATATATAGTTCATTCATGGATAGAACATGTGTTTACTGATACTATTACACAGAATAGTTCAGTTAGAGATGGTGATATGTATATTTGTTGTTTTTATTGTTGTTTTCATTTCCTGGAATTAACACATCAAAAGAAAAGAACACAAACACAAATGTTTTATTGAAGGAGATAACCTAAACTCTTCTTCCTCCTACCATATAGAGATGTTTTCAACGATGATGGTGGTATCTCTAATCCACCAAAAGTTTAAGAGCAATTCTGTTAAATTAGATTCCCTGGAAATTATCTTCCAACTATGTTCCAAGAATTCATATGTGTGCTTGTGTGTGTGTGTATGTGTGTGTGTGTGTGTGTGTGTGTGTGTGTGTGTGTGTGTATGAGGTAGCCTCTAAGTTACATTTATTTCCAATAGGTAATCACATTCTGGAGTGTTTTTGTCTTCTTCCTTTCATTTCCATAAAGATTATATAAGGAGTATTTTTTAAGATTTATTTTATTTTGAGAGGGAGTGAGAGAGAGCACAAGCTGGGTTGAGAGTGACAGAGGGAGACAAAGAATCTTAAGCAGGCTCCATGTTGAGTGCAGAGCCCAAAGCACAAGCTCAATCCCACCACCCAGGGATCATGACCTGCAGCAAAATCAAGAGTCAGATGCTCAATGAGCCACCCCGGTGCCCAGGAAGTAGTTTCTTCTTCTTAACCCATTGTTTCTTATTGTTACGTATAGCTTGAGGGAAAAGAAAAAGTTTATTTATTTATTTTGAGAGAGAGAGTATAAGCAGGGGAGGGGCAGAGAGGGTGAGAGAGAGAAAGAGAGAGAATCTCAAGCAGCCTCCATGCTCAGCACAGAGCCCAATGTGGGGCTCGATCTCATGGCCATGAGATCATGGCCTGAACCAAAACCAAGAGTCGGATGCTTAACCCACTGAGTTACCCAGGCACCCCTTGTTGTTAGGTATAGCTTTAATGGAAGATGACAAAAAATGAAACTCTGTTTTCCAAAATGTACTATTTTCCTTTAATTTTCATAAATACTGAACTTTCAGAATCGATATATCCTAAGAAAATATTAGTATTAAACTATTAGAAATTTGTGATATGTAATTATTGTCCTTAATTGTTTACTTTAGTTAAATGTGTTATGTATTCTCACATATGCCAAAATTTTTTCCATATATAAAATATTTAAAATGTTATATATAAAATTTTTTAAAATGAGTTTAACAGAGATTCCTACTTATCTTCCCTCCCCTTCCTCATTTATAATACAACCCCTGTCAAAGTTTACTAGGTTAAGTGCAAACAAAGATTGAGACTGTATTTCACCAGCAGCTAAATGAGCCAAATGACTAATTCATGGCCAGTGAGATATGAAAAGCTTTCAAATATGTAATTTCTCTATCATGCCCATGAAAACAATTAGAAGCCTGCTTCTTTTACTTTTTTTTTGTTTCCCAAGGGCTAGAACATAGCAACAGAGTGTCAAAACTCACTATGCAGAGAAAAGCTATAACTTAGTGGCAGACTTATAACTTATAGAGCTAAGTTGCCTATCCTCCCCAAACTGATGATCTGCATCTAGTTCATTACATAAGATGCACCGTGTAATTTTGGTTACTTTTATTACCTTAGCTTGGCCTGTTCTCCATTAAAAGTACCTAGCCTGTACTTGATTTTTCATTTGTAAAAGCTGGAAGTAAAGTAGCAACTACTATATATTTCAAACACAGAATGAACAAATCACTTATTTGCATTCCTGAGTATGCTATTTTAGTATATACTAGTATATATTTTGGCAAATCCTTCCTGCTAAAACTTCTAAGGACAACAGACAGTATATTAGTATACTTTAAAATACATTTTTTATAGAAAAACAAACATTTTAATGATTGCAATAAAGTATATATATATACTTTAAAGTATATATATAAATAAAGTATATATATATATATACAATAAAGTATATATATATATACTTTACCCCTTTGGAAAAAAAACTTTCATTAAGAAGTAGATAAGGTATACTTTGTGCTGTTTTGTCATTGTTTTTTATACTTCTGACTAAAAATTATAAACCAACACTGTCAGGATGAATTATGAACTGGATTTGATTGCCCTGAAAGCTGATTTAGAAAAGCCAAGTTATAGAATTTTAAAAAGACAAGTTATAAAATTTTACTTCATTTGTAGCAGAGAATTTATAGTTTACACATTTAAGAATCACCACCCATATGTTTTAATATGTTTAGAAGTATATTTTATTATAAATATAGATTTATATTTTGTTTTGTCAAGAGATAAAATTATATATAATCATATAAATACATATCTAATTTTTTCTTCCATATGTAGAACAATGTATTTTTTTAATTGCAAAAGATAATGAATTTTTAATGCAAGCATATTACTCTTCACAATATGTCACATATTTGAAGGAATCCGAGATCTGTAAGAAGTCCCATTGTATTGTCTTCCATTAGTTTGTGAATTAGTAAAAAGCTTTTATTGTAAAATTGTAGTACCATGCTGTACATTTAATTGTGAAATAAGGTAATTATTTTATTACCTCTTTTCACTTTTCTCTTTACAATGATCATATAGTGTGCCTCTGAAGACCGCTGCATTCACTGAAAGCTGTTCAACTAATTTAATGTTGGTTTTATCAGCCCCTACCTAATATATTTTCTCTTGAGGATTAATAAAGACATGCTCATTCCTCAAAGGGTGATAAAGTCTGGGTCTCTTATAATTATTTATATGTAATGGAGGACACAAACACAGCATTAGATAAATATAGCAATCAATGTGGGAGTAGTTTCTAATAAGAGAATAAGTATAAATGTCAGTGTTCGTCTGCCTACTTTTTTTACACACAGTTGGTTTCTT
The DNA here is from genome assembly GCF_014898765.1 of Herpailurus yagouaroundi. NCBI lineage: Eukaryota > Metazoa > Chordata > Mammalia > Carnivora > Felidae > Herpailurus > Herpailurus yagouaroundi. Next base: position 1,486,558 of record NW_024412440.1, on the reverse strand, counting down.
TCACCTGTGTTCTTTCTTAGCCATTTTAATTCCATGTATCTTGATTAGAATTCTTAACCCTTAGAATCCTTAATTCCTAGTGAAAACTAAGAAGTAAACAATTGTGAACTGGCAAATTTACAAACTAACTACAGGTTGTCTCTGTAAGATTTTGCCATTTTTTTTTGGTAGGTATTTACAGCTTCTGAGGCCATTGTTCTTCTATACAAAATAAGCAGGGGTGGGGCACTTGAGTGGCTCAGTTGGTTAAATTTCCGACTTCGGCTCAGGTCCTGATCGCCAGGGTTTGTGAGTTTGAGCCACGCAACGGGCTCTGTGCTGACAGCTCAGAGCCTGGAACCTGCTTTGGTTTCTGTGTCTCCCTCTCTCTGCCCCTCCCCTGCTCACACTCTGTCTCTTGCTCAAAATTGAATAAACGTTTAAAATATTTTTAAAAAATAAGCAGTTTTGCTGGAAGGTGACATACTCAATTCTTTAAGACTTGAGGATCCCATTTCTTCAGCTAAAACTTGGGTCTCTTTGAGCCAAATTAATACCTAGGAGGGATGTGCCACTGGGTTAAAGACTGTGTGGTGTTTTACAAGGTACCACCTATTTGCAAGGAAAATTTCTTGATGCTGGCAGGTGATCTGGGGTTAATGTAACCCATACTGTGACCAATTTATCCTAACGTGGGAGTCAGAGATAAGTGGTAAGCACTTTAATAGCTTTTAAGTGATCGACTCATGCCCATTGTATAATTTTGTGCCCTTTTGATTCCAGTAGGCAGTGTGGAAAAACAAATTTACTGAGATCAAAAGATCCTAAACTGTCTTTTGTTAGATTGTGCCATCTAGACAAAAATAGAGATGAACAAGAGTTCTGGAGAGAATCAGAGCCTCTTTAGTTTGGCCGGACCTCATGATGGTAGAATGCACCAGGCAGAAACAAACTTGCAGTCAAACTCAGAGGGCTGTCAACGCAGGGAAGCACAGCCCAGAATCCAAGAGACCTTACCTCCAGCAACTCCAGATGCACTGTGGAGACTGTGAGCCTAAAGGGCTTAGTGGGTACCAGTTCCTATGTCTGACGTCTGAGGGAAGTAACTATAGATGCTGCTTTAGATGCCACTTCCAAAGCCAAAAAATGTCAAAAGCCAAACTCTGCATACTGAATAAAACACAACAGAAAGATGAGTTTATTGCAAGACCTTGGACCTGCAAGCCAGGAAACTCAAGGCTATGGGAGCAATGAGTTTCAAGTTGTTCACAGACTGAGGGACTTTTATGAAGTAAACACGGAAGTGAGTAGGCTTTTTTGTTGTGGTTGTTGATTGTTTCCTAGTCTTCTTTCTTTGGATCATAGTAGCTGAGCGGAGAGCAAGGAAGTCAAGATGAAGTGAATATACTTAGTGCTTGGGGATTGGCTGGTGTCCTCTGCTGATTTCTGAGAAGAACTGTAAATTCCTGTACAATTAGGTTAAATTTCCTTTATGCACCTGCATGAACCACCTCCATTTTGTCCTTTAAATAAGTGACTCCATTTTAGTTTGGAGGTCTAACATAAGTCAATATTTGCTTTAGCAAAATCAAATGTAAATCCCATAGATTACATAAACTGTGAGTAATTAAAAATATCTCAGAGCAAAACACATGTTATTTACATTATATATTAGTAAAAGGAAAATAGTCATAGCTTTTTTTATATAATTTTGTATTTGACAATATCTTGAAAACATATTTTTCACCAGAATGCAAATGATGAATAGCATAAATGTAAGTTTTTCTATGGAATAAATATTTTGGGCCTCCATAATTCTTTTATATTATGATGTAATTATGTGATACTTTATATTTGTTCCCCATTTTATAAGGATGTCTAAGAGGGTAGTTAGGAGAGTATTTTGCATGAGAAATTGATGCAGTCTAAAAATAGAAAACTTTAGGCATTTTTATGCATAAAAATGTCATCTTCCTTCTTTCAAGAGTAGTTATATGCCCCCTCACCTCCAATAAAATGTCAGAATTAATTAAATATTGGCTTTTCCTGAATAAACATTTATAATAGAAAACTTGTGCAGGAGATTCTGCCTTTCATTTCTCTTGTACCAAACTTCAAATTCTGGCATCATTTTTAATTCCTTGCATTATGAATCCCAGAATTTCCACTTCATAACAAAAAGTTTTCTTCATCTGAACCAATCACTGAACATTTCCATATTTTCATGCCTTAATAAAAATGAGGTGATAATATCTTCTCCAGTTGTCTTAGATGTAAAGTGCTTATTCTTACTGAACCTCTGTTTGTTTGTTATTAGTTTTTATTTATTTATTTTTGAGAGAGAGAGAGAGAGAGAGAGAGAGAGAGAGAGAGAGAGCATGAGCAAATGGGGGAGGGGCAGAGAGAACAGGAGAGAGGGAATCCCAAGCAGGCTCCTCCCTGTCAGCTCAAAGCCCACATGGGTCTCAAATTCATCAACACTGAGATCACGACCTGAGCATTAATCAAGAGTCAGTCACTTAACCAACTGAGCCACAGGTGCCCCTGAACCTGTGTTTTTTTAGGGAGGTAAACTTGGTTTCTTTTTACTCATCAATTCTACCACCAGACAATAATTATCTCACTATTTTAAAGATTACTCTTCCTATTGTACTCTCTATCCCTCTTCATTGCTAGATTCTGTAAGTTGACCAAACACCTTTTCAATCATTGATATTTGTCTGTTGATTCACAAGTCTCTCCCTCTCTCTCTCTCTCTCTCTCTCTCTCTCTCTCTCTCTCTCTGATTTTTGCCTTCATCCTTCATGAATTCAACATCTATGCTGATAAATCATATAACGACCTGCCCTGTCTGATCTTTAGTCACAGATCCTGGGATTAGATTAAAATATTCAAAGGTCCTCTTTGCCACTCTTTATCAGTTAGCATTCCCATGGTCACACCCTAGAATCTATCATTGATAAGTACTCTTTAAGCTCTGATTATCTGTATGTCAAGATGTCTCACTGTCTGAGGAGAATCTTATGTCCATACTGTTTCCATGTTCAACTACTCCCATGACAACTCTACTTTGCAAGTTAGTCAATTTTTCCTGTCCCTTAGACCTCTGTGATCTCATTTAGCTAAGAATTCATGGTTTACCTGAATGTATCCTTTGATATTTACTAAATTTCCTTTGCCCTTTTTCCTTTTATTATACCTAGAAGGCAAAAACTTCAAGCTTATATCAATATACCTGGTTTTTTCAGGGCACCTGGGTGGCTCAGTTGGTTGAGCGTCAAACTTTGGCTCAGGTCATGATCTTGCAGTCGGTGGGTTTGAGCCCTGCATTGGGATCTGAGCTGACAGTTCAGAACCTCAAGCCTGCTTCAGATTCTGTGTCTCCCTCTCTCTCTCTGCCCTTCCCCTGCTTGTGCTGTCTTACTTTCTCTCTTCCTCTCAAAAATAAAAACACTAAAAAATTAAATATATATCTAAATATCTCTATCTATTTATCTATCTACCTATCTATCTATCTATATCTGGCTTTTCCTATCCTATTTTGAATTTTCTCTATTCTTAACCAGATATCTGACATTCTTATTCTTTCTCCAGTCTCAGCTAATGATCTCCTTATCTAGTTAAAATTAAATAAAATAAAGTCAAAGACCACCAGGTAAACAAGCTACAAATAAATCACATTGATCTCTTCTTACTTCTGTCTTCAGTGAATTCCACTGGGTACAATGACATTTCATGAATTTCCTCATCATCTTTGGCTAATGCCCTTTACTTCTTTTCCACTGTCCTTCCTCTCTACCCAGCTATTATTTGTTGGAGTTCTTCAGTAATCTCTTATGTGTATATTTCTGTCACACAATTCATACATCATCTTTAGATGACTGTGTTGACTCCTGTGATCCCAGCTGTCTCTAATCTTGGTCACTTTTCTCATTCTCAGATTTACACGTCTGACTTGCCACCAGATTATCTCAACTTGGATGGCTGTTGGGCATTTCATATTTACCAGATTCATAGATGATATTAATACCCTTTTCACAAATTTGCTTATTTCTTAGTCTTCCCAATCTCAGTGTGTAGTACCGCTAACCATGCTTATGACAAAAGGGAAAAAATGGCAGCTACATTTTTCAAAATCTGATCTCTTTCTAAATCTAAGTAGTCAATCAGTCTCCAAATTTGATCAGTTCTACTCCATATCTGTCTCTTTTGCTTCTCTCATTCTATCCCCACTATCACTAGAGCAATCCACATCAGAACCACCCCTACCCTGGAGTCTTGAAGTAACTTACTTTCTGGTCTCTCAACTCAATTATTAACCAATGCCAACTATTTCACACTGAAAGTAGGATAGCATTTTGAAATTCAAAATACATTATTGAATTCACTTAAATGTGTTTGCTTCATGTTTTCCTTAAGATAGTGTTCAGAAACTTTGCTATGATCCTTAATATCTGGCATGATTTTGTACGTTTGTTTATGCCCGGTATCCACTATAGCCACAGCCTTCAAGCTGTTTTTGTTCCAGCAATATGAAACTACATTTGTTTCTTGAAGACCAAATTCTGTCCTGCTTTAGAGCCTTTACAGTGCAACTTCTGCTCTCTTTCCTCTCTTTTCCATTGTATCACTTAATTCCTCTATTTCTTATAACTCAGCAAAAATGTTGCTACTCCAGGCTCATTCTATCACATAGGTGCTCCACAGCTCTCTGTATTTCTCTTATTTTGTTGATCATGCTAACATTACTAGTTTGTCTTCCAGATGGTCAATGCCTTGCTGGATAGGAGTGCATTTGTCTTATTCATTTCAGTACCTGGCATTTCTTAAAATAAAATATTGTTGAATGGTACATTTCTTGGAATGATGTCTAATTGCAATTTTGTTTACTTGGCATTTTTCTTTTCCATCATAAATTTGTGTGTGTGTGTGTGTGTGTGTGTGTGTGTAGTATAGTGTATTATTTAATTTTCCTTTTCCCACATATTAGAGTTGTGGCAAATGATGGTCTAATTTAGCTCCCTGAGTGAGGCCAAGTATACCCTCTTGCTTCTAATCATTTCCCCAATATTTACATTCATGGGAAAAACTTTTACAATGTCCATTTGATTTTTTAATTATTTAAAATACAATTCTTAGTAAGAAATTTATACTCATCTTTCTATATTTGTGTTGACTTGAACATACCAGGTATTAAATGGATTTTTGAGTAATTCAGTACTTGAAATTACATATCCTGATTGGTTTGCTAAATTATATTTCCTCAGCATGTGTAAACCCACTTTATACTACTAAATAAGAGAAAATGTAATGTTAAGGTAAATTCCACATAGCATGGGGTGGCTCAGTTGGTTAAGCCTCCGACTTTTGATTTTTAGCTCAGATCATGGTCTCATGGTTAGTGATTTGGACTCCTGTTGAGCTCTGTTTTGATGGTGCGGAGTCTGCTTGGGATCCACTCTCTGCCTGTCTTTCTGCTTCTCTCTTGCTTACACTCTCTCTCCTTCTTTCTCACTCTCAAAATAAATAAACTTAAAAAAAATCTACATGGCTTGGTGTATATTTAATTGCATGTGATAGCAAAACTTGACAATTTTTAATTCACCCGTACATCATCCTGGTGCTATGTATGTGGCCAATATGGTGTATCTAACCTGATGTCAGGTAGAACAGTGATATTAATAAGCACCTATAAAGCAAATGGGCCTCATATTTCCCACCTGTTTGGTTAGTTCATCTTTAAGTATATATAGATAAAAATATGTTTCCCCTAAGATATTATAAATTATTTTAAGGGTTATCTTTAGAACCATTTACCATAATATCTATTTTTTAATAAAAGGAATAAAAATATGCATTCTTATAGCACTGCTAATCCCTTAAACTTTAAATTGTTATTTTAATTTGATTAAATGGCAAATACATGGTATGATTTTTAGGACTATATATATATATATATATATATAAAACATTGAAATAAAAGTGTTGTTTTTTTCAGTAGAATGGCTTGGAAATAGAAGAGGAATAAAGAAGGGGGAGGAGGAAGAGGGAGGAGGAAGAGGGGAAGAAGAAAGAGAGGAGGGGAGGCTTGGGGACAAGAGAGGGGAGTGCCTGTCACATAACAGGTGCTGAAAATATGTTTAGCAAGTTAACTGTCCCTGCGCATATTTAATGTTCAGTAAATATTTGTTAAAATACTAAATGAGGGTGAGAATTCTGGTAAAGTCTCTCCTAACAAACTTACATTGCCTCTGGGACTATCCAAATTAAAGAAAAGTAAGTATGTATAGATTTAATATTTCTGGAAAATAAGGTATATTGGTTTTAAGTACAATAATTAGCTTATAAATATTTATACTACCAAAATGTAAAGTCAGTTAAAACTATTTTGAAATTTTTGCTCTAAAACCAGTGTATTAAATTTAAATAATTTATTAGTACTACTCTTATCAATTACATTACTTTCAACATTTTTGTGCACTCTTAAAATTTTGATAAATATTTAAATTAGCATTCAAACCCTTATCAATATCCAGTCATTTGTTACCACTTCAAGTTATTTAATGCACTATCTATAATATTATGTGTTTATATACCCTAATCTCAAAAACATAATATATACAATATATAATGTAAACAATATATACATATATATGTAATATATAGGTGAATTTATCCATACATGAGTTTGGATTATATTAAAAGAAACAATCTTTCAATGAATCTTGTAAGATTATTTAATGAACCTTCTGTCCATTTATCCTCACCTACTTCCTGTCTCTTCTTCCCAATTCATGAGAAAGTATTAACACTAAATATGTAAGAATCTCCTGAAACTTTGTACATTTCATCGGCACAAATGGATGCTCACAGAGTGTTACAATACGGTGATTTGATTTGAAAGTTCTTGTCAGCCCTTAAATCAGAATATAATCTCTAGAGATCTGGGGGACAAAGAGTTTAAATGGGCTTTTAGAAAGCTAAGGGAAAAAAAGCAGACACACACGCACATACACACACACAGGCACTTCTTTTGACCTTAGAAAAATCTTTGGAGGTTGCATAATGAAGTCTATTGTAAAATGAACAACAGTTAAAAGGGCATTTATGATCCCAAGTGACTTCTTTTGTGAAGGGGATTCCATTGTCTATTCTATATTAATCACCCTTTGATTTTCTCTCTACATAGAAGAGTACTTTTTATTCTGTGGAATTTTTATGCTTGAAATTGAACATTTAAAAAACATCTGGGCTTCAGATATATTTGAATTAATGTAAAACTGCTTTAAAAAAGGGAAATTGATGATGTGAAGACTGTTAATGAATAAAGACTATAGCTATCTTATATTTAACCAGATACTAGATTGGTGTATTTAGATAAGTCTTTGTTTCCCAGGCTGCCACCTATTGGATTTATACTAAATAGGATCTCATTTTCTGTATTTAGTCATGGAACTGCCTACAATCTATTAATACTGCTTTCTTCTTAAGGAATGTCTTCGGGTTCCCTAGAAAACAGACCTGAAACAGAACTTAGTGTTCATGTTTTATTTATTGTGTGATATGATCCCAGGTCAGGAGAAAGGGGAAAAGGAAGTAAAGCAGAGGAATCTTGGAAGCAAATATAAAGTGATAGGTTCCTGAGCTGTTAATTAGTGAAGCAGCATTGTTCTGAGGCTTTTTTTTTTTTAATATATGAAATTTATTGTCAGATGGTTTCCATACAACACCCAATGTTCATCCCAAAAGATGCCCTCTTCAATGCCCATCACCTCCCCTCCCCTCCCTCCCACCCCCCATCAACCCTCAGTTTGTTCTCAGTTTTTAAGAGTCTCTGATGCTTTGGCTCTCTCCCACTCTAACCTCTTTTTTTTTTTTCCTTCCCCTCCCCCATGGGTTTCTGTTAAATTTCTCAGGATCCACATAAGAGTGAAAACATATGGTATCTGTCTTTCTCTGTATGGCTTATTTCACTTAGCATCACACTCTCCACCTATCATAGTACCTTCTTGTTTTTAAGCAGTAATTTGGCTGGTGTGACCCACAACTTCAACTCTGAATGGTCTTGCCTTAGTTGGATTGTGTATACTGTGAATGGCCATTGACAGTTATTACTAAGCATGACACTAATTAACGGCCCCAAGCAATCTACTGCATTTCAGACGTATTACCCTTGCCCTGTTTTGTGATTAAAACCCTAGACCCATATTGCAATTCAGGGTAAATACCCCAGCCAATAATGTGACTCCTTTTACCTATGATTGCTGGAGTTCCAAGTAGTTAAATGGTAGCCTAGTAATTGCAACTCCCAGGCAGTGCAACTCTTAAGGTGTCTCTTTTCAGGAATGTTCACTTCTAGGAAACAGGACTTTTAATCCAGCACAACCTAATATTGTGGGACAAAATTGCAAATAGACATGTGAGTTTGTGGATGATGGGTTCTTCTCCCTTGATACTCTTTCCTAGATAGTATGGCACATAGCACCATACATATTCTGTATTCTAGATACTCCAGCCCCGTCTAGTGATATTCCAAAGATGAAATCTTAGCTGAGTCTTTGGCAGGACTTTCCATAATTCTATCAGGGATGCTGCTTCTGAAAAAGATGAGTGAATCCTGTGTCATGAGCAAACTTTCATGGTTTGCTTTATGTTATTACTCTAATTAAAAAGTTTGGGTCAGAGTAATCATAGGTAGTCTGAACTCTCCCATTTACTTTACACTAGCCTCATGTAAAGCTTTTTATCTGAAACTAATGCTCAAAATGTGTTTGCCCCATTTTGTCCTCGCTCTTCTAGTCCTTATTCCAACAAAAGAATCATTTTTCAAGGACTTCAGAACCTTCTCACAAATCTACCAAGAAAACAAAAATGGCACTGTTCTGTTTTTTCAAGAGTTTGCTATACATCGGTGATATTCATAATCTTAGGAATTAATTTCAAAATTCAACAAATATATTTTCCAACCCTGGAAATAAATTTGATGTTTTGTTTTTATTTTTATTTTTTTAATTCTAAAAATGATCCATATGTTTTCTGTTTCTTATATTCATCCTAACCCACATATTGCGTCATATCTGCTTAGACCAGCTAGGAATTTAAGTTTAATATTCTGGTTAAAAGTACTTGCATCTCAATATTTTCATTTTAATCAGAATCAAAGCCTTAAATTAGAAGTCATGAAGTAAGGATAATGGAACATTTGGGGGGCCCTGAACATTTCTCTTTCCTACTACATTTAAATAAAATATCTCTTTGTTTAGGTTTCTCCTAATGCCTACAAGTAAATTCAAATCTTTAGGTTTTTATAATCTGAAACCTTATACAGACTCCATCTGAATTAAATTAACTAATATGTTTGATACCATGAATAACTAATAGATTTCTAAAATCATGAATGGATAAGGAAATAGTATGTGTCTTTAAATGCTTTTCTTATCTATTATGCAGAGTAGCTATGAACTTAGTTTTACAAATATTAAAACTGCTGACTGCGTATTAATATTTATAGGGACTATTATGTTTGTCTTCTAAGAACTTATATTTTAAATAAGACAATCCCAGAAATCATTCAATTTTTATTTAATTACTTTGAACTTTTCTCCTGAGATTTGTGAAGCTTGAATATTTAATCAAAAGACGTATTTGAGGGATGCCCTGGATTCCTCAGTCAGTTAAGGTCAGACTCTTGGTTTTGACACGTTCCTGAAATCAAGCTCTGCATTGGGCTCCTGTGTGTAGGCTCTGTGCTGACCTAGCAGAGCCTGTTTGGGATTCTCCCTCTCTAGCTTTCTCTGTCTCTCCTCTGCTTGCACGCAGCATGCTCTCTCTCTATCTCTCTCTCAAAATAAATAAAAAACTTTAACAAAAAGGAAATATTTGAGACACTTTTGGGGAGAATACTTTCATAAGAAATAAAGTTGGGAATCTGTTGATAATATGGGACTTAATGAATAATTTATTAATTATAAGAAACTGCTTTGAAACAAGCAGTGCTGTTTCTAGAAATGTCATAGGGGCATTTAAGGATTATATACATTCATAGTGAAATAATATAAAAAATATTTTTCTGCCTTATTTAAGCAAATGCATACGACTTTAATTAAGCTGGAATAAATCAGAAAAAATACTTTAATTTTATGTTTTTAATGCTTGTTTATTTTGAGAGAGGGAGAGAGAGGCCATGTGTGAGCAAGTGGGGGAGACTCAGGGAGAGAGAGAATCCCAAGCAGGCTCTGTGCTGACATCACAGAGACCCACATGGGGCTCTATCTCACGAACCCATGAGATCATGACCTGAGCCAAAATCAAGAATGAGAAGCTTAGCTGACTGAGCCACCTGGGTGCCCCTATTTTATTTTCAAAAAAATTTCCCAATATTTCATACCTAACTCAGAAGTAACTTTGCATGCCTATTATGAAAAAGGAAATATCATATTCAAGATCCCAATGAAAAATATCAAATAATTACATAAGTATATAATCTGAATACTTGTAAGGTACAGAAAGAAACGGTGAAAAAAAAGCTCAGAAGTGCTCATTTCTGAACCTATGCTTTATTGAAGGGTTGTTTTCATTATGAAAAAGAAGTCAGTCTACTCCTTTGTTGGGGTGGCACACTGGGGCTAAGGAGATTTTATGCAAGCCTCTCAGTGTATCTGCAGGATTAACAGAGACTTAGGCAAAATTATGTTGATGGGAACATCCTAACTCTGTGCAGCAAATTAATGGTATTGATTTCAATTGTGTCTGATTTCTGTCTCGGGATTAACAATTTAGAGATAGGGTCCACGGTAACCATTAAATATAAATTCATAGCTCATTGCTCCCTGTATCTCTCTCTATTCCAACTGTACGATCGTGACTCCACTGATTCCTTAGAAAGTTATGTTAGCTCAGTTATTCCTATTGAACATAGGAAGCAGATAACTCAAGGACATCCTGGACTTATTTAATGGAGGTTAAATGAAGTATTCAGGGTTAGAGGAAAATACTCCATAGCATATGCCTTCTCTGCATATATCTAAACTACATGAATCAGGACATATCCAACATTTAGAATCCAAATTCTTGATTGCTTTATTAAATAGATAAACTGGACCACTTACATAAAAAGAAACCCCGTACTTCATGTGTAATTCTCCAAGATGTCAATTTCCCTTTTCATTTTACTATGAGTTCTGCTTGACCTCTGATAGAAATACAGTGAAAAATTCACTTTCCAATAAGGAACTATCTGTGGCTCCCTTACAAGACTTCTCTTTACCTGAAAGGCCTTAAATTTAACATTTCAACTCCAGTTCTGCTTAACTCATATACCCTTAATTTTAACTGACCATTTTTATACTTTCCATATTCTGAAGTATGAAATGGAAGAATCTGTTTTCCAAATTTAGCATACCTAGAATATATACTTCTTCCTACAGCAACCAATCCTGTGTTTGAAATATGCTTACTAATATTGAATGTTCGTGTCCCATGACTGTTTTTCCTCATGCAGTTCAAGTAAGAGGAAGAAAAACAGGTTTCCGTTTGTGCTTTGTTCTGAATGAATCGCTAGTGATCAAATGTTCAATTACAAAAGTACATCCTTGTGGTGGATTTGGTACCTGCCACCAAGTATGTCCTAGATCACTCTATAATCCTGGAGTGTCTCCTGACATTCTAAACAGCAGTTCATACTTCAGATATGGCTACTTCATGTGCTTTAGTTGTGTTTTTATTTGATTGATATTAAAAGATTTGCTAATATGCTTAGCATAATACATGGATATCCAGTTACAGAATTAGTAGTCTGCTAAATAATGATATGTGTTATAAAACCGAGATCTCTTTGCTGAGGTGAGTAGCGTAGGTGAATTGTTTAAAATATTTAGAAATCCTCCTTATCCCTGAATGAGCAGACCTTAAGCAACTTGCAAGCCATTTAACAGGCAACTTTAGGAATGCAACCCAAGGCTGGATAATTACCTGCTTTTGTGTTCAACATTGGACCTAAGTATTGGTGGCTTGATATTGATCCCAAGGAAAAGAATATTCTGCCTATAGAATATTTTTTCCTTTTCTTAAAATAAACCATTAAGTTTTGATATGAACACATACCATTGCAGAAATTAAGTATGTCTCTCGTTATCTCCATGAGTCATAGCAAGAGCAGAAGAGAAGAAAGTCCTCAATAAAGCAATGATCTTGATTCATTCCTATAAATAAATTAAAAATGCATATTATATATGTGTATATGCCTATATATTATTTCTTTCTGAAAACTGAAGTTGTATTTAAGAAATATTGCAAGGGATCTCCAGAGTCCTGGTGACATTACCTGACCTGGCCAATGACTGCATATTTTACCTGAAGCAAGATGTTTAGACTATGTGGGATTCAATTTCCATTTCAGTAAGATTGTAGCAGAGGAAGGCATGGGTTTATAAGGTCACCCAGGTTCTAGTATTCTTTGATTCTCCTTATCTTCAGTTTAAAACTAAAATTTTCTTTTAAAACTTCGTGCTGTCTGTAGATTATCGCCCATGACTAAAACTCTGAGAAAAATAAAGCTTGAAAAGCTGAAGTTCCTTGATAGCTTTGAAAGTGTTTGCTTCTTGGAAAGTTGTATTTCCAGAAATATACAGCAGGAAACTATTGTCCTTTAGTCCTGCCTTAAAGCAAGATAACACTTTGCCACTCAAGGAGGTACGGACATTAAGTATGATGGCATGTGATTTTTCTTATCAAATGCTGTTCGTATCCTCAATGACAAATGGAAATTTTATATGATCATACTTTAAAGTAGCTGGCTTTTTTGTGTGTGTGTATGACCACAGACTCTGCGTGTGTCTTGTTTGTATCCATATGTACTTGCAATTTATGAGATTATATTTACTAAACATTATCATATAGTGGATCAGTCAGGAGTAAAAAAATTAAAATTCACTAATAAAGAAAAATACCCCCACTATGGCCTATAATTACAAATTTTTCTTGACACATGTTACTTTGTACTTAACAATGTTAAAGGGAGTCATAGCAGTTTTCTTCAGAGAGCCTTAGTATTTATGGATGGTGAGTGGAAGGAAATAAGCACTGCCAGCATCACTTCTTTCTTTACCTTTTGGTACCTTTTTGTCACTGGAAATAGCTGCCAGCGTCACTTCTTTCTTTGCCTTTTGTTACTGACATAATTGCAGGATTTCCTTTACCCTTAACAGTGCACATATGTGATAGGCATGATGCAGGAAGGGCTAGAGGATTTATAACACACTATGTAGATTACGGGACACCTGGGTGGCCCAGGCAGTTGACCATGGGGCTCTTGGTGTTGACTCATGGTTCACGAGTTTGAGCCCCGCGTCAGGCTCTGTGCTGACAGCGCAGAGCATGCTTGGGATTCTCTCTCTCCTTCCCTCTCTGTCCCTCCCCTGCTCACTCACTCACTCACTCACTCTCTCTCAAAATAAATAAATAAACATTAAAAAGAGAAGAAAACACAGCACAGTAGAGTATAGTACTATATGTTAAAGATGGGGTTGTTTGGCACATTGAAATTACCTTCTTATCCAGATGCTGTATTTCTGCCTAGAGATACAATCTAAGTAGAATATAATAATTTCATAAGAAATAAAGTGAAGGCGGAAATCAAATGGACATTTAAGTGTCAAGCAACTGGGTTAAGAACACATTCATACATCTGTATACTTCATAATGAATTATGAGTTATTTAAGCATTCAGCCTTGATAAATAAATATTTAGAACATTTTTTATATTTAAAATGACAGAGTGCTTTACCCTTTGTAAATAAGTCTATGTATATAAATTTTAAAGACTTACCTCTGTCAATTTGCTGTTACATTATTCTAATATAAACTTTCCATGATTGTCATAACACAATGTTATTTTTTGTAGATATTTTAAAAGATTCTTTCTAAAGAAAGACTTGAGAGAAAACTTTATCTACTTGAAGAGATGTCATTTGCAATTATAACTTTGATGTTAAAATTTTTAATGATTTCATTTTGTAAAGACAACCATTAACATAGTGAAACAAATTTGCATTTTATTGTTAGCAGGAAAATGTAAGCGATAAAATAGTATGAATATTATGCTTGAGTTTTTTTAAATATTTGATATTCACACACTGGCACACCAACCAAGAATATTATTGTAATTTTTCTGATTATATTTTACCAACTTTTTAATTTTTTGCTTCATAATTTTCATTTCTAATATTATATAATGCACACATTTAAAAATGAGTATTTATTCAAATTACTAGGTCAAATGTTAAAATGTCATATTTAACACCATAAAAGAAATCACTATGATTCTACTTGGTGAGTTGCTTTAAATCTTCAAATCTTTTTAAAAAAATTTTTTAAATTTAAATTCAAGTTAGTTAACATATAGTGTAGTATTGATTTCAGGAGTGGAAAGAATTTAGTGATTCATCACTTAAATAGAACACCCAGTGCTTCTCCCAACAAGTGCCCTCCTTAATGTCCATCACCTATTTAGCCCATCCCCCCACCAACCTCCCGTCTAGCAACCCTCAGTTTGTTCTCCATATTTAAGAGTCTCTTATGGTGGGTCACTGGGTGGCTTAGTCAGTTAAGCATCAGGTTCTTGATTTCAGCTCAGATCATGATCTCAGGGTTCATGAGCTCGAGCCCCATGTCTGAGCTTCCTTGGGATTCTCTCTCTTGCTCTCTCTCTACCTCTCCTCCTCTCTCTCTCTCTCTCTCTCAAAATTAATAAACATTTAAAAACAAAAGTCCATTATGGTTTGCCTCTCTCTCCATTTTTATCTTATTTTATTTTTCCTTCCCTTAAATATCAGTTTATTGCTTCAGATCTTCAAATCTCCAATCAACTTCTAAGAGTGAGGGAATGTTCAATTCCTAGTTCCAGCATTGTTGATGATATTCTTATTTGATAGGACAGTATTTTTTACTTTCTATTGGGCTAGCTACATATACTAGCATGAATTATACAAACTCCAAAGTTATACTATTTTATGTTAATATCATATCCTAGTGTTATATAATCATGCATCTAGCATTGTATTACCTATTTTAATCATGACTTAAAAGTTTATGGTTGCAATACAGGCATACCTCAGAGACATTGCAGATTCAGTAAGACTATAGCAAAAAGTGGATATTGGGAGAAAGCAAGTCAAATGAATTTTTTGGTTTCCCAGTGCATATAAAAGTTATGTTTAGGGGCGCCTGGGTGGCGCAGTCGGTTGAGCGTCCGACTTCAGCCAGGTCACGATCTCGCGGTCCGTGAGTTCGAGCCCCGCGTCAGGCTCTGGGCTGATGGCTCAGAGCCTGGAGCCTGTTTCCGATTCTGTGTCTCCCTCTCTCTCTGCTCCTCCCCCGTTCATGCTCTGTCTCTCTCTGTCCCAAAAATAAATAAACGTTGAAAAAAAAATTAAAAAAAAAAAGTTATGTTTATACCAAACCATAGTCTAAGAAGTGTGCAATAGAATTATATCTAAAAAATATATATACATGTCTTAATTATTGCTAAAAATGCTAACCATCATCTTACTCTTCATAAATATCAGTGCTTGATATTTTGTCATGAATCCCCTGAAAGTTTAATACTGTCCTGAAAATATTACATCTCATTCTGTTTATGATTGTCAGTAATGCATATAACACAAAGTTTTTCTAACTATACCAAAGGACAGTTTATTATTGATACAAATAATTTTTATTGCTATTAGCAATGTGATTATTGAAAATGGAAGAAAGGGACCCATGCTAAAAGTGTTACAAGTACATAGATTAGAAAACTAAACTCTTTAATTACCACAATGACTTTTTTACTATATGTCATTTTTAGTATAAAACTATATCATATGTTGTGTCAAAATGAAACAAACATTTTGAATTGCACCAATTTCCATAATATCTGTTTTTGTCCAGTGGCATTTATGTTTATGCAAGATTTTGAAATAAATACAGCGAAGTAAACAGGAATTCTCTTAAAATGTGATTCTTAAATAATTCGGATCAAAATTCTCATTCATAATACTGATTGTACTTGGAACTTGGAATCTTGCCTATTGCTACTTTTTAATAAGTCTATACTTTGTTACATATATATCTTGCATTCATTGTCAGCCATGAGACATAATGTTTTGTGTCTTGAAAACTCTCCTCAATAAAGAGGTCATGATACTTTTGAAAAATATTGTTTGGTTAAGTATAGCCTAAATCCCTAGAATTGGAGAAATAAAACTAATTTATAACCATACTGTCACACAAAGAGAAAGGGTATCCATATGTGACTTGAAATGTATCTGAACATATAAAGGCATTGGCATTTTATGGAAAAAAAAAATTGGTCCATATGGATAATGACAAAATCCAGATGAAGTCTGAGGTAAGTTACATTCCTCAAATATATGTCCTTCTAACTCCTAGTATTTATTGTGATATGATTCATGTGAATCAGAAGAAGAAATTAAGGGTAACATTATACCTGAGGGAAACTGACATGTACCAATTTCCTACACCTATAAATAATGGGAGTGAAATCCACAATAAAATTAAGCTTCCTGATCATATTATGTATGTTGTAGTTCATTGTCTTCTCATGTGCCTCTGTTCCTACAAGTGGATTGTAATTCTGTGAAGGCTTAGGATCTTTCAAAATTTTTTTGATTAATTGGAGCAACAAGTAGAAAGATAAGACAAGATTATATGAAGAAGGTCAGAAACAGAGTTAAGAACTGAGCCTTAAGTCATAAAATTCACAATGGATTTGGGCTGAAAGGAGCCTGATTTTATATTCTATAGCTATCTACTTATCCTGCAGGTCCAGAGAGAGGAAGTTGTTCATTATAAAATTATGCATCCCAACTGTTGAATATTTGGAAATTACAAAAATTCAGATAAATTAAAAGCATACACAAACAATGCAGAAGACTGAATATATTTTTCATGCTCCCTGACTTAAGTTACTTTGGTAAACATTCCCTGAATATACCATTCACTATAGATTTTAACATATATGAATGGTATTGTAATAGTCGCTGTATGGTAGCTACAATTGTGGCAAGCATAGCATAATGTATAAACGTGTTGAATCACTGTACTGTATACCTGAAACTAATGTTACATTGTGTGTCACCTATATTTCAGTTAAAAATATGCTTATTTTTCATCATACGGTTGTAAGAATGCCTGCTACATGCTTAATATCTATATGGAGTTATTGGAGTTATCCTTTGTACTTCTAAAACCCTATCACTAGTTCAAATATTTAAATTGTTTCCAACTTAATCATATGCAATTATGATCATCTACATGTGAAACTATGTTTTAATTCAGACATCAATTGCTTATTAAAGAAACCTTCCACTCAATAAAAGGTTGGGATAATTTACTTTCATAATCTGAATATAATCCATGACCAAATAATCAACTGCAATTTTCAAATCCAAGAGAAATCCCTGCATGTATACTTGAAAACTTCAATGAGAAAATCCATAGCAGTATTGTTTATAAGAGCAAAAGTCAGAAACAATAAAAAATACCCTTTATCCAGTGAATGTATAATAATTCCGTAAAATGGGATATTATAAACAGGAAAAGAAAGAAACCATAGTTATGTACAGAAATAAGCATACAATTCTGAGTGGAAAAAAAATGTATGGCTTAGAAGATTATTGTATCATTCATGGTAGTAACAAGAAACAGAAAGCATTCTCAAGTGAAAATCATTCCAGGCAGATGTATATGGGAAACTGGGGAAGAGGGCATTTTAATGGGCAACATGATAACTTGGCAAGTAGTGGGTACCAGGTGGATACTGCTCCTGGGGACAGAGTCTCTGCCACCTGTATTCAATACCCACTAGAAGCTGCTGTCTTGAAATCTAGTGATAAGTCTCAACATTTTTGTAATTAAATAAAGTGGTAGTTTAAACTATAGCTAGCCTAACATTTTTTGATTGATTTAAAGAAACATATTTTAGAAGGTACATTACAGGGGCACCTGGGTGGCTTAGTCAGTTAAGCATCCAACTTTGATTTCTGCTCAGGTCTTGATCTCACAGTTGCACTGTTCCCCACCCCCACCCTCCCCACACACACAGTGCTGAGCATGGAGCCTGCTTGAGATTGTCTCTCCTCCCTTTGTCCCTCTACTGCTCACATGCACAAGCACACACAGTCTATCTCAAAAAAAAAAAAAAAAATGCATATTACAAAAATTGCAAAGACTGCTTTGGAAGGAAGTAAATATTTTCTACCTAGAATGTAGAATGTTAAGTATTTTAAAATAATTACATGAATTTTTTCTTTTTTTTCTATGAAAAAAAGAATTGTTTTACAGATGTGGAACATGAAGGCTTGAAATAAAGAACTGAGCTGTTCCTATTATATTTGACAAGCAGTGAGATTTAAATTCAGGGTTTGTTGGGGTGCTTGGGTGGCTCAGTTGGTTGAGCCTCCGACTCTTAATTTCCGCTCAGATCATGATGTCACAGTTCTTGGGATCAAGCCCTGCCTTGGGCTTTGCGCTGACA
This sequence comes from Herpailurus yagouaroundi, assembly GCF_014898765.1. Classification (NCBI taxonomy): domain Eukaryota; kingdom Metazoa; phylum Chordata; class Mammalia; order Carnivora; family Felidae; genus Herpailurus; species Herpailurus yagouaroundi. The sequence continues at coordinate 1,468,044 of NW_024412440.1, read as the reverse complement.
GCACGGAGCCTGCTTGGTATTCTTTCTCTCTCAATCCCTCTCTCTCACTGGTTCTCCCCGACTCTCTCTAAATAAATAAATAAACATAAAAAAATAAATTGAGGGTTTTTTTCGTTATGACAACAGTATTCAGACCGCAATACCGCCATCAGCAAAATTTAAGAAACAATCTTAAATTCACAGTATTTAAGCCAACTTCTGGCCTTTAAAATTATTCTTAGTACATTATTTTGATAAACACACCCATATTCAGAGGTGATCAAATTCATTTATTTTCATGCTATATCTTAGTCATTCATTTGTGCAAGTAACTCATAGTTTTTGTAAACCTAACAAAAAATAAGGAATTCAAAAGGAAGCAATGAAATCAAAACTGTGATTGTATGTGTCAATGTAACTGTGCTATATACATAGCTTATAGTCTCATAAAAAATGGTATTTTTATAATAAATATCTTTTAATTAATATAGTTCAAGAAATATTCTTTTTTTTAATATATGAAATTTATTGTCAAATTGGTTTCCATACAACACCCAGTGCTCATCCCAAAAGGTGCCCTCCTCAATACCCATCACCCACCCTCTCCTCCCTCCCACCCCCCATCAACCCTCAGTTTGCTCTCAGTTCTCAACAGTCTCTTATGCTTTGGCTCTCTCCCACTCTAACCTCTTTTTTTTTTTTTTCCTTCCCCTCCCCCATGGGTTCCTGTTAAGTTTCTCAGGATCCACATAAGAGTGAAACCATATGGTATCTGTCTTTCTCTGTATGGCTTATTTCACTTAGCATCACACTCTCCAGTTCCATTCACATTGCTACAAAGGGCCATATTTCATCCTTTCTCATTGCCACGTAGTACTCCATTGTGTATATAAACCACAATTTCTTTATCCATTCATCAGTTGATGGAAATATTCTTTTCTACTTCATCATTCTACACTTTTTAATCTTTCTTTAAAGATGAAGACGTGTACTCAAATTGCAGACCACTGGTAGGAACAGCAAATGAATCAGTCATTATTTAGCAGTTAAATTAATTTCCTCAGTATGGTTGTTAATCTTTACTCATCCCCAATCCATAGTCTGTAGATTTGTGCTTTCTAAATTTACATATAACCAATGATTCAGTTATATGTGTGGTGTTACTTCTGAGGGCTGTGAACAACCAGCCTAGATTTATCTGTGCATGGGACTGTAGTTTCTGGGATAATGATTCAGATAAGAATTTTCAGTTATGGGTGCCTGGGTGGCTTAGGTAATGGTCTCACAGTTCCCAAGTTCGAGTCCCGTGTAGGGTTCTGTGCTGACAGCTCAGAACCTGAAGCCTGTTTCAGATTCTTGTGTCTCCCTCTCTGTCTCTGTCCCTTCCCTCTGCTCATGCTCTGTGTCTCTCTCTCTCAAAAATACATAAACATTTTAAAAAATTTAAAAAAATGAATTTTCAATTAGTCAATGAACTTTTAGAATGTTTTGCCACAGGAAATCTGATTCTTCTAATTCAATAGATTCCACTTTACTTTGATCAGGTTAGTGAGTGAAGAATATCTGCTTTACCTTTTCACAAATAAGGATACTTTAGAATGGTTACTTAGTTGGCTTAAATAAATATTCTTATTTATAGTTCTGCTGAAAATTAAGTCTTTTCCCTGGTCATAACCCCCAAAGGAAAAAGCCCTAAAAATGGTCTCTACTTCAAAACCGACAGTGAAGAAATGCCTTTAAATATATTTATATAACCACTGTAAATTATACACATATGTATATGTGAATATATATCCATATATTCACACATGTATTCTTTAATGTATATATATTCTTTATTCAGTATGTTCATTTACTCCTTTCTGAGTCCTCTTAAATGCATATTCGTAACTCATGCTTCTTGATTTATATTTATTCATTATTCAGCATTTTCACAAACATATACTATGATGTAAAAATATGTTAAGCATACACCAGTGTCATGAACTGTGCTAACTATTAAAGATACTGAGGGGCGCCTGGGTGGCTCAGCTGGTTGGGCATCCAACTTTGGCTCAGGTCATGGTCTCACAGTTCGTGAGTTTGGGCCCTGCGTTGGGGTCTGTGCTGACAGCCCAGAGCCTGGAGCCTGCTTTGGATTCTGGGTCTCCTTCTCTCTCTGCCTCTCCCCGTCTCACATTCTCTCTCTCTGTCTCTCTCTCTCTCTCTCTCTCTCTCTCAAAAATAAACATTAAAAAAAATAAATAAAAATACTGAGGTGAGTGAAAAACTTTTGTATGTAATATGGCAGGCAGATAAACAATCACAATGGTGGCTTGCAAGTTCTATGTTGGACGCATAGCATAGGTAAAATGGATGCAGAAAAAAAGTCTTTTCTGATTTTTTAAAACTAAATGCTACTCCTACATTTTAGGTTTTTCTTAATTAATGACACAAAACAACAACCATTTATTATACCCAGTTTTTGCAGGACAGAAATCTGGACATGGCCTAGATGGATTCTCTGCCTGGGGCCTCATGTGCTGAAATCAAATTGTTGGCAAAACTGTACTCTCATCTGGAGATAAGTATACTCTTCCAAGATTATTCAGGTTGTTAACAAAATTAATACTTTGTGGTCGTAGTTCTGAGGTCCCATTATTTTTACTGACTACTGGCTGGGAGTTGTTCTCAGTTCCTAGTGGCTCCACTCAGGTCCTAGCCAAGGATCATGGCCTTTTTACAAGGTCCCAGCTAACTTCAAAGACAGCGGGAGAATCCCTGCTACAAGTCAATGTTATGAAAATTACCTAATCATGAAAAGACTTCCTCATCGCCTTTGTCACATACTATATAAGTAAATGTATCCAATCATGAAAGAGACTTCCCCATCACCATGTCATATACTATAACTAAGTGAGGGAAATAACAATCCCATCATATTCATACGTTCCACAAACTCAAGAGGGGAGAATTATACATGTATTTAAATGTATCAGCATATTGCTTTCTGATTTTTAAAAATGTACTCTGCTTAGGGCCCCTGGGAGGCTCAGTTAAGTGTCTGACTTCAGCTCAGGTCATGATCTCATGTTTCCTGAGTTCAAGCCCTGAACTGGCCTCTGCACTGACAGTGCAAAGCCTGCTTAGGATTCTCTCTCTCTCTCTCTCTCTCTCTCTGCTTCTTCCCCGCTTGAGCTCTCTCATTCTCTCTCTCAAAAGTTAGTAAACTTTATTAAAAAATAAAATAAAATGAAAATGTACTCCACTTCTATTGATTTTTTGTTCTGTTTATCATTTTAATATTCATTTATTTAGTATATATTTAAATAGATAAGATAAATTGGAAAAATATACCATGGCAAGTAAAAGAAATGATCATATCAGTTTTTTCTTTAAATTTATTTTTTGTTTGTTTACTTAAGAAATTCTTCTCTCCATCCACCTCTACTTAATATTATGTAACATTTTCTCATAATATGTTTTGGGTTTCGCTGTCACATTTAAATATTATTCAGTTTGTTTTGTTTATAGTGTGTGGGAAGGGTTAACATTTTACCATGTAGATAATTCGTTTTTCTTCTCTCATTTATTGAATAATCATTTTTTCCTATTTTTCTGTAATTTTAGCACTCTCCTAAAAAAGATCTGTGTGTGACCTACCTATTTTTTTTCACTCCTCTGTATCTCCACTCCTTTACTAATAACATATCTTCATTGACACAGCCTTGTAAAAAACAATATCTAATAGACGTGTCCACAACCATATCTTTATTTTTCAGAGTAATGAGCTAACTACAACAGAATTGGCATCTTAGTACTATTGCCTGCTTTTCCATAATGTTGTCCTCTCCGTTTATTAAGCCTCCTTTAATGTACTTTAATACCCAATTAATACTTCTTTACGTAAATTCTTTGTACATATTTATGATTATTTCTGCTAGATCTGTTTTGTACAATGTTCTCTGAAAATTAGTATGCATTTTCGACAAATATATTCTACAACTGAAGCAAAGAAATCAATCCATTAAAATGCTGTGATAATAATCCTGTTAGAAATAGCGATGGACTTAAGTATTATCAATAGAGATTTAAAAAAAATAAAAGACTGTTTTCAAACCAAACATCTTCTTTTCCAAAATTTTCTTTCACTTCTCAATATTATTAATTCTAGATTTTTCTTAACAAATCTTGACAACTCAATTTTTCAGATTTATTAACAATGAATGAAAAGGTGACATATGAAAATGTCAGCATACTTGTGTATGTTTGCATAATTGATATATCATAAAATCAGAATGTGTATAAAACTTACAAAAATTTAATTAAATGTTCCTAAGTAGTTAATAATACAAATAAATATAGAGAACATTATGCATAACACTGGAAAATTTATGGCAGGTCAGAAACTAGCAGAGATAAAACTTTTTTTCATTAAGGCATTAGGCTTTATTTTATTTGTTTATTTAAAAAAGTTTTTTAAAATTTACTTATTTATTTGGGGAATAAATTTATTTATTTATTTATTTATGTGGGAAAGAGCATGAGCAGGGGAGGGACAGAGAAAGAGGGAGAGAGAGAATCCCAAGCATGTTCTGCAGTGACAGTGCATAGCCGGATGCAGGGCTCGAACTGACAAACCGCAAGATCATGACCTGAGCTGAGGTCAGATGCTTAACTTACTGAGCCACCCAGGCACACCTAGACATTAAGTTTTAGAATGATAAGCCTCGTTATTTCTTTTAGTTGGTTAAGTCCCCCAAAGGAACATGATAACTTGTATTTTTATTGTGCTAGACTACAGTCAGGCAAACTTAACCTGGACAGAGGTATTGGAAGCTGCAGAGTGATCTGTGGACATTTACTCAAATATCTTAACTTCTAAAGGTTTGCTCCTACCATAGTTTATAAACCTCTATAATAGTTTATGTTATATAAAATATATTGCATGACTAACTACAAATATGTTTTTAGATAGATGATAGATAGATAGATGATAGATAGATAGATAGATAGATAGATGATAGTGCATTAGGCTAGGAGTAGAATAAGATCCAGAAACGTGGTAACAGTAACCACTATAATACTAATATGATGGAGGCACCTGGGTCGCTCAGTCTGCTAAGCGTCTGACTCTTGATTTTGGCTTAAGTCATGTCCAGCTCTGCTCTGGGGTAGAGTCTGCTCTAGATTCTCCCTCTCCTTCTCTACCCCTCCCCTGCTTGTGCTCTCTCTACTTCTCTCAAAGGAAATAAATAAACATTAAAAAAAAAAAGATGATGATGATTGTAATAATAATAGCAATTGTGTCTATCCGATTGAGTGTGTAGCACATGTAAAATACTGTTCAAAGTGTTTTGCATAATTGATATGTCTACAATATAAAAATGGCTGAATATAATATCTTGGCATTTTTTCCCCTCAAAATAATGTGCATCATTTTATTCACACTCTTTACACAAAGAGAACAAATAAAGTCAAAGATGCAGGGTGATTGAGTTAAGGTCTCACAGTATAATTTACTTGCTCAAATTATGTGCTTTCTGGCCAAAAGACTGTTATTTCAGTTCTAATTTTCACAAATGTATTGGAGCTAAAATAATCTATATCTTACTGAATTTTAGAATTTTTAAGGTAACATAATGATAAAATTTATAATATATAACAAAATGTAGGAAATCAACATTTATTTTATTATATTTTAACCTATAATTAAATAATATACCATCCATATGTTACTGGATTAAATACAAAATATTATACTGTATATAAATAATAATGTATTGGTCCATCATAAACACAGCAGTATACTTATTAACATATAAGTATGTAAATAGGGAGGTGTATGGTATATTCATGACATAGGTCATAGTGTGTTATCTGATATTATATATTAATTACCATCAATATTAACCAGAGTTGAAATGTAATCTTTGTAACTAATAACATCTGCTATTTTTATATGACATTATAACTCCCAAGAAATATAACATGCATTTTAAACTTCCTTTTATTTACTATTTTCTATCGTTAACATGAGAGAGATTAATTATATTGCCTTTGAAGATATTTTTTGCTATTAAATTTGGTGGAATTTTTTTTTATGCAGAATGTAACACATGTTTTTATTTGTCTTTACATCCAGGAGTTTTAAAGTTTTCTATTTACTTTCATTTAAATTTTGAAATAAAAATTTCTATTTAAGTAACTTTTTAAAAAATTTAATTTTTGTTATAAATAATGGCTACTACATTTGACATTTACACTATTTTCTGGAAAAATTATGTGAAAAATTGTCTTAGCTATTCATAAATCACTGTATTTTTAATATTTCTACTTTTGCTTATTTACCTTGAGGAATATGTTATGAATCTAGCATTCTATGTTGAGACTTTTGGTCATACTGTATAATTTTGAGTCAATGAAAATATAAATTTCCAATTCACTTGTGCATTATTAAGGCTGACTTTTTAACCTCTAAAATGTGGTAAGGGATTAACTTTTTGACGGAGAAATATAGTTCATGTCTCAAAGGCTTAATCTTCTATCCTGAACTTATTTTTATTCAAGGCAACTAGGCAAAATCTCAATGTTCTTTTCATGAGCTGTCTATCATTTGCATTACATGAATAGATAAATAAACATAAATCTGGAAGAATGTACAAAAATCAATTAACCAAACAAATCATGCATAGAACCCAAAAGATGTAAATTCTAAATGTTAAAAATGTTTTCAACCAAAAATTCTAGCAGTTAGCTAACATAATGATTATTTTTTGTAATTTAATATAATTTATTTTTATTATGACCTTTTAACCTGAAAGTCAATTTGAGTAACAAGGAAGATAAATGTAAGCATTCCAGTTCATAATTATTCTTTAGTTTTTAGAAGCAAAAAGTCTAAGACTTTCTTAGATCAGTGTTTATACTAATACATAGCTCAACCTTCTCAAATATAATGAAACATCACTTTAAAATAAGTATAAATTGAATAGTGTTTGCTTATTCAGTTAAAAAATAACTTTTAAAACTATAAAACACCTGTACATTTGAAACTATTTAATACAATAGAATGATTCCTAATAAAAAGGTAGAGTGTTGGCCATTCGAATCTTTATTAATAAAATAAATTATTTACCATAATTTTCTTACAGAATGATATTAAACTAGAAATTTTGATTGCTCTAGAATTTAATATCAATATACTAATTTATGTGGTAAATACACCTTTGCTTTTGTACTATGACCTTGTCTCAGACTTTTAGTTGTTAAACTTTACAAATGAATGGATTAAGGAAAATCAACTCCAATGTCAAAATACTTAGCTGTTTCCCCATTTAGCAAACAGTGACTATAGATCAGTCTGTAGAGGAGGCAATTTTAATATTTAAGACTTTCTTGAGCCTTCTCTTCAGTACTTTCTTGGTCTGATTATCTCCAGCATGACTACAAGTTTAACTATCATATACTGTATGAATCAGGGTCTTGAATAAATATGTTTTATTTTAACTCTCCTCTAAGATACTTGCTTAGCAATTAGGAAGTGGCCTCTGCCTCCAGCTGAGTTACAGAGGTTGTTAAGTGGCCATGAATCTAGTAAGTTGCCAACAAAAATTCCCAATACGCTCTTGAGAATTTGCTCCTTCGCTGAACTGGGATTTGAGTTTCTGAATAATACAGTAAGCTCTCAGTTCAATAAATTATTAATAGGGACATCTTATTAATAATAAGAATATCTTGTATTTGAGACCTCTTTCAGCCAACATAGAAATAAATTCCCACTAAGAAAAGAAAAGAAGAAAAGAAAAGAAAAGAAAAAGAAAAGAAAAGAAAAGAAAAAGGAAAAGAAAGTTTCCATAGATATGTCTTCCATTTTACTTCATTTGACCTTTGCAACCTTTCATAGAAGACCTTTCATTTCCCTTTAACACGATGATCAAACTAACCAGTTTTAATGACTGAAACTAATTTCTTTATATTGTTGTCCTATCCCCTTCTTCGTTGCTTCCTTGGGATTAACAGATTCATTTCATTCTTTATCATGCAATATTCATTTCTTCCAGTCATCATTATGTTCAAGGTCCACTGTTGAAGATCTTGGAACATCACCTGACAGATTAACACCATTGCAAGTTCTAAGCCAAGTCCTTAGGTGGAGGCAAAACTACCAGAGTCAAGAGAAATAGGCTTTTGAACCTGTGACTCATTTATTTGAATGTTTTCAATTTCGTTGTTTGTGTGCTGCCGATATTATTTATTCTAGATTTGTAACCATTTGTTCACACTTGCTTGTTTGTTTGTTTTTCAAATCTCTGCCATAGACACTTGCCTGTTTTAATACATTTGTGTTTTATCTACCCTTACCTTAGCCTTTATATATGCTCAGTTTTTCTTGTTGCCTATCTCAAGTCCATGTATCACTGCCTGGTTCTCTTTGATATTAATTTAGCATGATTCAAGCTGTGCAATAATTTGTCCAAGGCTTATGTCAACAACTGTTGATCTACATGATTTCAGATGCCTTTGATACCATTTTTGAATAATTTACTTAGTGATTCAGTTGTTCCAATTCCAGGAGTAATTGCTGGCCCAAACTTTACCAAATGACTATTAAGACTGCACCTCAGCTCAGGTCATGATCTCCCAGTTCATGGGGTCCAACCCTGCATTCGGCTCTGTGCTGTCTGTCTGTCTCTCTCTCAAAAGTAAATAAACGTTAAAAAAAAAAAAAAAAGACTGCATCTCATGAGTTTTATGTGTGTTTCTATTATCGGAGACCTTCTCTGATATTCTTTCCAGCCTCAGTGGAACTATTTTTTCTGTTTATTAAATTGTATGTTATCATATATTGTTGTGGATGTACAGATATGGAAATGTTGTTTCCATTTCTATTTAAGTACTCATACTCGAGGAAGTGGGAATTAAGCTCTACATCCTAGGGATGGGATTATTATGTAATATATGGACTTGTGTTAAACACCTCAGAAACTAATATATCTTTTGGGAGAGATACTTTGAAGCTATGCAAATATGTTTCTTCTAAAATATTTCTTCACAAATTTATCATTCATCATTGGTCTTGCCTACAGCAACTATCATTGTGCTATTCTAATGGTGATTTTCTACTTCCCACATTCCTTCCCTGTTTATTATTTGAAATTTTTCTGTAAGAAAGATTTGGTTTTTACCCAGTTATTTAAATCAGATGTGTTTATGGTTATTGTATTAGTTTTCTATTAATATCTAAAAAATATTGCACAAATTTAGCAGCTTAAAACAATACTCATTTATTATATCACAGTTTCCATGTGTTAGAAGTCTGGGCACAGCACAACTCAGCTGGTTCCTCTACTCTGAGACTCACAAGCTAGAAAACAAGGTGTATACAGGGCTGAATTCCTTTCTAGAGTCACTTCCAAGCCACTCAGATTGTTAGCAGGATTCAGGTACCTGTGGTTATAGAGCTAAAGTTTACTTGTTGGATGCTGTTGGGCCTTATTCTCAGCTTCTAGAAGCTGCTTGCATTCTTTGACTCATAGTCTATTTCTGAACCAGCAATGGTGATACAGCCCTTCTCACGCTTTGAATCTCTCCTCCTCTGGTCCATCTCCTCTGTTCCATCTCCCCATGCCACCTGCTCTGGTGCATCTTTCGACAGAGCCTAGCTGGAGAGAACTTATCTCTGCTTTTAAGGGCTCATGTGACTCGATTGGGCCCATCTGGAGAGTTGAGGATAATATCCTTATTTCAGGTTTCATAACTTTCATTATATTTTCAAAGTTATTTATCCTATGTAACAATCTATTCCAAGCAACAAAGATCAAGAGAGGCCAAATCCTCTCTATCACATATATTATTTTCATTGATTTATAAGCAAATAATTTGGGTTTGTGTTTTGTTGCTCACATTCTTCTAGCTTTGATTGTTGGGGGCTCTTTCCGGTTGGTTCTTATATCCATGCCACTCCTCCTTGTGTTTTTAAAGCACTTTCTTACTTTATGGCACACTACTGAATGTCCCAGGCTTGTATAATATTTTCCCTGCCCCAGCTCTATGGTAAGCAGTTTCTGTAAGGACCCCTGGTTTCTTTTATTCTGAATTGCTTAACACATCCTCAACAAACAAATGCAAAATATAACAACAACACAACTAAAAAACCCAGTCAAACATGAAATAAGAGGGAATATGCAGTATCTATGGGTAACACACAAATAGGAGACAGATAATGCCACAATTACACATTATCTACAACCAGGTAAGGAAACACTAATCTTTGAATGGACTCGGGAGTCCACATCTGATTGGTGAGTTAGGGATTGTGATTTAGATTTAAGTGCTAATGTTATTCCATTGCTACTTCATGACTTCCTTACAATCTAGGTCATTCTCTGACATTATATCTTTGAATATTGTCTATTTCCTATTCTCCTTGTTTCCTCCTGGAATTTCTGTCGGATGTCTTGAATTACCACGTCACCTACCTTCTTTTTTATATTTCCATTTTTAAGTTTTCTATAATGCGTTTCAAATCACTGATTTATTGCTACTTGAATTTTCAACTATTGCTTCATTTGCTGTTTAAGACATCCATTGGGAATTTTTTATATTTGTTGTCAGAATTTCAATTTTGTAATTTATCAAATATCAGTAAGCACATAGATAGAAATAGTAGATTATGTGCTGGAAGATATAATAAAATTAGTTTTACCCTTTATCACAATATACATACAATCATATATGTACAAATTTTGTTATTGATTTAAATATGTCTCCTCTAAGATGAAAATAGGGTTTTTAGTTCTTTTTCCCCTAAAATTACTCATGAAAAATGCAATTTATTAGCTATAATCTGTGGGATTGCCTACATCAATATCCTGTGGGATATATCCTACATCAATAATTTGACTGTGGGAATATCCTACATCAATAATTTGACTACCAGTTTAGATCTTACCAAACCCTGAATCCTACCTAGCTGAATGTTTGGTGATTCCGATTTTACTCACAAGAATTCTGAAACATTGAGAGGTTAACTTTCTAGATGTCTATGGGTTAAAGAATAAGTAAAGTGGTAAAATTAGTATGCAAGCCCCCTGGTAATCTGATTATGGAATCTGTGCTCCTATGCACGATTACTACCTCCATTTCAGTGACTAAATACTGAGTTTCTGCTAACTTTGTATCATGTAGGATAGCTTTTGTAGTCCAAAGGGGTACATAAGAGCAAAAAGCATATTATATCTGCCTTCACAGAATTTAGATCCTATTTAGAATATTGCTGGCAAAGTCTAATTAACTTATTGAATAAAATACTATTATAGAAGACCAAATATAAAACTCATACCATACTCTATGAACAATACAAAGATGAAGTCAATTTTCATTACTATCAAAGAGTTTATAGTGGGCAGATTGCAGATTATATGTAAAAAAATATATATATATAATAAAATATATATATAATAAAAAATATATATATATATAAAATGCAGAATGGAATAGTTAAAAAGAGAGAGATAGAGTGCTCCTATACTTTTTCCAGGTATCAATTTAATATGCTTCTAAACCTTTTTTCCCCGAAACATTCTTTGGCATTTGCAGGAATGTAAAACTCAATTTATAATTTTATAGCACCTATCAACTTCTCAGACTACTTATCAAATTTATTTTAATTGTGGAGACATGCGAAGAACGTCTATTCTCCCAATTACACATAAGCTCCATGACAGCACGAGCCACGTTTACTGTAATATTATTTTTTGTATCTTTTCTCATGACATTTAGAAGCCAATAAAATGATTATTTCAAAAAATAAATTTAAAAACTCTTTTCCCTAAAATACAATTTAGTCAATGTCTCATGAGAAAAACTGAATATACTGTAGTTTTTAAATCATGATTTCCCCCACTTTTCCACATGAGATTCTGTTTTATATAATTTGTCATACTTCTCAGATTCATTCAGTAAATAATAGGAATCTCTTATTAACCCAGAATATTAATTTCAAAATAAGGATTCCCTAATTTAGAATGGCCATCCTTTGTCTTTCTTATCTGAAAATTTATTTTTTAGTATTAAAGGATATATTCCACTTCTATTACCATAAATGAAATGGAAGAATATTGGAATGCATGAAGCTGTTCTTATATTTAGGATTATTTTCTTGGGCTAGATTCCCAGCATTGTAATTGCAAGAACTGAGAGGGAACATTGGCATATTGAAATAGGATGATTTTCAGATTATGTAAAATGTTTCCTGAAGGCACCTCACATGTAATATTAATAAGGCAGATAAGGTTTATAATTATAGTATTTTGCCATAGGAAACATGGAAATGCTGTATGAGAGAAATTACATTTTTTTAAATTATATTTTTATTGCTATACTTTCTTGTATCTGGATGTAGCATACATGAATTTTTGACTGATTTATTAGCAAAAGCAGTTCATTCAAAGGAAAACCATTCATTCTTCTATGGAGAACTGTATATGCAAACATGAAGTGAATAGCCACTCAGGTTTCTGGCACTGTGTCTCTTGTTTATTTCTCATGGGATATCAAAGAATAGATTGGAAGAAATTTGCTAAATTTGGGGGTCCAACAGTTGCACACTTAAAATTTATAGTTTTTTTTTCTGTATTTCTGTTATATGAGCTCTTCCCTTGTGTAACAGTATAAACAAGTGGCAGAAAACAGAAACATTCTAGGTATAAAAAGCAGGAATGTGGTTAATAAAGGAAGTCTATGCCTTGCAAATCAACAGATGGCCTGTAGGAATGAGAATCAACATCTATCATTGAAAGTAATGAATTCAGGAACAAATAGTCACAAAAGTATGAAAACAATAAGAAGATTAGTAGCTGCCAGCAGTTCGAGTGGGGGAGATGAATAAGCAAAGCCCAGAGGATGCACACACACACACTCACACGCATTAGACATTTCCACAAGAGATATCTGAATAATCTTTTAGTTACCTTATCCATCTGTGGGTGATTACTATTATTGTAATTCCAACATCATGAAACAACATCTAGCATGTGAACTCTTTAAATTCTGTGTGTATAGTGGGTGGCGGGGGGGGGGGGGCGGTACAGAGAACAATTGCTACAGTCCTCATTTATACACCTGGTCATATTTTGAACTTCTTTCTTCCACTATACTTACTATGTGTCATTAGTTTTTCAAATGGCCAGAGTTGTTTATTTGGGGGTAGGAGAGAGGAGAATCTCTACTCCTGGAGTCTAGCTGTCTTGATAACATGCCTATATTAGGGTTTGTAATTCATTTTCTTTTATCATCGGGCATAGCAGTTAAAAAGAAATGCCTTAGAATAGTGGTCACCAAGCATTGTCGTCCAGGTACACTACAGAAGAAATTTGAAATGAAGTGTCTTTCCAAATTTTGCAGTAACATGTGTATCATTTTAAATTTACATCTGAAGATTTTTCATAATTGAAACAGTATGTACTTTTTGAGGTCCTGTAATTATTGACATTTAAGTACAAAACTTCTTCTTTTGCTTAGGTATAATCACCAAACAAGTCTCTTACACCCTGTTGTTACATGGAGATAAAATCTGAAAGCTTAGTGGGCAAAGAATCTAATTAACTACAAACGAAAAAGTGGCTAGTCTATTTTGGGGAAGGAGGGACCCACAGCAGTTTCCATTCTCGGCAGAGCAGCAGGAAGCAAAAGGAACTGCCTGATACAAGTAAGAACGCTGATGAAACTGATCAAATTTATAAAACCTGAGGGTGGTCTGGCATGATAGTGTAGAGTCCCTGGGAGGCCCAGATGCAACAGGAATCTCTGCAATTTCCACTTTCCAACACAGACTCCAGACAGCTCTTATGATGATTGGCAGCGTAGCGGGAGGTGGAAAGAGACCTCCTCCGAGGAAAGAGTGCTGAAGTGTGAGGGTGGAACAGAAGAACCCGGAGACAGTCCCCAGCCACTTGCAGCTTCGCACTGAGTAGGAGGCAACAGCTGTCCCCGGTTTGGAGGGCTTGTGGAGGAAACCTGGGAGAGTCCTCCACGGATGAGTGCTAAAGAATCCTGCAAAAATCTGATATCAGGCAAGTGTGAGAAAGTGATCATTCTAAGCCATCTGCTGATGAAAGCTGGTCAAGGAAGTTGAAAAAATCTACCCACGAAAGATGAAGCACAGACTATCACTAAGGTCTAAAGGTAGAGAAGAGCCAAGAGGCCCCATGGGCACTCTGGGCCTTACACTGAGTACCAGGCAATGGCACACTCTTCACTGGGGTGTGTAGATGGCCTGAAGGAGACTCCAGAGGTGCAGGTACAGAAGCCCACTGGTGGCTGAGCCTAGGGCAGGACAGCTGCAATTTCAATCACTCACGGGAAGCTTTTGCTCCCAAACTGCAAAGCCCAGACCCAGCTCAGCTCCAGACGGAATTGACTTTACCACACGTGCTAATGGCCTGACAGATAGCCATGACCTGTTCTGGGGATAATATTATTATTATTATAAATAATATATTAGTATCATTTACTTCAGTCTCCATTGTTCCTTTACTACAACACCTTACATTCAATCCAAATGTTAGAAAATGTATTAAAAAAAAATGATGACAATGTGACACAGTATCAAGAGAGGAAAGAGCCACTGAAACCTAATTCAGAGATGAAACAGAGTTTGGAATTATCAGACAGAGATATTAAAACAAAACCAAACAGTATATTTAATGATACAGTGTGAAAGGGGAACAATAAATATGCACAGATAAAAAAAAGTCTGTGAGATAGAACCAAATTCGCCGATTAAAATGCTGATATTGAAAAAATATGTTATATGTAGCAGAGATGAAGAATATTTTGATGGGCTTATCAGTGAACTGAACAAAATAGAATTAATAATCAGTACAAACAATCAATAGAAATTATTCCAACTGAAACACAAAAAGAAAATGAGTAGAAAAATAAATGTAAAAGAATAGTCATGGTATTAAGACAATGTAAAATACTCTAATGTATGTGTAGATGGAGTACCTGAAGAAAAAAGAAAATGAAACAAAAAAAAATATTGAAGGGATAATGTACAACAATTTCCTCAAATTAAAAGCATAAATGGGGGCACCTGGGTGGCTCAGTTGGTTGAATGTCTGACTTTGGCTCAGGTCATGATCTCACAGTTCATGAGTTCGAGCCCCGTGTCAGGCTCTGTGCTGCTAGCTCAGACCTGGATCCTGCTTGAGCTTCTGTGTCTCCCTCTCGCTCTGCCCCTCCCCTGCTTGTACTTGGTCTCTCAATAATGAAAAAAAAACATTGAAAAAACTTAAAACAAAAAGCATTAATACATTGATCCAAGTGGTTTAGAAAACCACAAGAATAATAATTATCACACACACACACACACACACACACACACACACACACACACCTCTAAGTACATCCTTATCAAACTGCTGAAAATCGGTATAAAGGAAAAAAAATCTTAAACCAACCAGTAAAAAAAAAAAAAAAGATGAATTACATACAAAAAGGCAATAAAAATGGTGTCTGAGTTCTTGCCAAAATTAATGGAAATCAGAAGGCAATGGAAAACGTGTTTAAAGTATTTAGAATAAAGTAAGAACTATCAGTCTAGAATTCTAAAACCAGTGAAAATATACTTTGAAAAAAGACCTAAGTAAAAATACTACAGATAGACAAATGTTGAAATTTCATTTCTAGCTACAAGAAATACTAATAGTTCTTTATACCAAAGATAAATGTTACTAGATATAAATGTTATGGCAAAATGAAATGAAGATTTTCAGAAAAAATAACGTTTCTTTCTCTCTCTCTCTCTCTCGCTCGCTCGCACACACACACACACACACACACACACAGTTCTTATAATTACTCCATATATATTCAGTACATATAATTAAATTGCTTTAATGGCTATGCTGATTGCTTGATATAAAAATAAATAGCTATGTGTTTATTCATGGTTTAGCATCTCTCTACGTATTTCCTAGTTCTGTTCATTGAGAAGAAAACATCACTAACGAGGAATGCACCTTATGCCTAGATATTCATTTTTAATTAACATTCTCCAATGAAAGGAATCAGGGATACATGAAGAAATAGCAAATTCTAGGGCTGGAACACGGGAAATAGAAGATAAGTCTGGACCATCTTATATTGATAGAACATAGGAAATTTTGTGAAATACAAAAATGGATGGAACACGTCGAAAGACAAGGGAAGTCAATGTGGAAATTTCCCAATGGTGAAAGAATAATTTGAACAAGGATTATAATGGGATTATAATATTGGATTATAGCCCTAAGAAGGACACATTTGCACATTTAAAATATTGCTTTTACATTCATGGAGAATATCTGAGAGTGTTCTAATTTTTTCTTTAGCCATCAAACATACTTGAAAAATTCAAGAGGAGAAAGGATATAGAATGCATATTTATCATGTTTTAATCTTTTTGACCCATCAGTTATGTAAACATATATATATTATTTAGTTTTCACTTACTTGTGAATTTCCCAAATTCCACCATTATTTATTTCTTTAAACATTTTCCAGATTTATTGAGATATAATTGACATGCACCATTTTATAAATTTAAGATACACAGTGTGTTGATTTGATACATTTATTTCAAAATGATTACCTCCATAGCATTAGCAAATACCTCCATCTTGTCACAAAATTACCATTTCTTTTCATGGAGAAAACATTCACAATCTCCTCCCTTACAAACTTTCAAGTATAGAAAAGAGTATTACTAGCTATAATCACCATGCTCCTGTCTTCTTGATGGCAGCCATTTTAACATGTGTGAGGTGATATCTCACCATGGTTTTGATTTGCAGTTCCCCGATAAGTGGTGATGTCAACATCTTTTTACGTACCTGTTATCCATGTGTATGTCTTCTTTGGAAAACTATTTTTTGTTTCACTGTGTTTCTAAAGCTTCCTAAATAGATTCTGGAGGTCTCTCAGAACTGTTTTTGTTCATGGATAGCTTGTCCATCATTGATCTTTATGGAGAGATGGGAAAACTGGGTGCTAGTAGCCATTTTTCCCCCGTTCCTCCATTATTTATTTCGAATTTAATTTTGTTATATTTGGAGAATACATTTTATTGGATATCACTTCTTCTATATATATTGAGACTTATCTTGTGGTCTTGCATATGATATCTTGGAGTGTATTCCATGTGTGCATAAGAAAGAACATGAGTTTGTGATGGTTGTACGGAATGCTCTATAGATATATGTTAGGTCTGATTGGTTTATAGTTTTTCCAGTTTTCTGTACCTTGTTAAGATGCCTGCTAATACTATTTTGTTATGCAATATGGGGTATTTAAGTCTCCAAATCTTAATGTTGAATTGCCTATTTCTCTTTTCCATTCTATCAGTTTTGCTTCATGAGTTTTGGGGTGCTATTATTAGGTGAGTATATGTTTGTAGTTGTTATTCACCCTGATAGGTTGACAGTTTTATTATTTTAAATATCTCTATTCAAGTAATCTTTTATATCTATCTTGCTTAATGTTAGTGCAACCATTTCAGTTCTTATGGTTTCTCTGTGCATGATTCAATCCTTTTACTTCAATCTATTTGTAACTTTGAAGCTAAAGGATGTCTCACTTTAGACAGTATATAGTTTTCCTCTTGGCTATGCTACCTGGAATAGTTTCTGCAACATAGAGCTGGGGTGTGATAAAAGATGCAGGTGGCCTAGCCCTCCTAGAGCAAACATGTAACCTTAGACCGCAATCTAGTGGGGTGGGGGAAGCTCTGTGTTCTTAGATGAATCTTCCTGGAGTACAGCTCCATCATGCTGAGCTGGGGGTGGGAGCATAAGGAAGGAGAATTTGTGGGTCTCACTGCTGTTGTTGAGATTTAGTCAACTTTTGTGAATATGTTCCCCTATTTGTTGTATGCTCCCAGGACAGTTTTCAAAGACGTCAGTTTTATATGTGTGTATTTTTTACCCATTAAATGTTCCTTTTACTGGGGAGAGGGTCTGTTGAGCACCTCCCACTGCCATTGTGAAGATCTCTGCTCCAATCCTTCCCATCCTATCGAAAAGCAGAGACATTGCTTATCTTTTCAGTTTCTAACCTTTCACATTTTGCTTTCTTTATTAGACTATTGATCAGCAAAGATGAAAATATGACAAAAGCTTAGGGACAAAGTAAAAACACCATAGCAGGCTCACCTTTCAGAGGCTCCATGTTCTGAGGCATCTTGACACCTGAAGTCCAGGGCACCTTCATGTCCTTAATCTCCACTATTTGTCCAGCTACATGAGACTAGTTATGGCTCTGGATAGATCTTCTTTTTCTTGACCTCCAAGCTGAATACCAATTAAGAACCAGCAAGTATCTGAAGGAAAAAGCAGCAGCAAATATTGGGCTCATCTCGCTACATTTCCTTTGTGCTACATTGACTCTTAAATGCCAGCTGTTTGGATGCTTTCTAAGGCTTTCAAATGTCAGCACGTTTGTATTTCACTTAGTTTTTATAGTTGTTCTCATCGTGGTGTTTGTATGCTACTTGGTCATAGCCAGGGTTCACTTATTTGTCTAAAACTTCTTGAGTTAAAAAGTGTATCTTGAAGCATGCTTAGGGAGAATGATTTAAAATACTGGTGTCCACTCTGTTAATGTACCTATTATCCTTGGACCAGAGATGTTTTTATTTTTTTTCTTTGAGTATGTCATTTTATAATTAAATTGATGCTTGATGTTTTGTGGGAAGTTGTTTCAACGGTTGCTTTCTATTTCTGGTAATATTTTCAGATGTTGGTGTTATGATTACCTTATGTGTTTGGAGAATATTGGGATTTGGGAAAGAGATATCTGCAGCAGATACAGAAACAGATAATGTGTACTTTAGTTTTATTTAATATTTGAAAAAAAAATGTAGCTCATGTGTGAATGTGTCCATGGTTCTTCACATTGTCCTCATTCCAATTGAACTATATGCATGGTTGTCAATCAAAATGTTACATTGAATTGCCATTTAAGTCTTCAACAAGGTTGGCCTATTTTAGCAATATCATAGAAAACTATTGTATAAAAAGTCAGGAAAACACAGCAGAGAAGGATAATTTGATAGAATAGAAGCAAACATTCATTTAAAAAAATTTTTTTTAACATTTATTTATTTTTGACACAGAGAGAGACAGAGCATGAATGGGGGAGGATCAGAGAGAGGGAGACACAGAATCTGAAACAGGCTCCGGGCTCTGAGCTGTCAGCACAGAGCCTGATGTGGGGCTCGAACTCACGAACTGCCAAATCATGACTTCAGCCGAAGTCAGACGCTCAACCAACTGAGCCACCCAGGTGCCCCGCAAACATTCAGTTTTTAGAAAAATGACTAGAATCTGCCCACACACACACTTTTTTTTTTTTGAAAAGCAACAACTAGCAGCTCTGTAGTGACTGAGAAAGAACACTCAGAGGTAGATGAAGCTGGTTTATGTTTTGTGACTGAGGTAAATGCATTGCCTATCACGTGTTAAGCAATGCAAATCAAGCAGGATGAATTAGAAAGCCCACAGTATAAATATTTAAAAATTCATAACAATGAGGGGCACCTGTGTGGCTCAGTGGTTAAGTGTCCAAATCTTGGTTTTGGCTCAGGTCATGATCTCACAGTTTGCAAGTTTGAGCCCATGTCCACGTCTGGGCTCTGCACTGGCAGTGAGGAGCCTGCTTGGGATTCTCTCTCTCTCTTTCTCTCTGCTCCTCCCCCACTCGTGCTGTCTCTGTTTCTCTCAAAATAAATAAATTAAAAATGTTTTTTTTTCATAACAATGAGAAATAGTCACTATTCACTAGTTGGGCAGAGTTCTTTGCATTGTATATTTGCAGTGTATATTTTAACTGAAGGATTTTTCTAGGTACTATAAAAAATAATGGTGCATCTTAACAATTGATAACACTCTCAATATACAAAATGTGGTAGGTATTGATCTCTATTTTCTTCAGTGAGCTTGTTCATAATGTGTTGCATATACTACATCTCGAATAAACATTTGTGTATGTTTAAATTTTGAGGTTTCTTGTTTATATATTAAAGTAATTACTTTATGCTTAATGTTTTGAAATAATTTATATTACAACTATGTCTTTATTTTTTTATTTTTTTTTAATGTTTATTTATTCTTGAGACAGAGACAGACAGAGCATGAACAGGGGAGGAGCAGAGAGAGAGGGAGACACAGAATCTGAAACAGGCTCCAGGCTCTGAGCTGTCAGCACAGAGCCCGACGTGGGGCTCGAACTCACAGACTGTGAGATCATGACCTGAGCCGAAGTCGGATGCTTAACCAACCAAGCCACCCAGGCGCCCCACAACTATGTCTTTAAATTTTTTTTAATGTGTATTTATTTTTGAGACAGAATGAGAGGGCAGGGAGAGGCAGAAAGAGGGAGACACAGGATCCAAAGCAGACTCCACTCAGTGAGTGCAGGCCCAATGCGGGGCTTGAACACAGGAACCCTGAGATTATGACCTGAGTCGAAATCAAGAGTCGACCACTTAAATGACTGAGCCACCCAGGTGCCCCTATTGCAATTATGTCTTAATTTGAAAATTTTAAGTGATTGATTTTTTTTAACTTGTTAAGTTTTTACACATGAAATTTTACATAAAATTTACATTCTGTGTTTTATAAATGAGTGATATTTTGAGGTCTAGTAGGGTTTAGATTCATTCAATAGTATATCATCTTTGAAGGATGCCTGGGTGGCTCAGTTGGTTGAGCATCTGACTTCGGTTCAGGTTATGATCTCTTGGTTCATGAGTTCGAGCCCCCATGTGCAGAGTCTGCTTCGGATCCCCTGTCTCTCTCTCTCTTTCTCTCTCTCTCTCTCTTTCTGTCTCTCTGCCCCTCCCCTGCTTGTTCACTCTCTCTCTCTTTCTCAAAAATAAATAAACACTTAGAAAACATCTTCCAGAAAAAATATTTTTGATTATTTATTGACAACAAAATTGGTTGCTTTTAGCTGTTTTCACAGAAGAAACATATCACTAGAATTTTCTTTAAGTTTCAGTTGATAAATGTTGAAAAGCTAACTATCGATCAACTGGAAACTGGTTGGAGAGTCAACATAGTAGAAAACAATGAATTTTCCCATTGTGTTTAGGTACAATATTTTTCTATGATATTTCTTCATATCTTAGTTGGAGAACTTCAGCAGTTGTGATGGAATTTTTCTCAGGTTATGGTTTGAACAACATGACTCTATGAGATAGGTTCTAGCTTTAGCTTACCTATTCATCAATGAGGTGATTGTAGACAAAAGCAGCCTCTTTAAGATTTTGTGTGCTCATGGAAAAACTAAGTTAGCTGATAACTGAGTTGTCAACAAATTTATTATATTTGCTGTTCTTTTATTATAACCAGAATACGGTGATTAAATTCTCATTTTGCATGTCAGGAAATACATTGATTTTTTTTCTAGTAATTAGATTTTGGGGCAAAGGTGCTGCAAATGAAAAGTGATTGTTTTTAGAAGTCTGTTGAGAGAGCTATCCATTACTATGTGAATGTGGTAACAGCAAATAATTTTCAAAACAAAGATATGTTCATTGTAAAATTAGATGATATTTCTGCTTTAGAAAATAGAATAATATTTAAAAACTCAAAGGATAATTTCACTAAAATTATACTGTGCAGGGGCCCTTGTTATATTTCTCAGTGTAAATTTAGGTCCAACGTTTGGTAAAAATTTGCAAAAAAAGTCCATTTTAATATATTTCATTCCCTTTGACTACCTTAAATGAAACTGTTGTTAAATCACAGTCTGTGTCCCACAATGTATATTGGTCTTATTACTAGTCAGAATCTGCTTTTGATATAGGATAAAAAGGCACAGTGATCCTGACATGATTTCATATCAATCATTAGGAGCCCTGCATTGGACCAAAATGGGCTGTTCAGGAAAAATACTTATCTTGCATGCAATCCCTAATACAAAAGTTTGTCTACCCATAACAAATAAATCAAATAATCTGAAGAATCATTTAATGACAAATAGCCAAATACTTTGTGTATTGTATTCTTATTTCACTTTTGTAGATGTAGTGAGGCCTACAACCCCCACTCCCTCCATTTTCATCTGTGTCTAATAAACTTTGAATCCAGAAGACCTAATTTGAATAATTTGTCCCTCTTCCAGACTAAACCAAATCACTGCTTGATAAAACATGAACATAACTCCTTAATCAATATTGCATACAGTTGAACATGGCACAATGATTTTGAAATGTCTGATTATGTTGCACCTGCCATGATTCAGTTGATTGAAATAAAATGTATGCATTTTTTTAATGCTTTGGGAATTAGAAATTTGCTACCCTGTGTTTTCTTTCTTTTCTTTCTTCTTTTTTAAAATAATGTGGTAGGTTTAGCTTAATGGAATTTATTTGAGTAAATGGTAAATTGAATTCATTCATTGCTATCAAGTGTTTTATTCATTTAATCAAAGCATGTTTCTTAATGGCTTTGGTTTTGTAGTCCCTGTGATAATATAAAAACTAATAAAGAATAAATGATTAGGGGCGCCTGGGTGGCTCAGTCGTTTAAGCCTCCGACTTCAGCTCAGGTCATGATCTCGCGGTCCGTGAGTTCGAGCCCCGTGTCAGGCTCTGGGCTGATGGCTCGGAGCCTGGAGCCTGTTTCCGATTCTGTGTCTCCCTCTCTCTCTGCCCCTCCCCTGTTCATGCTCTGTCTCTCTCTGTCCCAAAAATAAATAAAAAACGTTGAAAAAAAATTAAAAAAGAAAAAAACAGATGAAAGATTTGAACAGACATTTCATCAGAGAAGATATATGCATGGCAAATAAACAAATGGAAAAATGCTCAGAGTCATTAGGGAAATGAAAATTACTATCTCAATATGAGAGCACAAAACACCCACTAGATAGCTAAAAGTAAGAAGATAGTCCATATTTTGAATATTTTATATACATTTCATGTGATTATTAGATTATCACTAATGTGATAAAGGTTTTCTGGGATCAACAGAATGATTTTCTTTGTTTTTATGTTCAGGAAAAAAGGAACTAAGGTTAATATAGCAATGATAAGCCAAAGTTTGATATCCTAAGAATAAATGGGTTTACTTACTTTTTTCTAAAGGTGTTTGTGGATAAAGACTATTACCAGAAAGGAACTTCAATAGTAATCACATTTATGACTTTGTAATGCTACCCTTCATCTAATATATGATCATAAGAATGGCATGATCAATCATTTCATTTATACCTTACAGATTTCTTTTTGGACAAATTAAGAACTCATTATAATAAAAAAATATTCACAGACCAGGAAAGGAGCAAATTAACATTATTTTCATTCTTACCTCTATTAATGCACATTGGACTCATATAATTTTAAAGTTTCAAAGCCAAAGCTTTTCAATAGTACATTACCTGCCAGCATTGATTTAGAAAATTAGTAGGCAAGAAAAAAAATCACCAGCAAGAAATTCCAATACCAATACAGGCTGTTAAAATCAAGTATCATCTCAGTGGTGGCAATGCAGTCTAGTTAGACCTTAGCAGCAGCTATATAATATACAGTATCCCAAATTACATGCCATCCCTTTTTCCACATTTTTGCCAAAGAATAACTCTTCTGCAAAGAAAGAAAATGTGATTAGAATTAAAAATATCTTGAATAGAGTAGAATCTTCATAATTTGATAGGAAAGAATAAGATGTCAGTGATCCGAGGCATTATCACTATATGTTGAGGTTACAAGTCCTTTATACGTTAAGAAGAAGAAAGCCAATAATGTTCCTTTTTTTGTTTAGATGCTAGCATCAGAAATCCATTTATTATTGAGTTTTTGTCTCATGATCTTTAGGGATTAAACTTCAGGGATGCTGAGAACAATCACTGTAGAGATGTGTAACATCTCTTATTGCTTGACTGAGCACAAAAGCCTTAGGAATAACCCTAGGGGGATATTCACTCTCTCACTGTGTACTTAAAAATCATTTATGCTCCCTGGATTCAGCACTCAAGCAGGCCATGCTAACAGAGCAATGCAATTACCCTTTCCTATAAATTAAATGTGCAAGTGTTCTATGTAGTACTTGCTTAGAATAATTTTCCGTCATTTGCAGGATGTGTTGGAAAAATAATGTTTTTGCCAATGGATAGGGAGTCTGAAGATTAATTACAGATTTACTTTTTATTTTTTAACAAGTTATCTATTTTTTGGGGAAAGAAAATGGCAACTTGTGTGTGTGTGTGTGTGTGTGTGTGTGTGTGTTACTGTTTCTCTTCTTTATCACATTTCAAAAAACATGCATGTCGTCTCAAGAAAATGAGATTTAAATATCTATTTATGTTTTAGAATATACTTATATTTTAATGATGTTTGTATTAATGATATTTTTATTAATATTATTTTTCAAAGTAGTTTGTCTTTTTTAATTCAATACATATTTACTGAGCACCTTCTTTTATATTGTATCACTGTGGTAAGAACACAAAATTAGATTTTTCCCCCTTTAACAAAAGTTTAAATAAAGTATTGAGTCCCTAGAACTCATTTATCTTTCATAAGTGAAACTTCATTTGGTTGGTTGGTAATTCTTAACTATATTAGTATGTGCATATATGCAAAAGGAACATGACATACCCACAGAGGTAAACACTATTTTTGTTGCTTAGCTATTTGTCCACACTCAACCTTTAATCTATAAAATATACTTCTTTTTCAATAATTGATGTAATAGTGCATAAAAACAAGACTCTACTAAAATATATTAATCCATAACTTGGTAGGCTAAGATAAAAAAGCTAGATAATACTAACCCTTCAGTGATAAAGAAAGGCCTATATATAACTGTTCTTCACATTTGCTCTTCTGAATGAACTAGCAGGAATGAAAATTAACATAGGTAGATGGAGTGAGATTACCAAGTTTATTTTATTTTATTTTATTTTTCAATGTTTATTTATTTTTGGGACAGAGAGAGACAGAGCATGAACGGGCGAGGGGCAGAGAGAGAGGGAGACACAGAATCGGAAACAGGCTCCAGGCTCTGAGCCATCAGCCCAGAGCCCGACGCGGGGCTCGAACTCACGGACAGCGAGATGGTGACCTGGCTGAAGTCGGACGCTTAACCGACTGCGCCACTCAGGCGCCCCACCAAGTTTATTTTAGTTGATGAAAAGGGCTGTTGTGAAGGAGATCTAAATCAAAACATCTTTTCTAAAAATTAAAAAAAAAAAAAGTTTTTTAATGTTTATTTATTTTTGAGAGAGGCAGACAGAGCGTGAGTGGGGGAGGGTCGGAGAGAGAGGGAGACACAGAATCTGAAACAGGCTCCAGGCTCCGAACTGTCAACACAGAGCCTGACGTGGGAATCGAACTCATGAACCATGAGATCATGACCTGAGCCGAAGTGGGACGCCCAACCGACTGAGCCACCCTGAGGTGCCCCAAAACATCTTATCAATATAGCACTGTGAAAAAAAATCCACTGAATGTCATCATCATGAATCCAAAAGGAAAAAGCACATGAAGGTAAAGAAAATATTATAAATTTAATCATAACAGTAACTTTTGTATGAAATTTTTTCTTATATGTCAATAATGAAAATAAAGGAAAACTGCTTAGGGAAATTCAGAATATTTACTGACACTGCATCTGGAAGTACTAAAGTTTATCACAGGATAACATGGCATTGTAAATCATGAGATGCTGTGGAACATTAATTAATTGTTGCTAATTGTGCAAGAAAAGTTATTGCATTTGACAATGTGAATCTTCAAAGGACTGAATTTTTATTTTTATTGCTGTGAGAAATATACACAGTGGAATAAGAAATTATTTATTAATGTATTCACTAATTAACATAGAAAAAACTAGCTCATTTCTATTATTAGTAATACTTCTTTAACCATGTTAAAATCAAGCAAGCTCAAAAATATAAAAAAATTGAATCAGAAGAGTATATGCTATACGAATATAGTATTCTGGCTTTCATATGAAAATTTACTATTTAAGATGTTTAGTGAAACATGCATTCACATAACTGAAGGATAATGCAAGGATATTTTCAAATTAATATTTATTTCATCACAGCTATTAAAAATACATTTATTCCATTTCACCTCATTCATTATTTATATAGTTCTTTCCAGTACTACATTTTGTCCACTTTCTAAAACTGAATACATCCACTTCTAAGACAATGAGTTGATATCAGTAGATATGTGGCCTACAATGATGATTTGTCTAAATAATATAATGCATAACAGAATAGGAGTCAGATACCTCATTTTAACACAGTCAAGTTAATTTTCTATCTGGTTAAAATATATATCCAGGATGATCGCTGGGGCAAATCAGAAATGGAAATGCCATGATGGTATTGCTATATTTTCCTCTAGTTTCACCTTACAGTTCTGTTTTCACATTATATATATGGAATTTTTTTTATTTTTCTTAGATTTGCTGGGTTTTTATTCTTCTGCTTACTTTGTCTTGTCATCCACTCTTCCTTTCCCTTCCAAAATGCCTTTTCTGTCTTCCTTGGGGTTTTCTAATCAACAGTTTGTGGGGTTTTTTTTTTTTTCATTTTATGGAATTTTCCTGGGATACTGCCTACCCCCTGTAGCCAAGTAGTATGGTTTGATACTTATATATAATATATGAAGTATTTACATTTTTTCATGGTATTGTATACAAATAAATATTTACCATTACCGAGAAATAAGTAAATTCTTCAGATTAAGAACGAATACTAGTCTACTTGATATAAACACATCATAAGATATGGATCATAGGGGCGCCTGGGTGGCGCAGTCGGTTGGGCGTCCGACTTCAGCCAGGTCACGATCTCGCGGTCCGGGAGTTCGAGCCCCGCATCGGGCTCTGGGCTGATGGCTCGGACCCTGGAGCCTGTTTCCGATCCTGTGTCTCCCTCTCTCTCTGCCCCTCCCCCGTTCATGCTCTGTCTCTCTCTGTCCCAAAAATAAATAAACGTTGAAAAAAAAAAAAAAAAAGATATGGATCATGTTTCTCTAGTAATTTGGAAGAATGTCAAAATAAAGTCAATAAAAAAGCATCTCAGAGGGGGACAACAAATATATTCTACATTAAATGATCATTTTATTCTCACTGATAAAAAATAAAGTTGCAACTTGGAGAAAATTAACTTTTAGCTAAAATTTATATTGATAAGGAATAAAATTATTAATTCACCAATCAAATGAATAATCGTTTTTTACTGGATCTTCATGTTCTATAAATATACCTGTATTTTACATTATAAATGAGCCTCCAAGTATTTGATCTTCACAGGCAAAATAAGGTTCAACAATAATTATGAGAACAATTCATCTCAGCAACTTTTCTTTGTCTATCTAGGTCATAAGAAAAAATAACTTTTGTTTTAATTAGCTAGATAATTTCCTTAATTCTAAAATTATTTATTGGATGTACTGGTGTGAAAACAGTGTGAACTCAACTCCATAGGAACAAAGATTGGGAGAGTTTTAAGGTGGGTTGGATTATTAGCCATCTATGTTTGCTAATGGACCTTGTAGGAAAAGAAAACTTTCTCAAATCTTCACAACAGGAAGTATTTTTTCAAGTTGGAGAAAGGCACCGAATTGCAGCAAAATACCAAGAGTTGTTCTTGAGGACCAACTGTAAGGAATAATTTTCTGAATTGGTTCTGGGATTTCTGGAATTGGCAATTTAATCTGATTAGATTTTAAAGAAGCTGATGATTTTATTTCTAGTAGTAAAGAGAATCTGAAGGTCCTTGACAATAACTGTTATAGACATACACAAAATATCTACTTTGAGTATTCTTTATCAATCACTTAAAAGGAGAAAGGAGATAAGTGACTCTATATGATACTTTGCACATTATTGGAAAACTAAGGAATATAATGGCATTGGTTGGTTGCTCCCAATGCTCCTGGACAAAGTGGTGAAAGAAAAAGATGAGCTCAGGAATTTGAATTCCCCACTAAGAGCTCCATGAGTGACCTAAGAATGTCTAGGTATGCCCCAAAGGAGCACTTTATTTCCTGTAGTGTCAGAGATGAAATTGCTAAAAACCAAAGTCAATCTCATTCTACAACTGGCTGAATGACAATGCAAATTGGATCTCCAGACTTTCAGTGTGCCTACTGCTGAAGTGTGGCCACTGATTGGGAAAGAATCAGGTCCTGTAAATCGGGATGGGACGGTGTAGATTACCCTGATAAAGCTGGCAATATTGAGCCCCTAAATTCTGATGAATCCTCTTTGCCAGTAGAAGAGGACTTCCTGCACCAAGAAATTGGGCTCCCCACACAGAGTGGTATCTGTTTCTCTAACCTCAGTCATATCTGCACCCACCATAGTGTTGGCTTTTCCACCTCTATCTGAGGAGATTAACTCTGCATAACCTGAGGAAATGGTAATGGCCTCCCTAGTTGAAATTGCAAGACAATGCTGATTCTCCACAGGAACCACCCTTATTGTCCCTCTTTGTTCCAATTTATAAATTGTCTCAAGTCCTAGCAGGCCCTTAACAGTGAGGTACAATATAACTCATGAGGAGGTATGCTATGCTTCAAAAGAACTATTTGAGTTTTCTAATTTATACAAACATAATCTGGGGAACATGTGTGGGAATGGATACTATGGATACTAAGGATATGGGATAATAGTGAAAGGTATATAAAGTTGGATCAGGTCAAATTTATTGATGTGGGCCCACTAAACAGAATTTTCATTTAGTATTGTAGCTCAGGGAGTTAGAAAGGGCTCTAACAGTTTGATTGGTTGGTTTTTCCCAATGCTCCTGTTTGATTGGCTGATATATGGACCAAAAATTGGCTCACCATGAGAGAACTGAAAATGCCCAACCTTCCTTGGTTAATGGAGAGAAAGGCATTCAAGGCGTAGGGATGTAGGTATATTAGAGTGACTTTGTCATTTAAAACCTACTCATCCACACTGGGAGGATCCAGAAGACATACTTTTCCACAACATTTTGAGAAATAAGTTCATTAGATGAGCCTCAGCATCCTGAGAGATCTATGGTTGCTCTTGTCTGTGGGCTAGACCTTAGAGTGTGACCTGCAGTCACTCAATTGGAAAATCTAAATGCAATGGGACTAATTAGTTCTTGGGGTGGCAGAGACCAAATGGTGGCACTCAACCACCAAAGACACAAGATAATTGTATTATATTAGGTAGAATTATGACCTCACTATTGCCTTTATTAGGAAATTGGCTTAAGGAAATGCATATGGGTGCTAAATTGACATAATGTGAACTTTTGATAGTTACTTTTATGTCAACTTAACTAGGTTAAGGGATATCCAGAAAGCTGGTAAATATTATTTCTAGGTATCCATGAGGATATCTCAGGAAGAGACTAGCATTTGAATCAGTAGACTGAGGTAAGAAGATTGGGCTCACTAATGTAGCTAGACATCATGCCATCCATTTAGGGCCTACATAGAACAAATAGGTGGAAGAAGAATTAATTCATTTTCACCATGTGAGCTGGGTCCCCCATTATCTCTTGACCATCCCCACGCCCTCACCTCACAACATTGGTATTACTGGTTCTCAAGCTTTCATACGAGACCAGGACTTATACCACCAGACAGCATTGTCAGACCTTAGGACTTTGACTGAATTATTCCAAAGATTTCCTGGTTTCTCAGCCTGCAGACAGAAGATCATGGGACTTCTTGGCCTCCAAAACGACATGAGTCAATTCCTATAATAAATCTCCTCTTATGTCTATCTATTATCTATCTATCCATTATCTATCTATCTATCATCTATCAACCATCTATTATCTATCTATTTATTACCTATCTATCTATCTATCTATATATCATCTATTATCTATGTATCTATCTATCCATCTATCTCTATCATCTATATTCTATTGGTTCTGTTTCTCTGGAGAATCCTGACTAATATGTCTTTCCTAGAGATGGGAAAAAAGGGCACTATCTTCTTTCATGATTATATTTCAAAGGGATAGCATCTAGGTCCTTAAGAAAGACAGTCTTGGGTGTTAAAATAGGCAAGATGCTTTTAAAAACTTTGCATCTGTGGTGCCTCGGTGGCTCAGTTGGGTAAGTGTCCAACTCTTGGTTTTTGGCTCAGGTCATGATCTCATGGTTTGTGAGGTCAAGCCCTGCATCCAGCTCTGTTCTGACAGCATGGAGACTGCTTAGGATTCTTTCTCTCCCTATCTCTCTACCCCTCCCCCACTCTCTCTCTCTCTCCCTCTCAAAAGAAATAAATGAATTTTTAAAAATAAAATAAAAGCTTTGCATCTAAAAAGTGCAAAGAAAGAAATAACAATTACAAGTTTTCTAAAGTAAATGCTCTAAATAAAGGAGAGGAATCAGGGGCCTAGAGGCAGGAAGAAGTCCTAAAAGTTTGATCAAGCTGAGGGAAACATTGACATTGTTTTGGTCACTAGAGATGGTAATACAATCATACATACTAGCTCTTCCATTAATAATAAAAAAATAATTATTTCTATAAAACGTTTACATAATAACCTTTACATATTAGCCTAGGTCAGCTATTTTTTTTAACCAAGCTGTTTAATTATGTCCCCATAAGTACATTCATATTTATGATAGCTATCTATTTTAAAATACTGTAATTTGATACTTCACTATTATTGTCAATAAAAGCTTCAATTATCTATGAAAATATATTTGCAATATATTCTTATTTTATTTTGGCCCAATAAATTTTCCACTTAGCATTTAATAATGTTGCCAGGTAAAACCAAAATTTTGTTTTTATTTTCTCTATAGATTTTTCATGAAGCATGTCACATCCACCAATAAAAATATGCTAATTTTTCTGCATGTTTGATTTACTTTCCCTACTCTTGAGTAAACTTCAGAATGTATATAAATTTTTAATTTATTGTGTTTTATTCTTAGCTTGTTTGTTCTTAACACCTGTTGGTTTATCAACTGAAAGTAATGTGCTCCAATTTATTGTGTGGGTAAAATTGTATTAGGTTTTTTTCACTTATGTATCTCTTTCTTGATGCAATTGAATGATTCTACTATGCCTACAACATTAATATACAGAGAAAATCAGAAATTTACTCATGTCCTTAATAGCTAAGCTTAAATAGATAAATATTCATGACATATGTAAAATGTTTATTGTATTAAATTGAATATGCCATTTAAAAACGATAATGAAATTCCAAGTTTCTAAAAGAACAATATAATCAAATGCATTGCACTCTGTGACTCACTTGAGTTATTCAACAATGTCTTTTGAAACTTCATGGTTGTAAAAGTTATCTAGTTTAAAATTGCATTTGATTTTATTCAAGATCCATAAGTTTATTTTTAAATCTTTATATAAAAAGGGAAGAATATGTCTAATATTGTCATCCTCTATTATCAGCTTCATATCATACTCTAGAGTTAGAATATTTGTGTTATGAATGTAACATTTCACTGATGTAGATCATTAAAAAAAGATAACTGGTTTCCTTCTATATTTAGGTAGTGAAAAATTCCCTAGAATAGCCCCAATTTTGTGAAGTCCTCTATATTAAATTGCCTGAATTGATTAAAGTTAACTTCTAAATAACTAAGATTAATCATCAGGGGCTAATTTTGGCATTTCTGACAAGTCAAGAAAAAAATTGACTTTGGGACTGTGATTTTCTTGTGTTTACAAACTTCAGTTATTCAATGAAAAAAATAGCTTGAGCTCATGGTATAACAACTATATTCATAGTTCAGCTTTGACATTTAGCTTCTGAAATCTGGACTCTTTCATCCTGTTTTTTTTTTTTTTTAACTTTTATTTATTTTTGAGATAGAGAGAGACAGAGCATGAATGGGGGAGGGTCAGAGAGAGGGAGACACAGAATCGGAAACAGGCTCCAGGCTCTGAGCCGTCAGCACAGAGCCCGACGCAGGGCTTGAACTCACTGACCGCGAGATCATGACCTGAGCTGAAGTCAGCCGCCCAACCGACTGAGCCACCCAGGCGCCCCTCTTTCATCCTGTTTTTAATATGTATTAGCTTTTAATCATCAAGGTTAAGTTTTCTGTGTTGATCATGGCTCCTTGCTTTCCTAGTTTCTTTAATTTTGTTACACTTGTAAATGTTTTATTGAACTGAGCTACCCATTCTGACTAGTCTTACACACATGGCAAAAGTGATTTTTAATATAAAGCCATCTGTCCATTAGTACACATTCATCCATTTAACAAGTACTCCCATCATTGGGTAGGGTGTCTGGCCCAAAAAGGAAGGGTGGAGATAAGAAACTGATGAAATTTACCTGCTTAAAAGACCATTTATTCAAAATTGAATAAGACTATAAAAATATCAGAAAACAATTATTTCATGGGCACCTGGATGGGACGGTAGATTGGATATCCAACTTAGGTTCAGGTCCTAATCTCACAGTTCATGAGTTCAAGCCCCGCTTCGGGATCACTGCTGTCAGCATGCAACCCACTTCAGATCCTCTCTCTCTGCCCCTCTTCACTAGCTCTCTCTCTCTCTCAAAAATAAAACCTTAAGAAAAAAAAGAAAACAATTACCTCATAATTACTTTAACATCTAAAAAATAGTTATATTCAATTATCAAAAACATTAATATGTGCTCCATGCTATGTTAAGTAATTTACAGGCATGGTTTAATCTGTTTCTCATAAGTAATATTTAATAAATATATGAATTCATTTCTTACGTATGAATTCACATATACTTGATATAATATGAATTTGAATTTAATTCATACTATATGCATTATATGTTTATTTTGTTTTGTGATTCATTTGACAAGTTACTTAAATTATCCCAGCCTCATTTTACTCATTAGAAAAATAGAGATAATAATACAAATCTTGTTGGGTTGCTGTAAGGTTTGGAGATAATGTAAATAAGTTAGTAGACTAGCTCTGTGCCTGGTACATGAGTAGGGCTTAGAAATTAGGTTCTGGGAATAGGATTTCTGAGCTAATGAAGTGAGTAGTTCAATAAATCTCTCCCCAAGAAACAATAATAAAGTTGGACTAAATATTTTATACCTCTGGAAATCAACCAAGGGATACATATAACTGAAAAGCGATTATGTATTAAAAACTATTGAACTTTGAATATGAACAGTGGAATTCGTTAGTGTTTTTGTGTGGGGCTGCTCCCACTCCCCAAGCCCACCTGGTCAGCATAGTTGTGATATCAGGGTAGAGTAAGACACGAAAACCAGTGGCTTCACTGCCACTGGCTGCCTTCATTTGGAGCGAATCATGCAAAACTCTATGCCCAGAAGCATCAATAACACTAGAGACCTATGTGGCAAATGAACGGGGCAGCTAGCAACTTAATTGGCCTAAAGCTCCTGTCTTGTTGGGGGCAAGAAATTGAGTGAAAGCCTAACCAGAAATTTCCTTTATCAGGAATATATGAGAAATAAACCATAAAGGCCTTAGGCAAGCTCTCCATATATCTGTTTTACCATGATTTAAACAATGCCTGAACTTTGAATACACCCCCTAACACCATACAGTTCCATTGGCAAGTGTTGGAAGTCTTACCGGCTCAAAGTGTTGAGCACAACTGCTGATCAGTCATTGCTTGATGACAAGTAAGCTATGCTGGCTTCTAGGAAGTTAGACATAAAAAAAAAAAAAAAAAAAAAGAAAGAAAGAAAGAAAGAAAAAGAAAAGTATGTAACCAATTATACACGAAAGAATAATGAGACTTAGAAAGGTTAAGACAGTTGTTATCAACAGACTCCGTTATGTGAAACTATAAATCCAAGTGGTAAAGGCAGAGATTACCTGATGATAAATTCTGAGTATATTTGTAGAGACTCAGATTGATTTGTTATGCTTGTTTTTTTGTTGCTTTACTTATACTGGATCTAAAGGAAATTGAAATCATCCATGGAAATAAGTAAAAGGCTTGGTTTCATAGAAAAGCTAGAAAACATCATATTTGCTCTTTAGTAATGCATGATAGATACCATACGATTTTGTGTGTTTTGTGTGTTGGTTGTTTAGTTCTTTGTTTTCCTCTCAGATTTATTTCAAATGAAAGGCTAGGTGTGACTCAGACACAGGCCAAGAGTTTGTGTCTGAAATGGAGAAGAAACAAAAGATAGTAAAAAATGTTGAGAGAGAGAGATAGGAAAGAAAATGAAATGCCTGGGCCAACGGAAAATATACTTTATTTCTTTATACTGAATTATCTTTGGAAATATTTAGATTACAGGAAAGTCAGCAACCCAAATACAGTCTTCTCTTGTTTATTAAATAAAATGTATCAGAATACCAGCACACCCATTCCTTTTTTATAGTGTTTCTGGCTTCTTTTTACTACAAATGGTAGAGGAGTAGTTACTAAAGAGACCATGTGGCTCACGAAACTTAAAATACTCATTATTTGTTATTACTTTTATAGAAGTTTGACAACCCCTAATTCAGATTAAAGACAAAATTTATGTTGGATTTAGAATTATATAAAAAGGCATATCATTGTTTTACAGTATATTAGAATTAACTATATATTTCCCTTACTTTACAGATGGACAGATAACACTCGCTGAGGCTAATTAATAAGCCTAGTGTTCAAAATTAATAGTAAAAAACTTCAGTATCTGAAAGATTATATGAACACATCATTTTCTAAACACAGTCTCAAAAATGAAATAGAATATCAAATATCATGAGGAGAAAAAAGAAAATAAGAAAATCTAACTTGCAGTTATACATAGTGTTTTAAGCACTATATGTTTTAGAATATAAATAATTTGTGATGAATTTCAAAAACTAGCTTTGAAACTTCTTTAAATCATATGGAGCTACAGGAGCTATAGGACTTCAATCCAAACAGTTTAAAGTAGATAATGTTTAAAGAGAGTTTGGAGGGCCTGGGTGGCTCAGTTGGTTAAGTGTCTGGCTTCTGCTTAAGTTATGATCTCACAGTTCATGGGTTTGAGCCCCACATCGGGCTCTCTACTCTCAGCACAGAGCCTGCTTCAGATCCTCTGTCTCTCTGCCCCTCTCCCACTTGCTCTCTCTCTCTCTCTCTCTCTCAAAAATAAAGAAATATTAAAAAATATATTAAACAGAGTTCATTATGAATATACAATTTTTTATTTCATTTTCTTTAGCCCCTCTAAATCTTTTCAGAAAATTAGTAACCAAATGTTCACCCTCAGTTTTTTAATTCATTTTTTCCATGGTAAAAGAATATAGAGGGGTGCCTGGTTGACTCAGTGAATCACCCCACTCTTGATTACAGCTCAGGTCATGAGCTCAAGGTTCATGAGTCTGAGCCCCGCGTGGGACTCTGCACTGACAGCCTGTGCCTAGCCTGCTTAGGATTCTCTGTCTCCCTCTGTCTCTCTGCTCCTCCCCAGTTCACTCTGTATCTCTCTCAAAATGAACAAATGAACACTTAAAAAAGAATATATAAATTCAAGCACAAAAATACATTTTGTGACAATGTACAAATTTTGAAAATAAATCTAATCTATATCAGTATAAAACAAATTTGCATCTTACAGAAAGAGGGAATTGATATAAAATCCTTTATATCACAAAACAAGATCAAGATTAAAAATAAAAAATAGAGTAAAAATGCAAGATTAATATATGTCAGATACATATACATATTGTGTATATTATACACACATTATATTCTTAAGATATATATATATATATATATCTATCTTGAGAATAGATCGTGACCTTCATATTCCTCTGGGAATAATATTGTGGTTCCCTTGTAGGGTTGCAAGATAAAGTATAGGCTGTCTAGTTAAATTTCATTTTCGTAAACAGCAAATATATTCTTTTAGTACAAATATGTCCCCAAAGCATTTACATGGTATAATTACACTAAACGAAAAAAAAAAAAAAAAGTTGCTCATCTGAAATTCAAGCTTCACTGGGGATTCTGTGTATTTATTCCCTGTAATCTGGCAACTCTATAGTCCTTGTCCAATGCTGCTGGTGTATTTATACTTTATCAGCTCAGTTACTGAATTGTTCCCCTGCTCTTCTGCAGAGCAACAGGTGTTCTGGAACTCTCTGAGTCAGCCCTACCATATGTAAATCTCATTCTACTTGCACCCCCTTTACTAAAGTTCTATGCTAATTGGTTTCATTTTCCTCTTCACTATGCTTATCTAAACAATGGTTGACTGGTTCTTTCCAAGGCAACGAGGGAAGGTCTCTCCATAAACTTTGTATCTGGACTTCACTGTTTTCTTAAAATTTGTGTAAACTGCATTAATTGTCTTAAAATTTCAATGCCATAAATTTTTCTTCAGTTCTAAAAATCAGTGTAGGTTCCACTTTTTTAAAGTTTTTATTAACTTACCTCATTGAATTGGACCATGGACACATTTGAATTTGGAAAGAGTGAACAGGAGAACTATCGTGAATATACAGTTTCATTTCAGATAATTTGAAGTATATTCATGTATTAAATGCTAATAAGTGCCAGAAACTAAGTGAAATGTTTTACATACACAATCTTACTATATTATGATTCACTTTTATGAAATAGATGGTATGTCTGTTTAAAATATGAGCATTTGAGATGTTAGATACATTGCCCAAATCACATATGTAGTAATAGGTTTGACACTTAAACAAAGTCAGCTACCTGTATAGTTCATGCTTTATTTTTTTACACCATGCTACATACATTGTAATCTTCACATTTTTAAGGACAAAACATCTGGGAAATGAGAATGTTCACTATAACAAATAAGGTATTTCAATGTTTAAAATTATAATTCAGACAATCTACTCTGAACTTACTTTCAGAAAAAAAAAAATTAGATTACTCATTAAGTTCCCTAACTAGCGTAATAACAGAAGCTGTGTGGCCAAAACTACATAGGAATTCCTATAATTGAAAGGTATATCACAATAGGAAAAAGTACAAAAATGGGTCAATGGTAGCAAAGTTACAGAAATCTTGTAGAATGTTTTGCGGTATTGAAGGTATCTTCTTATTAGAGAATAATTTTCAGATGCATCACCACTGTAGTACTTAATACTCAGGAAAAATAAAAATCAAATATTTTGGTGTTATAAGCTCTCTTCTGTGAACTAAAGAATGGTATCTCTCTATGGCATCACATAATACCAAGTGGTTGTTGAATTTGGGATGTAAAGGATTTGGGGATATAAAAGAGGAAGCAATCGATTATAAAACCAAATTTAAAAGTATGGTTAGAGATCATCAAATTAAAACCCTGTCTAGTTTTTCGATTCCCTTTACTGGGCTATCTTTTGAGTTTTTAATATTCACTTTAAGTTAACAAAGATGAATATTAAAAACCCAACAGATATATAAGAAGATTACAACATTTCTGCCAAGCAGTTGTCCCACTGTTGCTTGAAGATATCCAGCGATAGTCACTCAGCTATTTTGCAAAAGCAGTTCAGGTTTTTGCCTAAAAATGACTAATCTGTTCTCTCTACTCCTATAATAATAATGCTGAACACTATACTTAGTTACAAATCATCTTAACTATTATTTGGGATAA
This sequence comes from Herpailurus yagouaroundi, assembly GCF_014898765.1. NCBI lineage: Eukaryota > Metazoa > Chordata > Mammalia > Carnivora > Felidae > Herpailurus > Herpailurus yagouaroundi. Next base: position 1,430,532 of record NW_024412440.1, on the reverse strand, counting down.
ACTAACACAATTTCTTCAAGTTAAAGAAAGTTGAGAATCAGAGTTTAGAGCTCTAAGTTTACAAAAATCGTGTGAGAAGAGATTGAAATAAAACAAAAGTCCCCTTAAAGTAAATAATCTGTCAAATAAATATATCAAATGCCTACACGAAATGGTTTTGACAGGGATAAATATTTATAAATGAACATGTAAATATAAACATACACAGGATGATAAATATGGTGATATTTCCACTATCTTTTATGACATATCGCTGCCCCTATATTTACATTTAACTATTATACTGTCGTAGTATTTTTGTACTTTGAATTGTTTCTAATATTATTATTTAATTTCTATCTATCTTGTCACTTAAAACAATTATAATTTCTGTACAGTTGGGGCACCTGGGTGGCTCATTCAGTTAAGCACCTGACTCTTGATTTTGGCTCAAGTCATGATCTCACAGTTTGTGAGATCGAATCCTGCATCAGGCTCTGCGCTGACAGCAAGGAGCCTGCATGGGATTCTCTCTCTCTCTCTCTCTGTCTGGCCTCTCTCTCTCTCTCTCTCTCAAAATAAATAAATGAACTTAAAAAAATTATTTGGAATAAAGTCATGTATCATGTGACTTTTGATTGCTCCTAATTCATAACATTGTGCAAGACAATCTCTGAAATTAAAAGGTGACTGACCTTGGAAAATCTTTTTTTTTTTTTTAAATTTTACCTGTACTTATTTATTTTCTTAATATGAAATTTTTTGTCAAATTGGTTTCCATACAACACCCAGTGCTCATCCCAACAGGTGCCCTCCTCAATGCCCATAACCCACTTTCCCCTCTCTCCTACCCCCATCAACCCTCAGTTTATCCTCAGTTTTTAAGAGTCTCTTATGGTTTGCCTCCCTCCCTCTCTAACGTATTTTCCCCCTCCCCCTCCCCCATGGTCTTCTGCTAACTTTCTCAGGATCCACATAAGAGTGAAAACATATGGTATCTGCCTTTCTCTGTATGACTTATTTCACTTAGCATACCACTCTCCAGTTCAATCCATGTTGCTACAAAAGGCCATATTTAATTCTTTCTCATTGCCAAGTAGTATTCCATTGTATATATAAACCACTACTTCTTTATCCATTCATCAGTTGATGGACATTTAGGCTTTTAGATAATTTGTCTATTGTTGAAAGTACTGCTGTAAACATTGGGGTAAAGTGCCCCTATGCATCAGCACTCCTATATCCTTTGGGTAAAATCCTAGCAGTGCTATTGCTGGGTCATAGGGTAGGTCTATTTTTAATTTTTTGAAGAACCTCCACACTATTTTCCAGAGCGGCTGCACCAATTTGCATTCCCACCCACAGTGCAAGAGGGTTCCCATTTCTCCACATCCTTGCCAGCATCTATAGTCTCCTGATTTGTTCCTTTTGGCCACTCTGACTGGCGTGAGGTGATATCTGAGTGTGGTTTTGATTTGTATTGTCCTGATGAGAAGCGATGTTGAGCATCTTTTCATGTGCCTCTTGGCCATCTGGATGTCTTCTTTAGAGAAGTGTCTATTCATATTTTCTGCCCATTTCTTCACTGGATTATTTGTTTTTCAGGTGTGGCGTTTGGTGGGTTCTTTATAGATTTTGGATACTAGCCCTTTGTCTGATATGTCATTTGCAAATGTCTTTTCCCATTCTGTCGGTTGCCTTTTAGTTTTGTTGATTGTTTCCTTTGCAGTGCAGAAGCTTTTTATCTTCATGAGGTCCCAATAGTTCATTTTTGCTTTTAATTCCCTTGCCTTTGTAGATGTGTCAAGTAAGAAATTGCTGTGGCTGAAGTCAGAGAGGTTTTTTCCTACTTTCTCCTCTAGGGTTTTGATAGTTTCCTATCTCACATTCATGCCCTTTATCCATTTTGAGTTTATTTTTGTGAATGGTGTAAGAAAGTGGTCTAGTTTCATTCTTCTGCATGTTGCTGTCCAGTTCTCCCAGCACAATTTGTTAAACAGACTGTCTTTTTTCCATTGGATATTCTTCCCTGCTTTGTCAAAGATTAGTTGGCCATACTTTTGTGGGTCCAATTCTGGAGTCTCTATTCTAGTCCATTGGTCTATGTGTCTGTCTTGATGATGACAGCTTTGTAGTAGAGGCTAAAGTCTGGGATTGTGATGCCTCCTACTTTGGTCTTCTTCTTCAATATTACTTTGGCTATTCGGGGTCTTTTGTGGTTCCATACAAATTTTAGGATTGCTTGTTCTAGTTTCGAGAAGAATGCTGGTGCAATTTTGATTGGGATTACATTGAATGTGTAGATTGCTTTGGGTAGTATTGACATTTTAACAATGTTTATTCTTCCAATCCATGAGCATGGAATGTTTTTCCATTTCTTTGTATCTTCTTCAATTTCCTTCATAAACTTTCTATAGTTTTCAGTATACAGATCTTTTACCTCTTTGATTAGGTTTATTCCTAGGTATTTTATGATTCTTGGTGCAGTTGTGAATGGGATCAGTTTCTTGATTTGTCTTTCTGTTGCTTCACTATTAGTGTATAAGAATGCAACTGATTTCTGTACATTAATTTTGTATCCTGCGACTTTGCTTAATGTATCAGTTCTGGCAGACTTTTGGCGGAGTCTGTCGGGTTTTCCATGTATAATATCATGTCATGTGCAAAAGTGAAAGCTTGACTTCATCTTTGCCAATTTTGATGCCTTTGATTTCCTTTTGTTGTCTGATTGCTGATGCTAGAATTTCCAACACTCTGTTAAACAACAGCGGTGAGAGTGGACACCCTATCATGTTCCTGATCACAGAGGGAAAGCTCTCAGTTTTTTCCCATTGAGGTTGATATTAGCTGTGGGCTTTTCAAAAATGGCTTTTATGATGTTTAAGTATGTTCCTTCTATCCCGACTTTCTCGAGGGTTTTTATTAAGAAAGGATCCTGAATTTTGTCAAATGCTTTTTCTGCATTGATTGACAGGATCATATGGTTCTTATCTTTTTTTTTTTTTTATTAATGTGATGTATTACACTGATTGATTTGTGAATGTTGAACCAGCCCTGCAGCCCAGGAATGAATCCCACTTGATCATGGTGAATAATTCTTTTTATATGCTGTTGAATTCGATTTACTGGTATCTTGTTGAGAATTTTTGCATCCATATTCATTAGGGATATTGGCCTGTAGTTCTCTTTTTTTGCTGGATCTCTGTCTGGTTTGGGAATCAAAGTAATGCTGGCTTCATAGAATGAGTCTGGAAGTTTTCCTTCCCTTTCTATTTTTTGGAACAGCTTGAGAAGGATAGATATTATCTCTGCTTTAAATGTCCAGTAGAATTCCCCAGGGAAGCCATCTGCTCCTGGACTCTTATTTGTTGGGAGATTTTTTATAACTGATTCAATTTCTTTGCTGGTTATGGGTCTGTTCAAATTTTCTATTTATTCCTGTTTGAGTTTTGGAAGTGTGTGCATGCTTAGGAATTTGTCCATTTCTTCCAGGTTGTCTAGTTTGTTGGCATATAATTTTTCATAGTATTCCCTGATAATTGCTTGTATCTGAGGGATTGGTTATAATAATTCCATTTTCATACATGATTTTATCTATTTGGGTCATCTCCCTTTTCTTTTTGAGAAGCCTGGCTAGAGGTTTATCAATTTTGTTTATTTTTTCAAAAAACCAACTCTTGATTTCATTGATCTGCTCTACAGATTTTTTTTTTTTTTTAGATTCAATATTGTTTATTTCTGCTCTGATCTTTATTATTTGTCTTCTTCTACTGGGTTTGGGGTGTCTTTGCTGTTCTGCTTCTATTTCCTTTAGGTGTGTTGTTAGATTTTGTAGTTGGAATTTTTCTTGTTTCTTGAGATAGGCCTGGATGGCAATATACTTTCCTCTTAGGACTGCCTTCACTGCATCCCAAAGCGTTTGGATTGTTGTATTTTCATTTTCATTTGTTTTCATATATTTCTAAACTTCTTCTCTAATTGCCTGGTTGACCCATTCATTCTTTAGTAGGGTGTTCTTTAACTTCCATGCTTTTGGAGGCTTTCCAGACTTTTTCCTGTGGTTGATTTCAAGCTTCATAGCATTGTGGTCTGAAAGTGTGCATGGTATGATCTTAATTATTTTATACTTATTAAGGGCTGTTTTGTGACCCAGTATGTGATCTATCCTGGAGAATGTTCCATGTGCACTTGAGAAGAAAGTATAATCTGTTGCTTTGGGATGCAGAGTTCTAAATATATCTGTCAAGTCCATCTGATCCAATGTATCATTCAGGGCCCTTGTTTCTTTATTGATCCTGTGTCTACCTGATCTATCCATTGTTGTAAGTGGGGTATTAAAGTCCCCTGCAATTACCACATTCTTTTCAATAAGGTTGCTTATGTTTGTGATTAATTGTTTTATATATTTGGGGGCTCCTGTATTCAGTGCATAAACTATTCTAATTGTTAGCTCTTCCTGATGGATAGACCCCTGTAATTATTATATAATGCCCTTCTTCATTTCTTGTTACAACCTATAATTTAAAGTCTAGTTTGTCTGATACAAGTATGACTACTCCAGCTTTCTTTTGACTTCCAGTAGCATGATAGTTCTCCATCCCCTCGCTTTCAATCTGAAGGTGTCCTCAGGTCTAAAATGAGTCTCTTGTAGATAGCAAATAGGTGGGTCTTGTTTTTTTATCTGTTCTGATACCCTATGTCTTTTGGTTGGCACATTTAGTCCATTTACATTCAGTGTTATTATAGAAAGATATGGGTTTAGAGTCATTGTGATGTCTGTAGGTTTCATGATTGTAGTGATGTCTCTGGTACTTTGTGGTCCTTTCAACACTTCACACATGGAGTTCCCCTTAGGATCTCTTGTAGGGCTGATTTAGTGGTGATGAATTCCTTCAGTTTTTGTTTGTTTGGGAAGAACTTTATCTCTCCTTCTATTCTGAATGACAGACTTGCTGGATAAGGGATTCTTGGCTGCATATTTTTTCTGTTCATCACATTGAAGATTTCCTGCCATTCCTTTCTGGCCTGCCAAGTTTCGGTAGATAGGTCTGCTACTAACATTATGTGTCTAACTTTGTAAGTTAAGGCCTGTTTATCCCTAGATACTTCCAGAATTCTCTCTTTATCCTTGTATTTTGCCAGTTTCATTATGATATGTTGTGCAGAAGATCGATTCAAGTTATGTCTGAAGGGAGTTTCTGTGCCTCTTGGATTTCAATGACTGTTTCCTTCCCCAGATCAGGGAACTTCTCACCTATCATTTGTTCAAGTACACCTTCAGCCCCTTTCTCTCTCTTCTCCTTCTTCTGGAATTCCTATCATACAGATATTGTTCTGTTTGATTGCATCACTTAGTTCTCTAATTCTCCTCTCATATTCCTGGATGTTTTTATCTCTCTTTTTCTCAGCTTCCTCTTTTTCCATAATTTTATCTTCTAATTCACCTATTCTCTCCTCTGCCTCTTCAATCTGTGCTATGGCCATCTCCATTTTATTTTGCACCTCATTAATAGCATTTTTTTAATTCCTCATGACTATTTTTTAGCCCCTTGATCTCTGTAGCAATAGATTCTCTGCTATCCTCTATGCTTTTTTCAAGCCCAGTGATTAATTTTATGACTATTATTCTAAATTCTTTTTCTGTTATATTGCTTAAATCATTTTTGATCAATTTGTTAGCTATCTCTACTTCCTGGAGTTTCTTTTGAGGAGAATTCTTCCGTTTCATCATTTTGGGTAGTCCCTGTGGTAGCTTCAAACTGCAGGGCATTTCCCCTGTGCTTTTAGGAGTAAGTTGTGTTGGTAGGCAGGGCCACAGTCAGAACCGATGTCTGCCCCCAGCCTACCGCTGGGGCCACAGTCAGACTGGTGTGTACCTTATCTTCCTCTCTCCCAGGGACAGGACTCACTATGGAGTGGTGTGGCCCCTGTCTGGGCTGCTTGCACACTGCCAGGCTTGTGATGCTGCTTCAATGGGATCTGGCCAAGGGCCAGATTAGCCAGGGTGGATCTGCAAGGTGCACAGGGGCAGGAGGGGCAGTCTTAGCTTGCTTTGTCATTGGTGGTCCCCTGTGGGAGGGGCCCTGCAGCACCAGGAGAGAGGCAGGCCCATAGGAGGGATGGATCCACAGAAGCACAGTTTGGGGCATTTGCATGGTGCAAGCAATTTCAGTGACAGGAACTTGTTCCCTTTAGAATTTCAGCTGGGGGATGGGAGAGGGAAATGGCACTTGCCAGCACCTTTGTTCCCTTCCAGGCTCTGTCTTCCGGGGCTCAACAGCTCTCCCTCCTGGCGTCCTCTCGTCCTCCCTGCTCTCTGAGACAGAGCTGTTGACTTTTAACATTCCAGATGTTAAGTCCCACTGGCTGTCAGAATTCACGGAGTCTGGCCCCTCTGCTTTTGCAAGCCAGACTTCAGGGGCTCTGCCTTGCCAAGCCGGCTGCCCCTCCACCGCCCCAGCTCCCTCCTGCCAGTCCGTGTAGTGCCCACTGCCTCTCTGCCCTTCCTACCCTCCTCCTCCGTGGGCCTCTTCTCTACACTTGGCTCTGGAGAGTCTGTACTGCTAGTCTTCCGGTGGTTTTCTGGGTTATTTAGGCAGATGTGGGTGGAATCTAAGTGATCAGCAGGACTAGGTGAGCCCCGCATCCTCCTATGCATCCATCTTCCTTGTCTCAATGACCTTGGAAACTCTTAAGGGATTGAATGACCAATGATGGTAGGAAAGATACTGTAGAGAAATAAAGTTTCCTGGATTTTGAATGTTCCTGTTGAAATCCCTAGCTTTCTGGGACATGGAAACACATGTGCTATATAAAGACAGAGACTGGTTTCACTTCCCTTAGAAGTACCTCTACACACCTTGGGAATTAGATCTGTAGCCATTATCTGGTTAATGGCTCTGATCCAAAAGGATCAGATAAGAATTTACCTCTTCCTAAAAGGGCCAAATTCTTACAGCCTGGCTGGACAAAAGTTCTGGAGCACTAGGATACTATTTAAGTATTAATATGTCAAAATGGATAAAGTCCAGAATATAGAGACAGAACTTGGTTGTAAAAGCTAGAGAAGCCTGGGACTACCTGGCTCCTGGAGATAATGTTCATATTCCAGAGGCATGGAAATAGAATTCAGGCCCATTAATTTCAAGGGAGATTTGGTTAGAAAGAGAAGGAAACTGGAGGCTTCTTGCTTTATAAACAGAGAAGAATCATTTTTCTTTATCCCTTGCCTAGAGAGTGTCCAGCTGTGGGTGTAGGACAACTGACCTGGCTCTTATCATGTCACCGTACACAGAAGGACAAGGGCTAAGGGAAGCTGACACATGTAGTATTTAACTGTGAAGTGTTTAATACAAAATTCACCGTTGATACAGAACACCATCAGATGAATACATTTAGGGTAACATTAATAAAGGTGAATATTAAAAACCAACAGACAAATCAGAAAAACTACAAGAAGAGCATCATGCAAGATGTTTAAACTTAAAACATGGAAGCTTGTTTTTTCAAAAAGTGATTAAAACTACAAATACAGATATTTTATATGGGTAAATACCTCATATTTAATTCATCATTGTTCAAAATGTATGTATTTCTGTATTTTTTTATATTTGTTGATATCTTTTTATAATTTCATTAGGTCACTTCATTAGGCTGACATGGAAGAGTATAGAGACATGAGATAATACAATGATTAAATGATGTCCTCACTCTCATACTTCAGAACACTGAAATAAGTTCTGAAATATACAGGAGAAAATTGAAATCGATAACAGTAAGGAAAAAGTTGTAAATAAAAATTAAATATATATTAGGGAAGAATTGTTACATCTAAATTAAAGCTGTAACACCTTAGAGGCGTCTGAGTGGCTCAGTCAGTTAAGCCTCTGACTTCGGCTCAGGTCACGGTCTCACGGTCCGGGAGTTCGAGCCCCGCATCACCGCATCATGTTCTATGCTTACAGCTCGGAGCCTGGAGCCTGGAGCCCACTTCAGATTCTGTGTCTCCCTCTCTGTCTGTCCCTCCCCTGCTCACCCTCTCTCTCTCTCTCTCAAAACTAAATAAAAATTAAAAAAAAAAAAAAGCTATAACACCCTGTGCTGTTATTTGCCCACAATTTAGTTCTGTGCTCCCAAATAATATCAGTAATAAAAAACACTTCCAACTGTAAGATTTACTTTATTGGTAATCTAAAAACTATACTGGATCCTCAAGAGAGACACATATTTTCTTTAGAGCGAGGGTTGTACTAAGGAAGGAGACTATATAGTAAAGATCATACAGCATTTCTCTCTTCTCCGTGTTTAAAATTTATGAGTGCTTTCTTAATAACCATGGAAGACATAGAATGAAAAATTGAAAATGCACAGAAAACAAACACACAAATCAATGACTAAGAAGAGTTTAGATGTTAATAAGTTGTTTGAAGTACATAAAATTGAGTAATGGTATAGAGAATGTCTATGGAGCTGTCTACTGGCAAGCAAACTGGAGCTGCCTCTTATTTAGACAGAAAATTTGTATAGATGTTGGGAACTGAAAGAATTCCTGAGAAAGCATACCCAGAATATGAGACTGTTTGTGCTGGTCTCAGCCTATCAAGAGTAATGCTTTCAGCTAGAAATATCTGGGGGCACTCACCTGGGCCCCGAAAATCTTCCTCCAGACATCTCCCCTTTTCCAAACCAGTGTTACTGCTGAACAGACCTTTGTGTTTCTTACGATGGTAAGATGCTTTTCAGCAACAACCATCAGAAAACTTTGAAAAGATGAAGTTTAATATTTACAAGCCCTGGAAACTACACAGCTCACCTGGGGCCACCATAGGGTATGGCAGAAGAAGAGAGAGATCACACAGGCCAGGAGTTCTTGTTTTATTTGGGTCAAGGGTAGAGCCTAGGGTTTTGAGGACTCACTCTTTATTGCTGAAAGTAAAACACAAGAGCAGGAGCTTAAAGCACAGAGGAGAAAAAAGACAAGTGGCTGACAAGATCAGTTACTGAAATCAACCAAGATCTCTAAAACAAAGGAGCCTCAGGAATCAAAGCTGGCTGCCAGGCTTATACTCTAATGACTTAGGAACTGTGAGTGAAGCTGGTGGTAAACAAGGAAGAAGCCAAGAAGAGAACTAGTTTTTGGAGAGAAGTAACAGACAGTGATGGCAAAGGTTTTTAGAGGCTGAAAAGATCAGGGCATTGGCTATCCAGTGGGTTTTGAAAATACAATGTATTTGATTATTTTGTGATAATGTTAAGGAAGATATGTGAGTTAAAATATCCTATTCAGATGAGTTGAACAGGAAAAATGTAGGTTTGGCAGGAAATTCTTTGTTCATCTACATCGTCCAGTGATACAGAAGCTTAGTTAATTGAAAAATACTTGGCGTTGTTAATTGTACCTTATTGATGCTTCCATGGCATAATCAGAGGTACACTGATGCTTTCATTCTGAGACAATCTTGGGGGTAGCTGTAACAGGGGCAGAACAAATTTACATGCAAACTTATTTTATCATGTGGAAAAAATAAATTCAGAGCATGTGGTTTAGCCTGGTTTCCACACTCAGTAAGTGGCTGATCTAGAATTCTAGCCTAACTGCTATCTTTCTAGGTCTAATGTTTTTTATACAATACAATGCCTATTGTTATTAACAAACATATCATTTTAGGACATTATCTTAATATAGTGCAATGTTTTCAAGAGGTCAATAAAGTGGCCTGATTAAGAGCTTGCAATCTGCCATGTATGATTTCCAGATGAGCTGTTAAATTAGCTATTTGACCTTGGAAACACTTGACCTCTGTTAAGGATTGGTTGCCTCACCTGTGAAAGTAGATGAGCAATATTTACCATATGGTATGACTTTAAGGTTGAAATGAGATGCCAGTATGCCACGCAAGACCATTCAAATCAAAATTTAAAAAAATAATGAAATAATAGTTATTTAATTAATAGTTATTTAAATAATAGCTATTTAATTCTAAATAGTTTATAACATCTTCTTTTTAAAAAATACTTAACAAAGTAATAGAATTTTAGAAGATCATTTCCAAATTCAAAACTTGGTCCCTAAGTATTGGTTATTTCAGCACTGACATTAAGAATATTATTGCAATCACAAGTTCTTCAGAAATGCATATTTTTAAAGAACAAATTCCAAGGCTGTTTTAATGAAATGTTTTTATAGACTGTTATTGAATAAATGTGGAATAATTATAATTCTTAAGATGTTTCCTTACTTATGAACCCAGAAACATTTGTTTTATGCCATAATTAAGCAATAAAAGCTGAACTGTAACGATTTAAGTTCAAAGGTTATGCTCTGTATGGTAATTAAATTGCATTGGTTCAACATTCTAAACATGAATTGTAGCAACTAATGATATTATTTCTCTGCTCTGTATATTAGGTGATTATATAATAGATATCATTTATAACAAATTATTTAGGGAATTCCTGTAATTTTATTTCCAGTCAGGATATTTGAGATAATTAAAAGTTTACCTGCATTCCAGAATAAAAATAAGTGATGGCAGATGGGAATTAAGAGACTGCTTTTCTCTGAAAATGCAACCATTATCTCAATGAGAAGATGGTATGTCAATTGATGCTTTGATTGATATAAAATTATAGCACATTTCCCAAACACCATAATAAACACTGAGTCAAGAAAATCAATTGTTTTTGAAATGCTGTTTGGAACAAATGCTCCAAGGTCATCTAAACAGGTAAATATGACTAGTGTGGGACACATAGATCATGAATTCTCAGTTTCTTAAGGTTACTCTATATACTCCAAGAAAGAAGTCCAGAAGAGTGATAATAAATCATCTCTTGGGATTATGTATTTCATATCTGTACAGAACACAATCAAACTGGTATAACAATATGAAGTAAAGCACATCACAATCTCTTGCATGCACACATGCAAAGATTTTCTCATAAGATCCACGATGTAACTGCCAAACCCCTCTATGTGTTCATCCATGTGACCTGATATCACATTGTTGCCACCACCCATCACTATTCCTTAATCATGAGATTGCTATTCAATCTTCGTTTTCCAGTGCTGTTACCATTTACCCTGCTCATGTAGTAGAATTGCTTTCCACTCTCAAAGGAAATGCAAATCATATCCTTGCATGTTTTTCAATACTTTCACCAGACATATGTCACAATCTTCTCCAAATTATTAACATTCTCCACTATGTTAATTCTATCTGTGCTTTAGTTGATTCAATAGCAGAAAAAAATAAGAATATTTGAAAACAGCCTAATGAAGGCCAAGAAAATCCCAGAATAATGTAGTAGAAAAAAAATGGTTCTCAGCATCAAATATACTCATCCTTTTGCAAGTTGTTTAGTCTTACAAACATCAGTAGTTATGTCTATAGAATATTAACAGTGATGATTTTTTAATAAAAGCTATTGTATGAAATCCACTAGTTCAGATCTACTCCACAATAAATATGTGATAAATGGTGATTCTCTGGCTTCTTTCCTCTTTTCCTCCACCCCCATGTTTTCCATGAGCTGAATGTAAGAGGAAGACCATTAGAAAACTAGAAGACTTTGGGAAAATTTAAGCAAAGAAGGAGTTTTGTTTGCTTTTGTTTGTTTGTAAAGACCTTAGATGCTTGAAAATTACATGAAGAGTTCAAGATGTGAATCAACAAATTATTAGTAACATCTGAGAGTATTTATATTCTTTCCTGTCCAATATATAAAAAAATGTTAAAATTAGTGGAGGGAAGAGATTAATTTTACTCATTAAAAAATATAATGCTTATTTTGAGATTTTATATATTTTGTTTTGTATCTATAAAATGATATTCTTTGAGAAAATTAAATAACTATGACCTATTACTCATATACACAAATAAATGAGGGACTGTCTTCAAGAATGAATGATTTTCTAAAGAAGTTTCTTAAATAAAATTAGAGAAAGTTCTGTAGATCCCCATGTTATAATAATGACACTAGAGATGTAAGGTCAAAGGATAGGCACAATTTAGCTTAGCATTTAGTGACATTTGACTTCTGCTAACATGAGTTATCTCTTTCAATGTGGAATTGGAGTTCGACACAAAATAATTCACTTCACCATGTATAGTAACACTCTTTACTTAAAGAAATACAACTCAGTATCTAAAATTATATAGCGTTTTTACAACTATACCTTATGCTAACCTTTACTTAGTTGTGAAAAAGTAATGTTTACATCATAAAACTCATGATTACTATCAGATGCTTACATTTTATGACTTACCTTATAAAATTATTTTGCAGAACCCCAGCTATTGTAAATCACAAATAGCTCATGTATACTTATGAATATATTTATTTCGAAATTCAAAATAGCTTAATCTGATAAGCATAATACTAAAAATGAAAGTAAAGTAAACCTTCAGTTACTTTATCACTTTCAGGAAATTATACGGTATTTGGTAAACAAATACAACAATTTATTTCACAAAGGGTACAAATTTCTAGTTACAAGATGAGTAAGTCCTGGGGATTTGATGTGCAGGATGGTGACAATAATTAACAATACGTGTATTGTACAATCGAAAGTTGCTAAGAGAGTATTTCTTATAAGTTTTCACCATGAAAAAAAAAGATAACTACATGAGGTGATGGGTGTGTTAACTAATCGTATTGTGGTAATCATTTCACAATTATACATGTCAAATCACCCGCTGCACACCTTAAACTTACACAACTTTATATGCCAATTAGATTTCAATAAAGACGGGGGAGGAGAGAACTGTATATATGGGACAAGGTCTGTAGAAAAATTCTTCTCATAAACTCTGAAAATATTCTAAAAGTGGACAATAAAATTGAAGAATGCTCTGATTCCATTTACCATTTGATAACAACTAGCAGACTGTGTGTGAAAGAAATTGCAGTGGTCAGAAGATAGAAAGCGCATTTGATTAAAAGTGGAAAACAAAGAGTTTGTTCCTTTTGCCAAAAGGAGGGTTAAGAACCCATTGCACTCTATCCACAGAACAATTGACTTTCTGCTTTTATCCATCAGACATATGCACTTGGTCAATGCAAAAAAAAAACAAACAAAAAAACCAAAACAACAAAAAAACAAAAAACCTTTTGCAAGACACACAGTGCACATTGATTAATATATAAAGTATGTGAAGAAATTCCACACATCAATGAAAATATAAATAAATCAATAATGGGCAAAACTCAGGAACATTTTACTGAAACATGACTAATATCTTCATAAAGGGATACAATCAAAGAAATGCAAACTAAGACTACAATTAAAATAATATCTCTCAACCACTAAACTTGGCAAACATTAATATATCTGATAATATTAAAAATTTAAAAATAGGGGCGCCTGGGTGGCGCAGTCGGTTAAGCGTCCGACTTCAGCCAGGTCACGATCTCGCGGTCCGTGAGTTCGAGCCCCGCATCAGGCTCTGGGCTGATGGCTCAGAGCCTGGAGCCTGTTTCGGATTCTGTGTCTCCCTCTCTCTCTGCCCCTCCCCCGTTCATGCTCTGTCTCTCTCTGTCCCAAAAATAAATAAACGTTGAAAAAAAAAATTTAAAAATATATTTGACTTGTGATATTTCCCCTAAGTTCTTGAAGCAAATTGAGTATGTCAAATGACAAAAACAATGCAATTTAGTAACAGATTTGGTGTCCTTTATTCAAGGGAAAATAACCCATGGATTGGGGGAGTATGGTGCCTCACAAGGCATGGGGCACTCTTCCTGAGGAATTTTGGCAGGAGTGTGTTGTATAGAGCATTGGAAGAGGCAACATGAGAACAGGGCATGGAGGGCACATGAATGGCTAGGAAGTCGAGGATATCCTTATGAAAGCTATAGCCTGTCCGGTATTCTAAGGTGATAAACCAGCAAAAGCTTACTTGGAGATTATGATTGATGTTAGGTTTCCTTGACAGGGAGATGTTTTGTAAGTGACTTAGGGTTCAGCTTTGTGACATGGGCCAGGCCCCTGGGGTGGCCTTCATTTTGTGGGTCTTGATACATGAATTAACTTTATCAAATGCGTTCTTGTTAAAATTAGGGGTGAGTGGAGGATTTGGGGGCAGGATCTCAGGTGCAATTATAATCATTCTGAAATTTTCATGCTAATTCCTAATTTTAATATTGTATAATAGAAAACTTTGAAAAGATTTATTAAGATGTTAACATATTATATCTTTCAATATCTTTTTATATGAACGTATAATCTCAGTGACATTGTTCAAACTATTTAGGCATGATTTAGCCTTGCAGAAATCACATCATTGAGACTCTCAATGTGTGTAATGTGAAAGACTAAGTTTTGCTATAATGCTCAAAAATATATAATGTGGATACGATATAACAAAAATATCTGTTGAAATATATGCCTGGAGTTTGCAAAAGATGAGGAAATTCCCATATTTCAAAAGAAAATTAAGAGCTGAAAACCTTAGCTGTGACTCATGAGCTAATGATTTTCCAACTACCCCAGGGAGTTACTGCATCTAACTTAGTGGCTTGGGTTTTACTGCCCACATGGGATTGGAGCAAAGATTTTGAGACTCAATCTAGAATTGTATATACACAGTCCTAAAATATCATTCTAGGGTAAGGGAAAAATAAAGACCTGTGATACTTAATAACCACAGTTGGCATTTGAAGGAAACATTTAAGGATATTTTTTCTGGAAAAAAATGCAGGAGTGGAATGCAATTAGGGATAGTGAGAAACAAGGGGGAGAACAAATTATGTTGACAAAAATCAATACTGATAATGATTACTTAGAATCTGTAATGCGATGATTACTTGGTGGTTAAAAACAGATGTAAATAAGCAGCAGTAAAACACAGGATTGGAGAGAGTGAGTAGAGGGACAGGCTTTTAAGAGCTGTGCATTATTCAAGAGATGCTCTAATGGAACTTAAATCTCCCAGCTGTACCTTGTGTCATACTCTATCAATGTCCCAAACCCAGCTGTTCTTTCCTTTAAGTTCTTTTAAAATACCTTTTTCTCTTCCATCCCTTTATGGTCTTTACACATAATATTCACACTGCTTGAAATATATTAGCCCATTCTCTTACTAAATACTTTCTCTTCATCTTTCAAATCTACTATTTTTCTTTTTTTTTTTTTTTTTTTTAATTTTTATATTTGGGACAGAGAGAGACAGAGCATGAACAGGGGAGGGGCAGAGAGAGAGGGAGACACAGAATCGGAAACAGGCTCCAGGCTCTGAGCCATCAGCCCAGAGCCCGACACGGGGCTCGAACTCACGGACCATGAGATCGTGACCTGGCTGAAGTCGGACGCTTAACCGACTGCGCCACCCAGGCGCCCCATCAAATCTACTATTTTTCAAAGAAACATTCACTTATGCCATCAATCAAATTTGATGCAGTATCGGGTCATTGTTAAGAACTCAACCTCTGGCCTCAAATGCCTGGAATTTGTTTCCAGTTAAGCAGCTTACTAGCTATGTGGCCTTGGGTAAATGCATTAACATTTCTGTATTTCAGTTTCTCTCATAATATGGCTGTTCTGAGATTAAAAAAGCTAGTGCATCTAAAATGCTTTGAGTGGTGTTTGAAACACAGTCAAAACTAAATCTTAGTTAATGTTATTATTACATACCAAGTATCTTTATACTGAGACCACAATTATGTTCCTCTTGTAACACCTAGAAAAGTTATACAGTAAAACCTTGGATTGCAAGTAACTTGTTTCATGAGTGTTCATAAGATGAGCAAACTTTTCTAATAAATTTTAACTTGATAAACAAGTGAGGTCTTGTAATATGAGTAGTACAGGATGCTGAAAGTCACATGATCACAACTGAGCCAATGGTTCTTGAAATTAGCTTTGATACACAAGTGCCTTGGATTCCAAACATGATTCCAGAACAGATTATGCTCATGAACCAAGGTTTTACTGTAATTGTAATTCTTTTGTTAGGTAATTTGATTTCTCTCTACCTTGCTCACCAGCAGTAAAACCTCCATGAAGGCAGGTACTCTGGATGCTCTTGGTCACCATTTTATCACTGCCCATAGCATTGAACAAGATCCAGCTAAAGAATTAAGTTAATTAATGCATAATTTAGTTATTTGTCTTTCTCATAATCTTTTCTATCATCATTTAGACATTTAGAAACTGGGGAGGTGACTGGGAATAAAAATTATAGTTTATTGTAAAGCGATTAAATGCTAACCTGGGCTACCTCTGCATATACCACAGATGCAGACCATGGAGCACTGTACATAGAAATGACATACAGAGATTTCTGAACCTCATACTTACCCCATTAGACACAGTGGATGGGATGCTAATGCTCTAGATGCCCAATGTCTTCTGGGAGAGGTCAGATGACAAAACCTAGAAATATAGGGAAGTTAAGGACCATGAGAGTGGATTTTTCTCAATTGGATGTTATATTAGTTCTTTTATTGCTAAGTAACAAATTACCACAAACTTAGTAGCTTAAATCAAGAAAAACTTATTTTTCAGTTTTAATGTGATAGGAGTCTGGCCAGTTTAGTTGAGTCCTCTGTTCAGACTCTAACTCTAACAAGGTGGTAATCAAGGTGTTCTATGCTTTGTACTATCCTCCGGAGGTTTTTCTGGGAAAGAATCTGCTTGCAAGATCATTCAGTGAGGGTCTTCACTTCTTACTGGCTCTTAGCTAAAGACCACCCTCAGGTTCTGGGGGGCTATTCTCATTTTTCTACAATGGGGCCCTTTTCCTAAGTAGTTAACAGATTGCTGTTTGTTTGTTTCTTATTTTATTTTTTTAATTTTCTCTTCTTTTACTGTTTATTCTTTTTTTTTTTTTTTTTTGAGAGAGAGAGACAGAGCAGAGTGGGGGGAGTGGGGAGGGGCACAGAAGTGGGAGACACAGAATCCGAAGCAGGCTCCAGGCTCTGAGCTGTCAGCACAGAGTCCAACGCAGGGCTTGAACTCAAGAGCCATGGGATCCTGACCTGAGCCAACATTGGATGCTTAACCAACTGGGTCCCCCAGGTGCTCCATATTGCTGTTTGCTTCTTCTTAAGGCCATCAAATTAATATTTTTCTATAGTCTACTAAGATGGAGTCTTATATAAGTAAATATAATTATAAGTGTGGCATCCCATCACCTTTGCCATATAACATAATCTACTAAAGAAAATGACAATCCCATCATTTAGTTAGAAGCAAGTAACAGATTCCACTTGCATTCCAAGAGACTTATATAATGAAGTGTCCACCTTAGGGTGTGTCCACCGCAAAAACAATAGATGAGAAGGAACTAGCAGATAAAATCTTCCCCTTTCCTATCGGTCTGTTCTAACACAAAGAAAGCTATCCTATGCCTATACAAAGAAGTCTCTTGAAAGGGAGTAATCAGCCACACTTGTTAAAAAGGTATGGCCAGTTCAGGATGGCACTTTCTTATTTTTTTTTAAATATATATTTTTTAATGTTTATTTGTTGAAGGAGAGAGAGAGAGAGAGACACCGAGCATGAGCGGCAGAAGGGCAGAGAGAGAGAGGGAGACAGAATCCAGCAGGCTACAGGCTCTGAGCTGTCAGCATAGAGCCTGATGTAGGGCTCGAATTCATAAGACTGTGAGATCATGATCTGAGCCGAAGTCAGATGCTTAACCAACTGAACCACCCAGGCACCCCCTGCACTTTCTTATTTTTAATCTCTCTCCTTCCCTGTCTCTAGTCCCCTTCCTTCTTAATTCTTTCTCTTTGTTTTTAGGATCATGTCTTTTTACCATATTAAAACACTGTGAAAATGAAAAAGACAAGCCAAAGACACAGTTGGTTGCCCAGTTACAGAGTGTTCTGGATGCCAGAGAACTTCAATGACAGTATTAAAGGAGATGCTCATCTCCTGCAGCTGTGGGGCTGACTTTGCCAAAAATCATGTTTAGAAACTAATAATGAGGGTGACAGAACTGCAAATGAGAGAAAATTTTCCGTCAAAATATTCTCCTATGTCTCAGAGCCTTCATATGGGACCTGCAGGTTGCTGAAACACAGCATGGCAATGATCAAAAGCATTCAAATCCTCAAATTCACCTGAATGCTCTTAGATGGTAGAAATGGTCCCCTTTGCCTTGTAGAAGAAAACAGACACCTTAACACCTTATGCCAAGAAAAATATAAAGCCAAGCTATTTCAAGGTGTTTACTCCCTCCCCCAACCCTCAACCCCCACCAACACTACTTTCTATATGTTCACAGCCAGGACAGTTTAAATGAAACCCAAGCAGAGAAATGCAATCCCTGCTTCAGAAAGACATACCTTACACCTAAAGGATTTATAGGACCTAACCAATAGCCTGAAGAACTGAGAATGTATTTTGATGGTGTTTGACTGGAGGAACGAGGGGCTATGTATATATATGGGAAGAATTTGTTGATGTGGATTATTCCACTGTGATTCAAAATTCAATGTTGTAGCAAAAACACCTTGAATGGTCCAAATTGTGGGGGAGAAAAAAAGCAATAAAAGTTGTAACCTGACATTCATAAATTTATTTAATAAACTAATGACCACATACTATATGCCAGGCATTGCTTAAGACACAGGGCAACATTATTAAATGGATAAAATTTGCCCTAGTTGAGCTTACATTGTATAAAGGGAGAGTAAAAAATAAGATGTGCAATAAATGAGTGCATTATATTTTTATAAGGCTATTAGTATTATAATATTAAGGCAGAGTCAGGTCCACTAGCAGCGCTAAGGAAGGGCTTGGGATTTCAAATCAGGTTGTCAAGACAGTAATTTGACATGAACATTTGAGGAAAATCTCAAATGCAATGAAGGAGTTAAGCAATGAATGTCTGGGAAAAAAAATTTCCATGAAGAAGTAAAAAATGAGTAAAAAGACACTAAGTTTAGAGTGTACCTAGCTTGGTAAAGGAACAGCAGGAAGGCCAGAGTGCCTGAAGCAAAGTTAGCAAAAGAGAGAAAAAAGAAAGATAGGGTCAGAGAGTTAATGGGGCCAGGCCAGGTGGGGCCAGATCTTTGTCATAATTTTGCTTTGACTCAGCATAAAAAGGACAGCTCCATGGAGGGTTCTAAGCAGGGGAGTGACTTATCTTATACTTTAAAGGAATCAATTCAGCTACTATGTAATAATAGATAATGTATGTAGGGGAGAAAAAGTGGGCAGGGAGAGTGAAAGTGAGACCAGTTAGAATTTTATCACTGGAAACCAGGTGAGATGAGAATAGCTTGAGTCTACTAACAAAAAAAAAAAAAAAAAAAAAAAAAAAAAAAAAAAAAAAAAGCTAGAATGGTAAAAGGCAGACAAATAATTTTTCTTCATTATATATTTTCTCAAGAGAAAAAATATATAAAAGTAATGGAACAATGGGGCGCCTGGGTGGCACAGTCGGTTAAGCGTCCGACTTCCGACTTCAGCCAGGTCACGATCTCGCGGTCCGGGAGTTCGAGCCCCGCGTCAGGCTCTGGGCTGATGGCTCGGAGCCTGGAGCCTGTTTCCGATTCTGTGTCTCCCTCTCTCTCTGCCCCTCCCCTGTTCATGCTCTGTCTCTCTCTGTCCAAAAATAAATAAATGTTGAAAAAAAAAAAGTAATGGAACAAAATCTTCAAAATATTTGAATATATAACATCATTCTAGAATTCTATACCATGTGAAATTATCTATCAAAAATTAGGTCAAATTAAACACATTATAATCCAAACAAGAGCTGAGAAATTTATTAGCAGTAGACATTCACTAAAGAAGCTTCTAAACAATGAACTTCATATAGAAAAAAATAACCATCCATAAAGGTCTCTACTGCAAGAATTAATGTTGAAAAAATGTAACCATGTTGGTAAATCAAAACTGTTTTCGTGTGTATGAAACAATAACATTATGTCTAACACTTGGATTTATAAATTATTGTAGAACTAAAGTGAAGAAAATAGGTCAGGAGGGAATATTTGAAATAACAACTCACATTTTAACATGATATTAGCGACGGTAAAATAAAAAATGGAGTATGTAACATCCAAAATAGTAGAAGAAAATAGAATTAGAGTAATATATAAGTGAAATCAATCCAAAATATGACAAAACACACCACACATACATACACACCCAAACACACAACATGCTAAGCAACAAAAGAAATGCCAAAAATCAAATGAATAGAAAACTAAAACAGACAATTAATAAAATGAAGAGAGTGGGGGAATGGATTCTAATATATTTGAAATCAACTGTGTAAAATGAATAAATTATCTGGGTAAAACATTATTGTTTAACTTAATTAAATTAAAAGATAAACAGTTTTTGCAAGGGGTAAGTTTAGGTCCTAAAACTTACCATAAAAACATTTAGAATTTGAAAGTTAGAAAATGTACAAATAAAACAAAATTTAAAATTTTGATGGTACATTTTTGTTCATGTCAAGCAAATCATACTTTAAGGAGTACTGTTAAGAATTAAAGTCATCAGTATGATTACCTATAAACACGGATGCACTTAATAATAGCATCACAGATATCTAACACTGTAGAAATGTCAGGAAAAAAGGATAAATCTGAGTCAAGAGTATTAACAACCTGTTAAAAATTAATAAAGATATAGAAGATTTAAATTAAACAAAATCTTGTTATAATCAATATTGATGGAACACAGCACTGAGCAAATGTAGAAAGTATATTATTTTCAAACAAAATATTCACAAAAATTGATCAGCTGCAAAGCAATAAAGCAAGCCTAGTTATATTCTCAAGAATCAGTATTCTAAAGAGCACATTCTTAATCAAATGTAATGAGGTTGGTAATCAATATAAAGAGATTATGAGAGAACAATCATGTCATGAAGTTAGAGAAAAATAAAGCCATTCTTGTAGGAAACCCTTAGAAGAAATGATAATCCAATTTAATGGTAATAAAAATACTACACAGTGGAACTTCTCTATTGAAGCTAAAGTCATATTTTGTACAAAATAAAATATATATTTAATTAAAAAGGAAAGATGAAAAGATCAATTTGTCACTCAAATAAAAAAAGTTAAAATAAGACTAAATGAAATAGAAGAAAATGTTAACCATAAGAGCAAAAAAATAATAAATACTATTGAAATACAATAGTTAGAATAAGTAAGCAAAATTTGGTTTTCTGAAAAGACTAATAACATTTACAAAGTTCTAGCAAATAGTTAAATGCAAAGAAAGGAGACCAGCAAACAATATTAGCAATGGAAAGGAAAACATAATGGTATACTTGTTGTAGAAATAATATGATGATGTTGCAAACCTCATGATGCAATGGGTGAAATGGCAAAATTCCTAAATTAAAAAAAAAAGCAATAAACCTGATATGGGATGAAACAGAAAATCTAGTATATAACAAATAAATTAAAATAGTAAGGTTTTTCTCTATAAAGAAAACACAAACCACAAGGTTTTATTAGGGAATTCTAACAATCATTCAAGGAATAAGTATTTTAAAGACTATTTAAACATTTTTTAAAGAATGTAAAAAATGCTGGTTATTTTGTAATTCCAATGTAAACTTAATACTAACAGCAAATAAATATATAAAGTCTCCAAACAAAATATTAACAAATTGAATGAAATGGTGTCCAAAAGTTTGTTATAAGTCTCTGTTTTTGAAATGCAACATTAATTCAATGTTAGAAAATATATTATTAACTACATAAACACAGAAAGGAGAAAAACTACATACTCATCTCAATAGATGCATATTTTTAAAAAATAAAATATTGTCTTGAATACTCGTACCAAACTAGGAAAAGAAAGAAATATATAAGCTGTGAAAATGGGAATTTACCGAAGAATTAGCAAACAACATATTGAATGCTAGAAAGTCAAAATTTTTGCTTTAAGATCAGCAGCAATGCTAAAATATTCATTGTCAGCAGTTCTATTCATCATTTCACTGGAGAGTATAGCCAACCTAATAAGGTGAGGAAATCTATGGGTTTGAAAGAAAAAAGTGAATTCATTATGATTTGCAGAAAATATTACTGATGTCAAAAACACCAAATAATCCAGGGCGCCTAGGTGGCTCAGTCAGTTAAGCGTCTGACTTCAGCTTAGGTCATGATCTCGCAGTTCGTGGGTTCAAGCCCCACATTGGGCTCTGCACTGACAGCTCAAGTCTGGAGCCTGCTTTGGATTGTGTATCTCCCTCTCTCTCTGTCTCTCCCCCACTCGTGCTCTGTTTCCCTCTCAAAAATAAATAAAACATTAAAAAATTTTTAAAAAACCCACAAAATCACCAATAAAATGTTAAGCAATATACCCAGATTCAAGATAAGTTGCATCAATATGCAATCCAAAAGAAAATAAATTACTTATGTAGGAACAAGTCTAAGACTAGATTGCACAAGATGTATTACACTAGATGTGCAAGAGATCTATATATAAAATTATAGGAGGGCCTGGGTGGCTCAGTCCGTTAAGCATCCGACTTCAGCTCAGGTCATGATCATGATCTCGTGATCTGTGAGTTCCAGCCCGCCTTGGGCTCTGTGCTGACAGCTCAGAGCCTGGAGCCTGCTTGGGATTCTGTGTCTCCCTCTCTCTCTGCCCCTCCCCTGCTCATGCTCTGTCTCTCTCTCTGTCTCCAAAATAAATAAAACATTAAAAAAGAAAAGAAAAGAAAAGAAAATTATAAACCTCAGTTTAAATATAAAAAATATCCAAATAAATCAACAGATTTATATATTCATGGATATGAAGATTGTGAATCATTATGATATATATTTTCTTCAGTTAATCTACTGATACAAAAAAAATTGGAATAAAAATCTCCAAAGTATTTTTTTTATTGAAAAATACATGGAAGGCTTACTCTAAAATGTATAATGAGTATAAAGTAACCATTATAGCCAAGATACAAATAAAAAAGTATAAAATGTTCCAAAAATCATTCTTTCTGCTATCAAGATACTTTGTAAAGGCTATATTGTAAAGTATGACAGATATTTACCTGAGACTAGGATACTACATCAAGCAACAGAACAGTGAGCCCAGATACAGATTCTGATATGGCAAGGAAAACAGGGAAAATAAATGGAAATAGTATAAACTATTGAACAGTAAGAAACTTTTTTGGGGAGGACATTAAAATGGATCCTTCTCTTTATGTTACCATACACACACACACACACGCACAAAATGAATTATTTTTTTTTAATTTTTTTTTTAACGTTTATTTATTTTTGAGACAGAGAGAGGCAGAGCATGAACAGGGGAGGGGCAGAGAGAGAGGGAGACACAGAATCGGAAACAGGCTCCAGGCTCTGAGCTGTCAGCACAGAGCCCGACGCGGGGCTCGAACTCTCAGACGGTGAGATCATGACCTGAGCTGAAGTCGGACGCTTAACCGACCAAGCCACCCAGGCGCCCCTAAAATGAATTATTGATGAATGAAAGATTTACACATAAAAGAGACAATTTTAAAACTTTCAAAAGAAAAAGTATTAGAATGCTTTTATGATCTCGTGGTAAAGAATTTCTTTTAAAAGACACTTCAAATACATGGCAGAAAAATAAGAATTTCCGTTTATTAAAAGACAAGAAAACAGAGATGAAAGTATCCACAGAATAGAAGGTATTTACAAAATATATAATCAAGCAATGATCCAATTATAAATAACTTCTATAAATCAAAAGCATAGCAAATGAAAGCAATTGGAATAGATCAAGTACATAAAAGCACTTTTCACAGAAAGGGAAACACGATTATTCAGAAATTAAGAAAATATTTACATCATTAGTAATTAAGATAAAAGAAGTTAAAACCACAAGTTCACTGTAACCACATTAGCAAAATCAAGAGGCTAAAAATATTATGTGATGATAAAGATGAGGAACAGGAACTCTCCTGTAGGGCCGATGGAAAAGTAGACTGATACACTTGAAAAGAGTTTTGATGTTATACAGTGCACTGAAATATAAACACCCACTATGGTCCAAACACTCTTCTTCCAGGAATGCACCCTTACACACATGTACAGGTAAGAATTTTCATGCGAACAGTATTTGTAATAGCAAAATTCTGGAAAAAAAATAAATGACCATCACAAAAATAAATACATAAATAAATACATACATACATACATACACAAATAAGTAAATTGTGGAATATTACAAGTAATAAAATCAGGTGAATTACAGCAATATATAACAGCTTGTTTGCCTCCCAAAGAGAAAACATGGAGAAACAATAGCCACAAATGAATCCACCCATTGTATTTTAAATATATTATTTAGGTAAATATACCTGTATGGTGAAAGCATGCAGAAAGCAGAATAATTAATAAAATATTCAGGAAAGTAGATGATTCTTTTCAGGAAAATGCAATCATGTAAGGACCCAAATGGGCTCCAAAGATACTGGTATTCTCCCATCTTTTAAATGTGGCGTTATGAGTAGATGGGTGTTTGCTTATATTATGTATTGTTTTTAAAGATGTTCATATTGCATATGTGTGTGTTTATACATTTAGCATATTCAATTATATAATTGGTTCATTCATTAAGAAATTGATTTTCAGCAAGTTGATGAACTTTTGCTATATCTGGCTACAGCATCAGGAGCAGGAAATTGATACAAGAAAATATTGTTAATCTTTACAATCCACAGGCTTTAGGGGTGTTTGGATGACTCAGTTGGCTGAGCATCCGACTTTGGCTCAGGTCATGATCTCGCAGTTTAGGAGTTCAAGCCCCACATCAGGCTCTGTGCTGACAGCTCAGAACCTGGAGCCTGCTTCAGAATCTGTGTCCCCCTCTCTCTCAGCCCCTCCCCTACTCATGCTCTCTCTCTGTCTCTGTCTCTCTCTCTCTCTCAAAAATAAATAAGCATTAAAAAATTTTGGTAATTTTTTTAAAATCTTGATTCTTATTTTTTTTGAGACTAAAGATCATCTTCAAACTTATCACTCTCCTATAAAAGACACATACATCGAAAACATACATATACAAATTATAGTCCTGCCATACCCAAATTAAAGATGAAAATAGCATGTTACCCTATAAAGTGGAGATCACAAAGCCAGCCATTACTGTTTGCTAGGGAAAACAGCCAGTGAAAGTTAAAATGTGTTCATTTATAGTTAAGAAGTTGGGTAACAGATGCCAAGATAAATGGAGCATATCAATAGTATGTAAATTTTTGACAAACATAGTAAACATAATGTTTCCAAAATATAGCCTCTCGGCAACTTTTTATCTTAAGAAGTTTTAATTAGTAGTTTCGATTCTAGGCAATTTAAAAAGGATTCAGATGAACTTACATTCATTCGTATGTAATGGAATGGGGAAGTTGCTGGGTAAACATAATAAATACAGAAAATGTATTCCTGATGAAGTATAGTGACAGAAAATATCGCAAAAAGAAGGTGTATAGCTGGCAAGCCTACAACTACAGAGGGCATAAAAAAAATTCTCCACTGTCTAAGCATCAACCAGTGTGGGAGCCAAAAGAAATCTGGCTCTCATCCCAGCTGAATATAAATGAAATTAAAGGAATTACAAAGCACAGGACAGGACTCACCAATAGACATGCATTCAGTATCAATCACATGAGAATATATATAATTGCTCCTACTGGGATACAAAATTATTCCAACCAATATGTTCCTACTCTCAGAGATGTGAATTATGAAGAAAAATCGAAGAAGTTAAGCTAGTTCCCATAAAAAATAGAATGGTAGTCACTTAATTGAAGTTTTAAACCCAGCAGGGATCAACAAAATCGTTCCAAGTGAACTCCTCCTATTTGTAAAATGGAGTGACAAACAGGATGAAATGTTACCAAGATGTTCAATCAAGATTAATTGTTTGATAAATCAAGAGAAGCACATTATTTGGCCAAGTATCCTTTATTTCACTAAATCTATTTCTTAATTTTATATCATGCCTGTTATCCAATGGATTTGAAATCATTTACAAGATTACTGTGTAACATAATTAGGGAACCACATGAAACAGACAATTTGAAGTGAATACATTGAAATGCATGTTACAAGTCATGTAGAATGAGCTAATTATTACAATTGGGATCTAAATAGAGACTAGAGTGTGAGCACCTTGAATGCAGAACTAATGTTAACATTCCTTTTTGTGTCTTCATTACCAACCATATTTCCTGCACTGAAGAGATCTGAATTAATGCAGTTAAAATAAAAAATAAGACATGATCAATTTTATTTTTGAATTTAAAAATAATATTTCTTCAACAGAAGTTTGAGTGTGTTTTTGTGTCAAACATTCTTTAGAATGTAGAACAAGGCCAGATCTCTTTCTTTAAGAAGCATATATCTCAGTGAGTGACAAAGTCAAGAAAATAGGTAATCTCAACATATTGTAAGAGGTTCGAAGACAGGGCAAGTTCACATGCTATATATACACAAAAACAGGACCAAAGCAAGAGTGTGGGACTAGAAAATTTTTCTTGACACATTTTGTGTGATCAATAAATAAAATTTAACCAAGTTATGAAACAACATTCTGATTAGGCAGTCTAATAAATTTACTTGCAAAAGCATTTCTTTCCAAAAACTTGTTTTATGACCACATATTGAATGACAAAAAGTGACAACCTATTTTTCGTACTTCATAATTCTGTGAAAATAAATAATTTTAACTAGACTTGGAACCTTGGTGAAGTTTGATCTACTTCAAGATACAGATTATTGAATCACCCATATTGAACGTGTCTATACTTACATCTCACATTAACCAATAATGTGCATTTCTTAATAAATCTAACTCAGTCTTGTTTTCCCCCTATGTTGAAAGAGATAAATTTGGCTTAGTTTGAACATTAGATGATGCTACTAGTTTGTGTTTACAACCATATTTGACACAAAATGGCTTTCCTTAAACAAAAAATCAGTCTCAATAATCTGTAAGGCTCATTCTGTGAAAGTGGTGGAAAATGAGAGTGGAAAATGAGAGTGGTGGAAAATCTGAAGGAAGTGAAGTCTCATCTTCCATGATATTCTCACATTAAGGTAGAATTTTTCTACCTTACATTACATTACATTGGTAATGTACAATGGTACTACCTTACCATTACATTTCTACCTCACATTAAGTAGAAGCAGAAGAAATTGTTAATTATATTTATATGATTTAACCCCCACCTCCCTTATCTCTCTCTCTCTTTTCCTCTCTCTCTCTCCTTGTCCCACCCTTTTAACTGTTCCTCTAAGTACATGCATTAGTTTTCCATTGCTGAAGAAAAATTCACCACCCACTTCATGATTTATAACAACTCTAATTTATGATTTTACAGTTGTGTAGATCAGATGATCAGGCAGTGTGTTGTGGAGTCTGCTGCTCAGGTTCTCAGAAGTCTAAAAATTGGAGCATCAGCCAGGCAACATTTTCATCTGGAACTTGGATTCCTTTTCCAAGTGCACATGGTGGTGACAGAATTTGATTCCTTGTTGAGTGTTACAACATGATCCTATCAAGTTACATTAAAATGTTATGCAAGTAGGAAGTTTTTTGAAACAAATTTCTGAATTACTACTTCCCATGAACCTCATTTTTTTGATGAAGCTCATTGTTCTTTCATCCATTTATACATGACAAATATAAATGGTTGTTTAATGATTTTTAAATGTCAGAAACAGTGTTAAGTCTTTGAAAGTTGGTTGGAGGGGCAAGGGGAAGGAAGTTAGAAATTTTAAGAAGCCACAGTGCCTGCCAATAGGAATCTAAAGACACTGTGGAGTAGCCACACACACACAGAGTACAGGCGAGTGCACTTATGAAATGGGAGTTCAGTATTTTTTGATAAATTCACAATTAAATGAATACGTTGTTAGTAATCACAGAGGAATAAAGGAAAACAACAAAACAGATCTTGTCTAAGGTGAAGGTAAGGATTATAAACGATGATTTTTGGAAGTGATGGATGAGTTTTATCTTTTTTTTTTAAATGTTTTTATTTTATATTTGAGAGAGAGAGAGCATGCAAGCAAGGGAGGGGCAGAGGGAAAGGGCCGTCAGCACAGAGCCCCACGTGGGGATGGAACTCAAGAGCAGTGAGATCATGATCTGAACCGAAGGTGGATGTTTAACTGAGCAACCCAGGTGCCCCAGGAGTTTTATATTGAAGGGCGAGAAGAGTTGGTGTAAAAAAGGTATGGGAGCATCCCATAAGGAGGAAAGATCAAGGGAGGAGTTACAGTGATTAGGCTCACAACTAGGCTGAGCTCAAAGAATTGAGTAACGGAGACCAAAAAAGCCAACATAGCTGTTAAGTTTCTGTTATGAACTCTTAAGAGGCAGCAGAATCAGGCATCCTCAAGAGACACAGCAGGAAGATTAAAGCTGTCACTCCTCAGAAATCAAATGTATTTCTTTAATATAAATTAGAGAAAATTTGCTTTTCTCTAATAAAAACATACAGAGATTTGAATGGCAGGAATATAGTGACTGGAGCTGGAAATTGAAGTCACAGAGTTAACACTTGTGAAAGTAATAACATATACTTCATTAGAACTTTGACATTCCAGACACTAGCTGAAGCCCATTATTGATGCTTGCTTAATCTTGTAAGACGAGGTGCAATTATTCTCCATCCCATGGGATGCATGCGTCAGGCAACACAGCTTCCCAACGCAAGCCAGATACTTTTGATACTATTAACCTCCATATTTTTGCTTTATAATGCTCTTTGTTTCAACCAGTTCAATACTCCTTAATGGCAAGTTAACCTAAAGATGGTATTTATGGTATAAGTTTATTATTAGGACCTATCATTTGTTTACTGAGGTTACTTAGGTTATGTTAGAAAACCAGGATGTTTCAAAAAGACATGGTATCTGTAGGAAGGAGGACATTATTTTTGAGCATATTTAAAGTTATTTTAATGTGCAAATGTGTAAGAAAAGAGTCATAGCGTATTCTTGTTTTACATCCCTGAAAAGATTTTACGCTTATCAATTCATTAAGAACATTACAACTGATTCTGATTAAAGCAGTATTAAGGAACAAAATCTGTTAACACTATGTATAATGGAGTATTATTACAGCAAAACTTGTAACAAACATATGCCTTTAATGTCAAAGTCTACAAAGCTACAAGTAATTTAATTAGCTCTAACATATTTCACTGTGTTGGATATTATATTTGAATAGCTGAAGTCTGAAACCTGGTTTCTTCAGCAGAATATTTTTGATGACTTAATTTGCAATAATTTTAACAGAAAATTACATATATTTTGCTGGAAAATTTGATAAGATAATATTAAAATTGAGGATAAGACAGTATGGCATTTTAAAAATGAACTATTAAATGAATCAAATTAAGCTTGGCTCTACCATTAGAGCTAGAAAAAAATAAAAACAATTGCAAAATTAGAAAAACAATCTCGAGAAACTCTGAAAGGCTAAGTGATAAGACATATCCTTCAGCCCACTTCTTCTGTTGAGTGTTTTAACAAGCTGTACTACATGAGAGAGTGTTAGAGAAACACTCGAAATGAGTTCTGAAATTCACCATATTAGACGCAATTTACATTCAAGGTATTAAAAAGGCACATTCATGAGGAATTTTTTTCTGTAAGAAAATATTTTTCACACACAAAAATAAGAAACCTATGACTCAAGGCATAGTACTTATAAAACAAGTTCTGATTATAAATAATTATTAATGGAAAAAAAGAAGCAGTTTCTTTCAAAAATATAAGGTAAAATACCAATCCTCTGTTTAGTAATGAGTCTCAAAAATACTTTGAAAACTCCTATTTTAATATTATTTTACTTGGCCTCTAATACTTCCAGCTTAAGCGTAAATGTGCATTGCCTCCGAAACAGCATTGTCAAGGATCGTAATAAAGGTCCGCAATAATGATCCTGAGACTAGAGATAAATAGAGGGCAAGCTAAGTATGATGTACCGGCACTCCTTGGCAACTGAGGGAGGCACTCTTGAAAACTGCTGAACTTAGAAAGCTTGTCAAGAGCAATTTTCCATATGAAATAATGGCAAAAGATTTCATTACGTACTTTTCAAGATGCCAGCCACTACAGCAGATTAATGGCCAGTCTGTGGGCTGTGGTAGAGTTGCTGAGATTGTCCCCGCCTCTGCCTACCGCGGAGGGAGGAATTGATAACGTGCTGGGAAAAGACCTAAGCACAAGCCACTCCCATGCTCCTTCCATATTCACGTTCTCCCTACAGAAGGCTAGGGACTAAAAACAATTCCAATGAATGGCTTTCACGTACTTTGGTCACCAGTTTCCCAATCACGTTTTCTTGATGGGAGGTGAGGGCAAAACACAAGTGGTCAGAAACTCAGAGTCAGCTTTCACCACTGCTGATGACCATAACGAGCTATTCTAGGCACAAGACAAAGTGGAGCCATCGAAGGTGGTGACGCTGCATGTTACCTGTCATTGGTGATGACTAGTTATCATACCTCAGGGTCTGTTAATACCTGTGTTTTGAGATGCAGCCTATGATTATACCATTTGAAACATTGTTATTCCAAACCATGTGTGGCAGCCTTCTGCTAGCTGGGATCTAGCAGTGAACAAAATGGTCAGATCTTGCTTTCAGAGGAATTACAGGAAATGCAGACAGATAAGCAAATAAACATCTAACATAAAATGGCTGAATTCTTCGTGAGGATTATAAAGGAAATGAAAGCATTGTAAGGGGAGAAAGATGGACAGGAACTACTACACTGGGTAAAAGAGTCATGGCAGCTGCATAAACAACTGTTGTAAGAATAACGCAGTATGAGTAAATGCATTGCTCAGGGTAAGGGGAAGATAGAGTAACTATGGTTAATGTGTCATTTACTTAGACAACAAATCTTCCTCCCATGTCTCTCAAATTCATCTATGCATCTCCAGACTGGTAGTCTAATGCACCACCATTTCTCACTTAAAGCATATTTTAATATTGGCCCCTCCTCCCATCAGAATGCACACCTATGATTTTCAAAAAAGTGTTGTCTGTTAACTTTGTGCTTTCACTCAAAGAGTTCGCTTTGCCTGAACCATTTTATCCATCCATCATGGCCCTTACATTGAAAAGATTAATTACTCATATCGCTTCACATCTCAATCAGCTAAGTATTTTCATTCCTTGGATAGTCATCCTTTTTTTTTTTTATTTTTTGTTAACGTTTATTTATTTTTGAGACAGAGAGAGAGCGCACGTGGGGGAGGGGCAGAGAGAGAGGGAGACACAGAATCTGAAACAGGCTCCAGGCTCTGAGTTGTCAGCCCAGAGCCCGACACGGGGCTCGAAACCATGAAGTGTGAGATCATGACCTGAGCGGAAGTCGGACGCTTAACCGACTGAGCCACCCAGGCGCCCTGGATAGTCATCCTTAACAGTGCAATGATTCCAGTTGAGATCTCTTGATTTTGTCTGCCCAGTTTCCCTTACCATTTCCTTCGCATGATACAGTCCCTCTTTCCCACTCATGAACTCTGCCTCCCTCACTTACTAGGCTTCTGGTGGAACTGTTAATAGTGAAGGGATTCCTATTCCACCAGGGGAAGCATATTTGCTGGGCTACTTTTTAGAGTTTTTTATTTCTCCCCGAAGTCATGATTATTATTTCAAGAAGAGATACCAGGTCCATGGGAAGGAAGTCAAAAGACTTTGTGCCTTTTTTACCAAAATGATAAAGGAAAATTTGGCAAAAAGAAATCAATCACAGAAAGCAAAATGCAGAGATAAAGAACAAGTAAAAGACAGAGTCCTGACAAGATCAGATCATTCACTGAATCCAGTCTTTCTTGAAACGAGCCAATTCTTAGAAATAAGAGTTACATGAAGAAAAACAACATGCAATACTTGAAGCAATTTGAGGATTTTAAAAATTAAATTCAAAATTAAACTTTCTAAAGAATATTGCTCACCAACACTTAAGACTTTCAGTTGTAAGTGCTTACTTCTCTGTATTTCTTACTAGACTGTAGGATATAGTAGGAACAGGATGATGTTGGCTAGTTCGCTGTAACATTCCCAGGGTTAATGAAAATATCTTTCACATTGTATCATTTGGAAAATATTTCTAAAAATCTGAATCAGAATGCAACAATCTCTATCATCTTTTCCACTGTCATTTGATATCCAAACACTGAGGTTGACAACTGTGGGTCTAGGTTGAGGTTCTTTTCTTTTCCTCTCATTTTTCCTTTTCTTTCAATGGAATTATTTTTTTCCCCTGTCACCTATCACCACACATTTCAGGGCTTGCAAGTTATTCTCCCTTAACTCCAGGGATAATTGGTGGGGATTTCCAATTATTTTATAACATGTGTGGTAAAAGCAAATTTCTGATTATTTAGATCACAACCAAAAAGCAAAACAAAACAAAGCAAAAACAAAAGAAAAAAAAACAAACAAGCAAACAAAAAACCACAGAGCAATCTAGTAACTTACTCATCCAAGACTTCTAATGGCTTTGTAAGTACCAATTTTCTATATTAAGTGTATTTTTAAGTTTATTTATTTTGGGAGAGAGAGAGAGAGTAAGAGAGAGAGCAGGGAAGAGGCAGAGAGAGAGGAGAGAGAGAATCCCAAACAGGTTCCTCACTCTCATGGGGTTCGAACTCATGAACTGCGAGATCGTGATCTGAGCTGAAATCAAGAGTTGGATGCTTAACGGGCTGAGCCACCCAGTGCTTCTGCTTGAAGTACAGAGAGTACTTTTTGGTTTCTTCATATAATTATGAGTGAAATAGAATAGAGCACTAACAGTGTTTCCACGAACTAGACCTACATAAATGGCAGGTAGAAAGTGTTGATCTCTCCAGGTTGTTCTGGAATCCCAAGTGAAAAATGTATACTGGCTTTCCATGGCATAAGATTGCAAATAACTCCTTAAGTTATCATGAATACCTGAATAAAGCACCCTTTGACAGCAAGGCTTAGGGAGACTAACTAGCTGTTACCAAAACAAGGTTTAGGGAGACTAGCTGTTACCAAAACAGAGTATAAAGGATTAGTCACCGTAAGACTGCTTTTGTCTATACACAGTAGCCTCTAGATAAAAAATTACTAGTTTGTGACTTCAAATTCTAAGTCCAAGCATGATAAAAAAGGCTTCCATACCTACTTTTAAGTGATCTTTTACACTTTATAGTTGCAGAATATAGCTTTCTATAAGCTAGACCCTCTTAATCCTATAGATTCCAGAATCAAAAGGGGAGTGATCAGAGAATAGCTGTCTTTTACATGAAAATTAGAACATTAATTAGGAAAAAGTTTCATCTTTGAATTTCAACTGGATACATATGGAAGAGTTTAGATTTAGTTGAGCACTGAGACAACTTGCAGGATATTTTGGAATTCGTGTCTCTGAAACCAACAGGCAATGTTATGGGTTAGTATGTTGGCTGGAATGATTGATTCTTCTACATAATAGTTGTAGAGGCAGGTATCTGAAATCCAGAAAATTTCCAATGGCTACTTCATTGTACTTCCTTGTCTAGTTAGTGAAGACTACTGAATCGAATACAGTCAAGGCCACCAAGAAGTATCACCAAGTAAAGAATCATGAACCACTAAAAATGATGGCTAAGGGCAAAGAAGAGATGCACTAAGCAGTGGAAGAAGAAAATTAAAAACACCAACACCTTCTGACTAATTGCAGGCATTTAGTATAGCTAGGCATATTCTTTCATTTCTATTGGCATATATTAGCTTACTACTGCCTCTCTTCCTAAATATTACATCGAAGATATGTTGGTGCTTATTTACCTTATTATGTTATCTGTGATTACTGTAGAACAATATATCTTAACTAAGGAACAAACAAACATGTCATAAGAGATGGATATAGAGAGCTTTAGGACATCTTCCCTTGAATGAGGAACCTGTTGTGTTATGTCAGAATAAAGCATGCTATTGATAATTGTGTCATTGTTCAAAAGTTAAACGGTAAGCCATTGGGATTAACTGTGGCCAATGATGGAATTCTGGCCATGACATTGATTCCAAACTCCTACTCTGTTCTCTCTTTTAGTGTTAGGAATGTGAGTTTGGGAATTACATATATTCCCTCCCTTCCCTGCAGGATTCTGGATGTTATTGAGGTTCCACCACTGAAACAAACTTACTTGAGATTCAGAAGGAATCTTCCTCTAGAGGTGGTGAGCAGAAGTAAGTGCTTTTATAAAAGTGAGGTCTTGGGTTCTTTCATTTTTTATTTTTGTGGCAACTCTAGGTCATTCCTCTGCCATTCACTTGCCAGTATTACAAGGCGAGAATAGCAATCTGTGACAGTGTCTTGACAACACAGGGAGGAGAGGAGCAGCAATTTTCTAGTTCTCTGGATAAAAACTCACGAGCAAAATCTGAAAACAAAGCCATCTTCCCTTGCCTTTCACTCCTGTAATTCTTAAACCATTGTATATGTGTCTGACTCTCTGTATTTGATACCTGTTGCCTGAAAAACCTTTAATATTTCTCCTTTCCAGAATAAATCCTGATTCAGGAGGCCATTTAGTCAGCCAAAATTTCTTTCATGAGAGACTGATACAGTTTTGAAATTCTGGGTATGATACAGTAATATTTCTAAAATCTCTACCAGTTTCATGCTTATATTACTGAATTACATATAAAAATACATATCTATATCTGCATACTTAATGTTACCAGTTATTTTTGTTCCATGGGAAAAAGCTCAGTTTTTGGAAAATAAATAGGAACACATTAACATGATCTTTAAAATGTCAAATTGTGATTTATTTCTTTAGCTTACAATCTTTCCATAAGCACTGATCTCAGTGAAACAGTCAACTGTGCATCTGGTAAGTTGAATTTTTCAGTTGGCAAATCCCTGAGTGCTTTGCATCAGATAAACAAAAAGATTCTTCTGAAAACCATTATTGGGGAAATTGTAATCTGTCAAAGAGTGAGTCACTGCGGAAGTCATTGACTGTGATCCCTTCAGACTGCCCTATTGATCCTTGAACACCCAAGGTATCTCCACTTGCTGCTACCTCTGTTCTGACACATTTCCCTTAGATATTTGTATGACTGGTAACTAAAGATGGGGTTCAAACTTCCTTTTTTGTGTATGACATAAAGTCTCTTAAAACCACCCTTCTAGCCATGTTTCATGACTTCTGTTTACAAAAATCACAGAATGGAAAGAGAAATATAAAAATAAAATCTGTTAAAATTAAAAAAAAATGAGGGACAGCTGGGTGGCTCAAGTCAGTTGAGTGTCTGACTTTAGCTCAGGTCACAATCTCACGTTTTGTGGGTTCAAGCCACGTGTTGGGCTCTGTGTCGACAGCCCAGAGCCTGGAGACTGCTTCAGATTCTGTATCTCCTCTCTCTCTGCTCCTCCCCTGCTTGCACTCTGTCTCTCTGTCTCTCTCCCTCTATCATAAATAAGGAAACATTAAAAAAAATTTATATTAAAAAAATGAAAGTAGAGTTTAGTCAGCCACAGAAATATAAGGATAATCAGGTAAAACGATTCAATGTAAAAGTTAAAAGAAAGTCAGTGTTTAGGGAGGTACATAGACTTATAAACACCTGAATACGTAGGTCTACACACCAGATACCTGCAAAACATCTCCACGTGGCTGTCTAAGAGACCTCTCAAATGTTACTTCTAAAGCTGAGTGCTCTCTTCCCCTCGCTTCAAACTACAATTAGCTGCAACTTTCCCCATATTCATCTTTTACTTGCTCAGGACAAAACTTGGTGCCATTCTTGATGATTTATTCAAATATACACCAACAAATCCCCTTAGCCATCATCATCTACTACCTCGAATATGCAAAATCTTCCTAATAGATTTCCTTGACTTTGTTCCTGCCGCTCTAAGTCTATTCTTAAAAACTACCACCCAGGGGCGCCTGGGTGGCGCAGTCGGTTAAGCGTCCGACTTCAGCCAGGTCACGATCTCGCGGTCCGTGAGTTCGAGCCCCGCGTCAGGCTCTGGGCTGATGGCTCGGAGCCTGGAGCCTGTTTCGGATTCTGTGTCTCCCTCTCTCTCTGCCCCTCCCCCGTTCATGCTCTGTCTCTCTCTGTCCCAAAAATAAATAAAAAACGTTGAAAAAAAATTTTTTAAAAAAAACTACCACCCAGAGTGATCTGATTCAATAGAACAAGTCCTGTCAGCTCCCTATTCAAACTGGCAACCCCTTCACTCAGAGTCAAAGTAGTGGCCCTCATGATAGTTTCATAGTGATCTAAATATAAAGTATTAGCCTCTTTGCTGATTATGATGTGTTCAGACACCCCTGTTGCTCCTCAGACTGTCTAGGTATTTGTACTCGCTCTTCCTTCTGTTTGGAGACGTTTCCTTAAACATTTGTATGGCTAGTAACTTCACACGCTTATTTAAAAAAAAAAAAAATTTTAACGTTTATTTATTCTTGAGACAGAGAGAGACAGAGCATGAACGGGGGAGGGTCAGAGAGAGGGAGACACAGAATCCGAAACAGGTTCCAGGCTCTGAGCCGTCAGCACAGAGCCCGACGTGGGGCTCAAACTCTCGGACCGCGAGATCATGACCTGAGCCGAAGTCGGTGGCTTAACCGACTGAACCACCCAGGCGCCCCAACACACGCTTATTTTTAAATGTCATGTTTTTATGGATTTAATCCTGACTGTTCTTTTTAACTTTTCAATTTTCCAATAATAGCTAAATCAATTCCCAAGCTTACTTTTCACTATTACACTTATTCCTCACTAATGCAATTTATTCTATTAACTTACTTGCCATCTGCTTCCTTTTCACCCCCATTTGAGTATAAGCATCATGAAAGCAAGGATTCCTGTTTATTTTTTATGTTTCTCTTTACTTTGTATTCCTCAAGCTGAGACGGTGTCTGGCAAATAGTGAACACTCAGTTGTGTGAATCAGGGCTTCCCTCACAAGCTTGGGGCAGACTCATAAGACATCCCAGGGCTCTTCTCAAACCACTATTGTTGTTTTGTCTGTTTCAACTTTTTATTTAAACTCTAGTTAGTTAACATATAGTATAAGATTGGCTTCAAAAGTAGAATGTAGTGATTCATCACTTAGGTATAACACTCAGTGCTATCTTAACAGTGGGTCCTGGTTACCTCTTTCCTCCATGTTGAGCCCTCTCAAGAAGTTCAAGTAAAGGTTTTTACCTGCAAATACCACATGTTGGCCGGATTACTATGCACTTGCATTCACAAAATCATGCCTTTCTAACTAAAAAGAAAATAGACATTAAAAATAATAATAAAGACAGAAACTTTAAGCCAATATTCTTTTACTGAACCTGACAGGATTCAGGCTACCTTGGTTGTATCCCAACAGCCATGAAATGAAGAGCTTTAGGAAACAGTGCAAAAGAGCAGTGTCCAATGCTGAAGCTAGCAGCTACACTTGCCATGTCGACCCTTCCCAGTACCTTCTCAGTATCTCAGCACCATCTAAGTGCCAAGCCTCCTAGGGTACTGTACGACATCTTTAACTTGAAATAAAATGCAGTGAAATGAAAATATACAAAATAAATAAATAGTCCTTTTTAAAAGGCCATATTAATATTTTAACATAGGAGATGAATTCTCTATTTGACTATGAAAAAAGCCAAACCCAGACCATCCTTAGGAAAAATAACCTTTTTTTGTGCTCTTAATCAGAAAATAGAAAGTAATGCCTAAAGATAATGCCTAAAGATAATGCCTAGCATTATCGCTTCATGGTAGTACACGTAATTATTGATGGCATTGTTATTTCATTAAAAAATATCGATCAGAGGACTATAAAGCTTTGTTCTAAATTCTGAACTCCATTCTTACATAATATTTTAGTAATAATATTTTTGTCACAATATTTTAATCACAACATGTTTGCCTTGAATTTTCCAAAAAAGTCAATTAAAAAATCAGTATATATGAATATGGATTACAGCTATTTCAATCATATCTAATTATTAATGAGATAAACTTATGTTGGCAGTATATGCCAAATTTTAATAAATAATTACATACATAAAATGTGTGAGTGTACTTGAGACAGCAGCAACCAAAACAATGTGAATAATAATAAAAATTTCCTAAAACATGTCTACCCAATTAAAGAAATATTGAGCCAAAATTGGGGCACCTGGGTGTCTCTGTCAGTTAAGCATCTGAGTTCAGCTCAGGTCATGCTCTCACAGTCCGTGAGTTCAAGCCCTGAGTCAGGCTCTGTGCTGACAGCTCAGAGCCTGGAGCCCGATTCGGATTCTGTGTCTCCCTCTGTCTCTGCCACTCTCCCACTCCGCTCTGTCTCTGTCTCTCAAAAATGATTAAACATTAAAAAAAAAGAAATATTGGGGCGCCTGGGTGGCGCAGTCGGTTAAGCGTCCGACTTCAGCCAGGTCACGATCTTGCGGTCTGTGAGTTCGAGCCCCGCGTCGGGCTCTGGGCTGATGGCTCAGAGCCTGGAGCCTGTTTCTGATTCTGTGTCTCCCTCTCTCTCTGCCCCTCCCCCGTTCATGCTCTGTCTCTCTCTGTCCCAAAAATAAATAAACGTTGAAAAAAAAAAAAAGAAATATTGAGCAAGAATTGCTAAAAAATAAATCTTGTACTAGTACTATATATGAATGTGTTAATAATTACATTAAATATATTGAGTAACATTAATACGTTTTCAGAATTGAAACATTATTGTAAACCACAGCATGAAAAGTCTATTTCCTGAGTATTGTCTATGATAAAGTAATAATAGTGTTTTCAGCAAAACAAAACATTAACTCAAAATTCCATTTTTTTAGTCTCTTTAATTATTTCTATAAAATTAAATTTAAAATAGGCAAATACTGTGAAAAGGCTAGATGTAAGTGGCTGTTTGGCATTTCAATGATATATTTTTTTTAATGTTTCTTTTGTATGGTTTTATGCGTATCACAATATTTAAACATCCATTTTTGCATATAAATAAAAAAAGTAAAAGTAAAGTCCTATCAAATTTCAATGTTTTTTTTATCAAGGACAGTGATTTGCATAAACATACATGCATATTCTCATTTATTTTTTACATGATCAAAGAAATGACAAACTCAAAACACCAACAGCTCTTTGTAATAAAGTAAAAATAAACTGTGGTTTCACTAGGGGTTTATACAAACTTCTCTTCAAAACAGGTGCCTAAATTATATGATACAGAGAGAATGTCAAGATAGAACTTTTCTTTCTGTTAAGTAAATTTTGCCAATGACACAACCATTGCATTTTAAAGTTAAATATATATTGATTAAAGATATTAAAATAAGACATTAAAATAAGAAATAATAAAATTATATTGGGTGTGTACAGTGAATCTGTACACTTGGGGTAGTATAGACATTTTGATCATATTAATTCTTCCAACCCATGAGCATAGAATATCTTTCCACTTATTTGTGTGGGTTCAATTCCTCTTACCACTGCCTAACAGTTTTTGGTGTATAGTTCTTTAGTTTCCTTAATTAAATTTTATCTTAGTTGTTCGTTTGTTTGTTTTGATGCAATTGTAATTTAAAATCTACAGCTCAGGCTACTTTTTCAGCTGATTTTACTTCGATTTTATTGGATAGGTCTTCTAGTTGTTAAACAATATATCAAAGGATGCTCACCAGACCAAAGCCATGCTGTTTCATGCTGTTTTGTTCAATATAAACTCTTTAATAAGTTGACTTTTTTATTAAGATAGAGTTCCAAATTTATATATGTTCTGTTTTTAATAAAAATCATTACTATGTATATAAATATAAGTATATATATTATACAAATATATATGTATATATCATAATTAGCATTTACATAAATCTTATTTAAAACTCAGAACATTTATGGAAGTAGGTGGTATGAGTACTTCAATTTTACATATTAATACTCATGCATAGAAGCATTAAGTAATTTAAATTACAGTAACCAATAATTTTTAGATTTAAAACTGAGACCAAGACCTTTTAGATTATACTTTCATAGCTAGCAACTTATATGTATAACTATATATATAACTATATATATAACTATATATATATATATACACACACAGTATGCTGGTGTGTTAATATTAAGAATCAAATGCTGTCCTTTTGGCCTGTTAATTGACAACACTGGGTTGGTTACTAACATTTACTCTACATTGATTTCCTTCATGCTGATGTGATGAATGCAATTTTCCCATTCTAGCAAAATATTCAGTGAATTTCTACCTAAGACAGTTCGTTTTCTGCTTAGGAAAGTCACAAATATTTTTTTTTTTTTTATTAATCCTTATTTCCTTCTGCCATATTGGATACTTCTAAAATTACTATAGTCTATAATTAAATTACTATATTAAAATTACTATAGTCATGACCCCCCAAAAGAATAAAGTGTTATCCAAGAGGGAAGTATATTATATCAATGGTAAGCTTCTCATAAATATTCTCTCTGGTTTTACATCGTATAGAGCAAACTTCCTAAGAAAGAGCCTGTCACTTGCTAATCAAGAAGGGAAATACAAGTTCTTACTAAAATTATTCAAGATTCTCTATGGAATGTTACAGATATCATAAATGATTTAAAGACTATACCAACCTTATTATATGTGAAGGCAACAAACTTGAAATAATAGCATCAAAAAATTAGCTGTCTAATCACAAAATCAAAGTATAGTACAAGAAATATTGTGAAGGTATTGTTGAGTATTGTTACTACTACTATTGCTGCTGTTGTCATTGTTATAACAGCTAGTTAGCTCTCACATATTGAGAACCTAATATGTACTAGAACTACAATTAACATTTATATAAAGTCTTATTTAATACAACATTTATGGAAGTAGGTGGTATGATTAATTCAGTTTTACATATAAATACTCATGCATAGAAACATTAAGTAATGTATACAGTTCACACAGTAAGTAATAATTTTTAGATTCAAAACTGAGACCAAGACCTTGTAGATCACACTTTCATAGGTCGCAACTTGTATTATACAAAAAATTTTTTCAGTGAGAAATAAGTGATGCCAGGTACTCATTAATGGATTTAGTTATCATTCTATTAACATATAGCATATAGCATTATATCTTAATAATCTTCCTTCAGCTTTACCCAAGCCAATATGGTTGAACATAAGAAGTAAGCAGTCATCTACATGTCTTCAGAGCATAGTTATCCCTGGTCTGGGTGGGATTGCAAGCCAATAGAGGAAGTCTGGTAGGCTTGATGTTATTTGCAGCCCACATACTGTTACCATTATGAGAATAGTGATTATAATATATAATACAATTATAATTTATAAAAACATCCAGAAGATGTAATTTGTGGTTATTATTT
The DNA here is from genome assembly GCF_014898765.1 of Herpailurus yagouaroundi. Classification (NCBI taxonomy): domain Eukaryota; kingdom Metazoa; phylum Chordata; class Mammalia; order Carnivora; family Felidae; genus Herpailurus; species Herpailurus yagouaroundi. The sequence continues at coordinate 1,389,285 of NW_024412440.1, read as the reverse complement.
CACTTATTACTCATAAAAATGCATAATTATAAATCATGTATTAATAGGGAGGTATTATGGGGAATGCTAAGGGATTATTTTTGCTACTTCATTAATGCAGATGTTCCTGATGAATAATCCATAAGGTAAAATGATCAGCAGTACATTTCTTATCACCTCGACAGATTTTTGTTTGTTGTTTAGTTTTGCTGTCTCTCAAGTTTTTAAGAGCAAGACCAAGAACTAAACTTCATGTAGGTTTCTTCTTGATCGCCTTATTTACTTTGAACAACTTGCAGTTGTGAATTCTTTCTCTACTCCCTTGAGCTGTAAATCAAAGAATGTCTTTCTCAAGCATCTGGAAGCTGTCCCTCTGAAATGTCATCATCAAGAAAGATAGGACCTCGGGGCACCTGGCTGGCTCAGTCAGTGGAGCATGCAACTCTTGATCTCGAGGTTGTGAGTTCGAGCCCCACGTTTGGTGAAAAGATTACTTAAAAATAAAATCTGGGAGAAAGAAAAAGAAAGAGAAAGAAAGAAAGAAAGAAAGAAAGAGGGAGGAAGAAGAAAGAAAGAGAGAGGGAGGAAGAGAGAGAGGAAGGAAGGAAGGAAGAAAAAGAAAAATAGGGCCCTGGTCCCTGTTTTTGTGGGAGGGAAGGAGTTTAACTTCCATAAGTGCTAATAAGCAAGCACAGATGGACAACCTTCAGACTCTTGTCCTGCAGCACATTTTCATTAACTCACATCTGTGTTTAAAAATTATCTTCCTTTTCTTTCAGTGTAATTGAGTTCAGTCTCTCCCCTTGGCAATATTTGAGACCCTTATTGCAATAGTATTGGAAGACATCATCCTTGCCTATTATTTAACTCTGTCTAGTGCAATTTTTCTTTGAAAGATCCGTGACTGTTTTCTATTAAAAAATAACTAACCAAAGAAATAAATCTTATTCTCAAAATCAATAACGATAGTTGTCTTAGTTTGGGCTGCTGTAACAGAATAACAAGGTAGCTTAAATGACAGATATTTATTTCTCACAACTCTGGAGGCTGGAAATTCCAGATTAGGGTGCCAACAAGTTCAGGATCTGGTGAATGCCCTCTTGCTTGTTTGTACATTGTCATTTTGTCATTGTATCCTCACATGGCAGAAAGAGAGAAAGGGTTAGCGCCTTCCTTTTTTCCTAAAAACTCTAATCGCATCTGAGGACTCCATTCTCATGACCTAATTACCTCCCAAAGGCACCACGTCCTGTAGGTTAGGGTTTCTCTTCTGGAGAGACACATAGATATAGCCCATAATAATAGCTGATGTTATTTATGATCAGCAAGTTTTTTTAACATAAAAAAAAATTTAATGTTTATTTTTGAGAGACAGAGACAGAGAGTGAGCGGGAGACGGGCAGAGAAAGTAAGACACAGAATCTGAAGCAGGTTCTAGGCTCTGAGCTGTCAGCACAGAGCCTGATGTGGGATTCGAATTCACAAATCATGAGATCATGACCTGAGCCAAAGTCGGATGCTTAACCATCTGAGCCACCCAGGCACTCCTATGATCAGCAAAATTTACTTAGAATGCCTATGGCACTCTTCATTTAAAGAATAATATTCTCCAAATTGATTTTACTTTATTATTTTTACCCATTTTGCTCAAATTAATTGCTTTAAAAATTCACCAACTTTTTAAACTTTTGTTAACTATAGGAAGACTGTTAGAAAACCCATATGTTGTTTGGCCAAAGAAAATACCAATCTACTTGGCAAATGAATCTATATTAAAACTGTTAATTCTCCACTCTTGAGGTCAATAATAAGACATTTACAAATTTATTTTAATCACAGATTTGTTCAATGTTCTCTAACTTTCATTGAGGATGACCCCCTTTATTCTGCAAACACCTACAAGTTCATTATCTGATGAATAGATACACCATAAATCTAATCTATTCAAATGAATAAATTATTGATGCATCATCATTATCACTTCCAAAATGTTCTGAGTTTTTGTTTGATATATAAGTTACAACATGTGCTTTATAAAAAACAGCTTATTTTATGAATGTACTAGGATAGTTCTGACTCACATATTGTTTCTGGGAAAGAAGTTGTATCCTTATTCTAAAATATTCGAGGAGACTCTAGGAAGATGGCGGCGTAGGAGGACGCTGGGCTCACCGCGCGTCCTGCTGATCACTTAGATTCCACCTACACCTGCCTAAATAACCCAGAAAACCACCAGAGGATTAGCAGAACGGAGTCGCCGGAGCCAAGCGCAGACGAGAGGCCCACGGAAGAGGGTAGGAAGGGCGGCGAGGCGGTGCGCGCTCCACGGACTGGCGGGAGGGAGCCGGGGCGGAGGGGCGGCTCGCCGGCCAAGCAGAGCCCCCAACTCTGGCTTGCAAAAAGGGAGGGGCCTGACAGACTGTGTTCCGACAGCAAGCGCGACTTGGCGGCTGGGAGGTCATAAGTTAACAGCTCTGCTCAGAAAGCGGGAAGGCTGGAGAACAAAGGGAAGGAAAGCTGCTGAGCCCCCGGACGACAGAGCTCAGTTTGGTGGGGAACAAAGGCGTTCGCCAGCGCCATCTTCCCCGCCCATCCCCCAGCCAAAATCCCAAAGAGAACCAGTTCCTGCCAGGGAACTTGCTCGCTTCGCACAAACACCCAACTCTGCGCTTCTGCGGAGCCAAACCTCCGGCAGCGGATCTGACTCCCTCCTGCTGCCACAGGGCCCCTCCTGAAGTGGATCACCTAAGGAGAAGCAAGCTAAGCCTGCCCCTCCTGCCCCTGTGCACCTTGCCTACCCACCCCAGCTAAGACGCCAGATCCCCAGCATCACAAGCCTGGCAGTGTGCAAGTAGCCCAGACAGGCCACCCCACCCCACAGTGAATCCCGCCCCTAGGAGAGGGGAAGAGAAGGCACGCACCAGTCTGACTGTGGCCCCAGCGGTGGGCTGGGGGCAGACATCAGGTCTGACTGCGGCTCCGCCCACCAACTCCAGTTATACACCACAGCACAGGGGAAGTGCCCTGCAGGTCCTCACCACGCCAGGGACTATCCAAAATGACCAAGCGGAAGAATTCCCCTCAGAAGAATCTCCAGGAAATAACAACAGCTAATGAGCTGATCAAAAAGGATTTAAATAATATAACAGAAAGTGAATTTAGAATACTAGTCATAAAATTAATCGCTGGGCTTGAAAACAGTATAGCTGACAGCAGAGAATCTCTTGCTACAGAGATCAAGGGACTAAGGAACAGTCACGAGGAGTTGAAAAACGCTTTAAATGAAATGCATAACAAAATGGAAACCACCACAGCTCGGATTGAAGAGGCAGAGGAGAGAATAGGTGAACTAGAAGATAAAGTTATGGAAAAAGAGGAAGCTGAGAAAAAGAGAGATAAAAAAATCCAGGAATATGAGGGGAAAATTAGAGAACTAAGTGATACACTAAAAAGAAATAATATACGCATAATTGGTATCCCAGAGGAGGAAGAGAGAGGGAAAGGTGCTGAAGGGGTACTTGAAGAAATAATAGCTGAGAACTTCCCTGAAGTGGGGAAGGAGAAAGGCATTGAAATCCAAGAGGCACAGAGAATTCCCTTCAGACGTAACTTGAATCGATCTTCTGCACGACATATCATAGTGAAACTGGCAAAATACAAGGATAAAGAGAAAATTCTGAAAGCAGCAAGGGGTAAACATGCCCTCACATATAAAGGGAGACCTATAAGACTCGTGACTGATCTCTCTTTTGAAACTTGGCAGGCCAGAAAGAGTTGGCACGAGATTTTCAGTGTGCTAGACAGAAAAAATATGCAGCCGAGAATCCTTTATCCAGCAAGCCTGTCATTTAGAATAGAAGGAGAGATAAAGGTCTTCCCAAACAAACAAAAACTGAAGGAATTTGTCACCACTAAACCAGCCCTACAAGAGATCCTAAGGGGGACCCTGTGAGAGAAAGTACCAGAGACATCACTACAAGCATAAAACATACAGACATCACAATGACTCTAAACCCATATCTTTCTATAATAACACTGAATGTAAATGGATTAAATG